>NC_081524.1:24586542-24904582 GCF_030273125.1 Centropristis striata | reverse complement strand
TCTGGAACTGGCTTGTTGCGTGTCCCAAGAACAAGAACTAAGCGGGGTGAGGCAGCTTTCAGTTATTCTGCTCCTCACCTGTGGAACAAACTACCTGTAGATCTGAGGTCTGCCCAAACAGTCAGCTCCTTTAAATCAGAACTAAAAACACTATTGTTTACTGCAGCGTACTCTTAACTTTAACACACCCTTACTTTTTAACTACGCAATGTTTGACTTGTGCTTTTTATTATTTTATCTATTTTCTTATCCTGCTGTATCTTATTTGTATTTGTATTTCCATTTCCCTGGTTGAATTGACAGTTTTTACTGTTTTTCAATTGTGTCTTGCTGTTTTTAATGTTTATGTAAAGCACTTTGAATTACCTTGTGTTGAATTGTGCTATACAAATAAAATTGCCTTGCCAAACTTGCCTTAGTGCTTGGATTTTTCCCAATATTTGGAACCAAGGACTAATAACACCACTCCACCTAAGTGGCGACAAACTTGACTTCAATAATTACCGTGGAATCTGTGTCAACAGCAACCTCAAAAAAATCCTCTTTATGATCATCAATCACAGACTCCTTCATTTCCTCACTGAGAATAATGTCCTGAACAAATCCCAAATTGATTTTCTACCAAACTATCGCACAACAGACCATATTTTTACCCTCAGCACCCTGATCGACAACCAAATAAACAAAAATAAAGACAAATTATTCTCCTGTTTTGTTGATTTCAAAAAGACATTTGATTCTATTTGGCACCAGGGTCTGTTGTACAAACTTTTGGAAAGTGGGGTTGGAGGAAAAACACATGGCAACGCCATCAAGAAGAACATCAAATTAGTCATCCCAATTCAAACCTGGCTCAAAATATTGGACTCCATTGTAGAACCCATTTCTCTATACGGTTGCGAGGTCTGGAGTCCACCTGCCAACCAATGGGATGGGATGAACACCAAATTGAGAATCTGCATGCAGAATTCTGCAAATCCATTCTCAGTGTCCAACTGAAAAACACCAAACGATGCATGCTGAGCAGAATTAGGACGATGCCCGCTAATCATCAAAATTCAAAAGAGAGCAATTACATTTTATGATCACCTTAAAGAAACAATATGCTCCATAAAAAAGCCCTCACCCACAGAGAGACTGTAGAGAGCCAACTGGTTCTAGGACTCAAGCAGAGCCACCAAACAGAAATCCCATCAGACTAAACCAAAGTCTAAAAAACAAAAAGAAAACTATCTGACACACTGGAAAGAATCAACCAAAAACCAGAGCAAATTGGAATGTTATTTGGCCCGAAATAGAAAATACACTGTGGCAGAATACCTGAGCGCTGTGACTGATCCGAAGCTCAGGAAATCCTTGACTATGTACAGACTCAGTGAGCACAGTCTCGCCGTGGAAAGAGGCCGTCACAGACAGACCTGGCTCCCCAGAGAAGACAGACTGTGCATCCACTGCACACAACACGAGGTGGAGACCGAGCTGCACTTTCTAACCATCTGCCAACTGTACCAAGACATCAGAGACACGTACTTCCCACGGATCACAAACACCCAGAAAGACTTTGAGACCTTAAACAAGATCAAAAACTTCCATACCTGCTGGGTGAAATACAGCAATGTGCAAACAAAGCAGCAAGAATTGTGAAGTGCTGTGACCACAGAAGGACAGACCTAGACCATCTCCTCCTGCTGGACATTTACTTTCTATAGATTTTCTTTTTCATTTAAGTGATATGTATATATGACTTTTATTTCATAACTATTATATGCCTTGTTTTTAATATTGTACACCTATAATATTAGCCTTTGTACAGTGAAAGCACAATTTTCCAATTTAATTATTATTTGTATTCCTTTATTTTCTATTAAGACATCTATCATTGCTTCTTTTTTTATGTCACACTTGCTTTGACAATGTTAACAAATGTTTCCCATGCCAATGAAGCTGTATTTAATTGAATTGAATAGAGAGAAAGAGGGAGGGTGTGAGGGTGAAAATGGCCAAAAACACATGGCTGCAGAGAAAGAGTCATTGTGGGGTCGGTTGTGGGGGAGATGGTCGGTTGTGGGGGAGATGGCCTTTTGTTGTCTTGGAAGACAAAGGCCATGTGCAGATGTCCTATACAAAGCTGTATGTCTGTTAAAAGCCAATTTAAAGTAGATTGGGTGTGAATTAGTGTGTGAGCAAATCAAGTAAGTTGGTGGAGTTAGTTTTCATGTGCGACTTAATGTCTATGTATAGCAAGATTACAAAAAACTCCAAGTGATGTTTCTACAAATATATCACCCATGATGCTTAAATAAGACACATAAACTAAATCATTGATAACAGGTCAAAACGTGTGCTTAGTCTTTGCTGGTTATCTTATCTAAAGCCCAGTACATACCAGTCCATAAATGTGGAGGATTATGAAGGAAGGCTTTGGACGGGGGTTTGGTTGCTGAGGGCTGGTTTGTTGCAGGCTGTTTTCCAGTAATTTGCTGTGTTGGAAATAAAGTTTTCTGCACACTCTTGTTTGTCGATGCAGTCCTCTCTGGCTGTTGTAGTGAAATTTATATTCACAAATCCAACTTTTGATGCGCAGAGAAGTCTGGAGGGGAGTAGGCTGCAGGATTCATTATCTCTTGAGGGAGATCTCTGCAGGAGACCTCAAACCTGCAGAGAGGAAAGGAGCAGAGGAGGGCTCTGGTCAGGGGTGAAGATAGGATTTTTGAACTAGGGGGGACCTAGCATTCAGCAAATCATTTCAACCAATGAGTTATTTTTCCACTCCATGCCGTAATCAAAATATGTTTTATTTAAACATTTTTGTATGGACTGTAGTGTCAACAACAACATATTTACATGTATAAAAAGAAGTTTGTACATGAAATTCACAATTTAAGTTACAGAAGTAGCACTATTAGGAATTCCCAGTGCAGCCAAACAAATTTAATGACTAGAAGCAGACTCAATGAAGGGCCTCCTCCTTTCATTACCCTGAAGATTGTTGTGATCAGACCACAGGTGAATCTTGGGTTCTTTTGTGAATTTGAACTGAGGTGGATTAAATGGAGCAGCATTTCAATCCACCTCCATTTTGGCTCTCTGACAAGAAACAGCCAGAGATCTCCCCCCATTTTGGTTCTCTGATAAGGAACATCTTCTCCCATGATGCTTAGCGTTTATGACCCCATAAATCCCTAAATTTGATCTTGATCTATTTTGATTTTCTTCACTGTTTGCTTCTAGGCAGCTCTGTTTACGCATCATGTAAGCTAGCAGTTGGTCAGCTGGCACCCCACGGGCCTCCATGTTGCTAACTCTTTGTTCAGTTGTGTCCAGCCTTTTACACATCACTGTATTTGCCTGTTCACACCTTTTACAGACTCTTCAATTTTCAAAAAGTCCTTCGTCATTCCTTTCATAGCTAGCGCTCGCTAACAGGTTGGTCGTAGATTTACCCAACCATTGTTTTTGTTGAGCCTGCCTTGGTTCATTTTTACGACTGTATCAATACAAACAGAATATACTTGTGCTCTATTCAGGAACCACTGTAAATATTTTTGATTAATGTGAGTTATGCACCCGCCAGGCTTGCAGCTCGATTATTAAGCAGCCATGAGGCAGGGGCTAAAAGCAGAAGTCCCTCATCCCTACTTTTTAGTTGCAACACTAACATCGTGGATCTGGGGATTGCTTGGCAGCTTGCTTACTCTCTAGACTTAAATGTCTGGTAAAATATTAAATGGGTTGCCATGAAAATTTGTTCCTGGTCCCCAGTGAACAAATCCTGCAGACTCTGGAGATCTACTGACTTTTTCTCTAGTGCCCTGATGATAGATTGATATTTTTGATTTTCAGTGAAAAATCTGTTGGACAGATCATTTTGGTAAAGATATCCTTGCTTCTCAGTAAAATATTGTAAAAATATAAATATATCAATGTAAACAAGATATCTATCGGACTTTATCCGTGTTAACATTAACGTTAAGTGTTAACATGATTGATCTAGACATGTGTAGGTTGTTTTTATGTATTGTAGCTCATGGTCTGCTTTCACTGTGTAGTTGTGTATGCCTTAGTGTAAATATTATGTGTGGATTGGGGTCAGATTAGCAATTCTCATGAATGGTCCGTGCTGTGTTGTCCACTGGACTGCAATCTTTGCCAAAGCAGCCTCTCTTTTATGATTTCTGCTGAACATTAAGACTGATTATGCCTGTGTCCAAAAGAGGGTTCACAAGTTTGTGAATCAGGTTTCGCCTTTATGTAAACCACAAAAACAAGATTTTGGAATAGAATGGATGTATGAAATATTCACTCATAGTAGTTTTTCCATGCAAACAGAATTTTTTCTCTGTAGGATTCAGCCAAAGATATCTCTATCTCCCTCCCCTCGTCTTTATTTATGGCAGTTGTATCATCTCCAAAACATTGGTCTTGTCATAAAATTGCATGGTTACATATGATCTTTAATTAATTGTTTTATATCATGTATTGTTTTTTGTTCATAAGTACCGTGATACTCTTACATTTAGCACCATGACGCACATTAAGCAAGTAGTTTGATGTGCTTAAACATCTCGATGAGTGTTATAATATTCTAGTTGTCAATAGTGGATATGTAAGGGAAAACAAGTAAAATATTTTAAGGACTGCTAATGTTTTGCAGCATACAAAATGCGTTGCACTCAAAATATAATGTTAATGCTAATTTGTATATGAAGAGAACATTCAAGAAATGTTAATCATATTCTGTATGAATTAAATATTAAATGATTTGCCCTCAGAAGCTCATACTGAATGGACAAACTTTGCATTGAAAGCACAAACTAAATGATCAGACACCACATCCTGTCAATCCTGAATATGTCTTAAGTATAAGTAATTACACCAGTTACCAGTTAATACACAGTGTAAATATTCAGTCAAGCAGTCATAGAGAGGAGTATTCATTCACTCCATTGATCTATCTAAGGCTGAAGGTGGTTCTGGCTGGTTCTTTTCTCCCCATCACCCCACATGACTCACTGCTGCAGACCGTACAGCTTATGGGCGCCTTTCATCTCCTGTGAACAGTGATTGAGATTTGAACAGTGTGCATAACTAACATTAACAGATTGTAAAGCACTGCTAATCAGTCACTTCCATTTGATGGCGGAATTAACCACCAGTTTTTGCAGATTTGGGAAATTGTGGGAAAATGACAGCATTCTTCAACAGAGTCAGGCACATACATAAAAAACTTTATGTAAGGCAGGCAATGAGTTGGTAGTATCAGACAATGAAGGGCTTTTTTTTTTAACGTACTTCTTTATTTCACATGAGATGACAAACACACATACACACAACACATACATTAAGAACACACATATGGAGATGCTATTACAGTTTCAGTTCTAACATATAATCATGCCCTCGCATCATAGCTTCAAATATTCCTTCCTCCTTTTTAAAAGGAGGTAATATGGGCAACATGTATCCATGACTACATACATTTTCTGAAAAACTAAAGTGGAAAAAAAGAAAAAAGAAAAAGAACAGGTGACTAAAGTTCTGACATTGTCTGTATTACTGGTAGCCATCCGTTATACTGGGAGGTTGTGGCTTTAACCAAGAGGCTGTCATTTCTTTCCTCGCTATTAAAAGCAGAATTCTCAGTAACAAAGTCAAGTTCCCATCTATAACATTATCTGGGACTATACCCAATATGCACATGCAATGGAGGGCATTTAAATCTGGTGTTTTTTATTATTATAAAAGATCTAGAATATTATGATTCAGTTTAACTGAACAGAAAGGATGCCATACATTCTGTAATGCTATGGATGGGTTATATTGGACTTGTTTACTATTTTGGTTTAAAAGCTATTCATTGTGTGTACACGTTGCATTTTCCAAAATGTCTTGTATGCTTTAAGCGCAATCAGCTCTGGATCCCTGTGTGGGGGCTCTGGGAAGCCTTCCTCGCTCTCTGCCTGACTTGGAGTGTAGGTGGTTATCTGACTCCCCGTGTATTCACAGCCACTGCTCTCACCTTATCAGCAGTCTGAAGCTTGCATGCTCAATCGCCTGATTTGTCAAGGGTGACTCCGAAAGATTCTGATAGGCACTCCGCAAATCACCCAGTTGATCTAAAATATCGACCAGCCACAAAAAGTCATTACACACAATAATGGCGGGCAGGACCTTGAAGATGTGACTTAATTAGATTTCAAATGGCTTCAAAAATGCCTTCAAATCTGCTCCCCTGGAGAGTAATGTGCTCTTGGATTTTTCTCCATGATTACAGGTGTAGAAAGTGATGCACACTGCTACTGACAACGCTGCTACTGATCCTAACTATAGGTGATAGCAACAGCACAGACAGCAGAGATGTACGGTCATACAAAATCACACTGCTGCTGCTATTTAACATGCTCGTCTGCTTCAGACTATATTCTCCTCACAAGCAATGATGACTGAGGCAGACAGAAAGCATATAGATCTGCTCAAACTGCAAAAAAAAGTTTTGCTAAAGCAAATGTCATGTATTCCTAATGAAATTAGAAAAATAATTGAATGCAAATTACTCGGCAGGCCTTGATGGAGTTGCATGCATTGACAGTATGTAAATGAGTGATTTGAGTGCTTCACTTGTCATTGTTTCTTTAGTTGTTCAGAACTATGTAGCTGCCGAGACAAAAATAATTCTTCATTAACTTCCAACCTTGAACTTACATTCATTAAAACACAATATAACCTAACAATGAATAAATGTGACAATGTTCTGTGTCTAAGCCGTTAGAGATTTATTGTAATACTGATGATGTCGCTATGTGTTTCCTCACAGAAAACCAAGATCTCCACATATGATAAGATGTGGGAGTTCATGAGCAGTCGCAGGCACTCAGTGATGGTAAAGAACATTGAGGAAGGCATTCACCGTGTGCTCACCTCGGACTATGCATTCCTCATGGAGTCCACCACCATTGAGTTTGTCACACAGCGCAACTGCAACCTCACCCAGATTGGAGGCCTCATTGACTCCAAAGCCTACGGAGTTGGCACTCCAATGGGTATGTATGCCTTCATAATGTCTTATTCCTGTAACATATGCATTCAAGAACATCAGGCTATTCAAAGTTTTTGCTTTGCAATAAGAGGCGCTGTAGCAGACAACAACAGGATGAAACTGACTTATTTTGAGTTGCGCTTCCTTTTGGTCCTCAGTAGCTGTCATGGTAGCCATCTTCAACCACGGCATTGTTGTGTCAATGACTGAAAGTGCACTGAGAATCTACAATCACAAGAGTTTGCAATTCTTTTGTCATGTGATGCCATATGTTTTTGTATAATTTAGTTGCATGTGTTTTAAGGTAAAACGCCTTAATGCACTCAGTTAAACATGACACATTTTAGGAACTGGCCGTATGGAACTTTATTTTACATTTATTTTATGCATGCATAATTTTCAAATAATTTCCTAGATGTTTATTGCAAAGCAATATGAAATGTGGTAATAATTTAAGAGTAAATAGAAATCTCCTTGATTTTTCATTAGTCAACAGTGTGACTATTTTTTCTGTAAAGCTTCATATTTGTGCTTGTGCCTTGGCTATAAGAATCAGAAGTATAAGAATAAGACGTTTGTTTTAAAAAAGTTTGTAAAATGTTCACAATGTTTGAATTATATGATGGAAGCATATAGAAACAGCTGCTACTCTGACACTGCAGTGCAAGTTAAGGTTAAAGAGTGTATAATGGTCTAAATGTTTTGAGTTGGATTTAGTTTTCATATCAGAGGAAGTTCTGGCAGAAGTTCTGGTTTTGTTTGAGGGCACTATTGAGGGTTATTAATATTTCTGTGAAATGTTCAAAACTCTATTGAAAATGAAAGTTGTGTAAACTGTATTCTGCCACTGTAAAACATCCCTGAGGGTAACCCATGTGGAGGAATACTAAGCAGGAAAAATCCTGGGGCTATCTCCAGCAGGCAGAAGAACAGTGTTACATAAATAGAGGGATGAATACGGAAGGTGGCACATTATACTGTGTGTGTTTGGAGGTGCAACATTTGATTATGGGGCTCAGCAGCAGATTGTTATAATCCTGTTATAAATGCAATGAGAAGAAAAAATCTGGTTAAGTACCTGCAGAATTATTTACCACAGACAACTTCACATGATGACCTGTTGCAAAAGGCGGCTCTAAATCATATTAATTCACAGAGAGGGATGTAAAATAGCTCCCACAGCGTTGATGCCTTCTAGAAACAGGGATTTTGAGCAACATGCTGTCTCGATGAATGCCAGGCTAATGAACCCTAAGCTGGAAAGCTCTTGCTACTTGAAAGATGTGTTGTGAAGAACGCTGCTGCTTTATTTAATACCTATTTGGAAAGTATCAGAAAAATACAATAGGAAATAGAAGTTGACCTTATACTAATAATCTTTTTGCCAACACACAGTATTAATTAGATACAGAATTGCTGATGACATTCTGATCCAGTCTCTAACAGCTGCAGTGAAAATGTATTTGCACATGTGCTCCTTTTACTTACTTACATGTGTTTGATTGCAGTTTATACAAATCATTTGACATTGTAAGCAGGCTGAAAACAGATTACACTGGCCTGGATAAATGCACCATTCAATGGGCTGTTGTTGGTCTTTGCTTCTGCTTGTTAAAATGGAAATACAAAGCTGTTCTGGCATCTTGGCAAATGACTGTGAAGTCTTCTGTAGACACTAGTTTCTGAATACATTTGAGATGGAAAATAGGTATGGAGCTGAAGAATCAAACGGATTACAAAGGTGCTGAGATTCAAAAGACAAGTCACATCATCATGTGATTTTTGTATCCAGTCAGTTGATTCTCATTGGCTTTGTACAGTTAAGTATCTCTTATTAATGTTTCTCCAACTATTTGAAGGATCAACTTCTTCTATGTTCTTATTGTCAACAAATCCCATGATAACACCTAAACCAAAACTATGCAATATGTAGGTGCATCTCTCACCACTTTATACTTTGGCCCTCAGCTCCAAGCCCTTTGCTCCCTACTGGAGACTAGTGGTCGACCGATGTGGGTTTTTTAAGGCCGATGCCGATACCGATTATTATCAGTCTTAACTGATACCAGATATGTGCTGCCGTGTTTTGTCGGGCTGATTCTTGAAGCCGATATTGCCTTTTCTCCCTCCATTTACATGATAAAAATGACACAATGATAACAAATGTTACACAAGTCTCAATTTAAACACACAACATTTATTAACAAAACAAACAAAACATATTAACAGTTGGATAGCAAACAATGTGTATGTTGTTCTAGGCCTCGAGGTGGTGGCGCCTCAGATGATCCACATATTTGATGTGTTTTTCTTTTTTCTGGTATCAGCAGCAGCTCACCAGCGAATGACAGATGTTGCACCGAGCCTTGCCTGGTGTTGGCTCAGTGAAATGGGCTAATTGATCGGCGAACACACGCATGTATCGGCCGATGCCGATATAAGTAAAAAAAAAAAAAGCAAATATCAGCCCGATATATCGGACGTCTACCTCTACTGGAGACTATCTTAGGCTGTGGATTTCTCCACACTTGGTGTGTAGTGCAGTGATTCCCAACAGGGGGGTCCCGACCCCCCCAGGGGGGCGCTAAAAAGATTCACGGGGGGTCGGGAAGCCCTCTTGATTTTAAGGGATGTAATAAATCTAATGTGTTAAATATAGATGAGTCAGCATTTAATTCATTAGTGGGACAAAAACAACTAAATAAGGGCTACATTAAACGTTTATTCATTTATTTAAATAGAAAAATGACTATAGAAAAGTTTAAAAATAAAGGATATATCGCGAGAATAGCATACACAGGTAACTTCACCTAGCGGTAACCTCACCTAGTGGTAACCTCACTTAGCGGTAACCTCACCTAGCGGTAACCTCGCCTAGCGGTAACCTCGCCTAACAACAGAAACATAGAACTAATGGAAAAATGGCGAAGCGTCAGGGAAACGAAAAAGCTGAATATCTCAAAAAAAA
The DNA here is from genome assembly GCF_030273125.1 of Centropristis striata. Classification (NCBI taxonomy): domain Eukaryota; kingdom Metazoa; phylum Chordata; class Actinopteri; order Perciformes; family Serranidae; genus Centropristis; species Centropristis striata. The sequence continues at coordinate 24,894,578 of NC_081524.1, read as the reverse complement.
GAGAGGGTAGCATGAAATTCACATTGAGTTCGGCTTCATAGAAGCAATGGACAATGGGGGGGTCTCCAAAGTTTACAATGGTAGAAATGTGGGTCCCTCAAGAAAAAGGTTGGGAACAACTGTTCTAGTGAGTATGAATGAGAGAACATGTCACCCAGTGAAAAAATGTGGCTTATTGGTGTGTTTTTAATGGAGTAGAGGAATAGGATATGTCAGGCTTTGATACACACAATTCTTGTTCATAGATTTGGTGCATTGTTGGTTTGGGTATTGTCATATGATTTGTTGACAGTAATAATATAACAAATATCACTATACTTGTCCTTTAAAATTGGTTTGGTGTTAAGATGAGATGGATCATCATATAGACATGGTTTTATTAAATGTGACTTTATTTACTTACTGTATTTCACTTTAAATAGCTTGACGCTTGTTAAACTCACTGTCTGACAGTATCACATATTGCCCATCAGTTCTTCATTGAAGTTACATTGTGTTCACTTTTTTATGACTGCACCATTCCATGAAATGGAAATACTCAATATGTTTTCAGAATTCAGCCTGACATATCTGAAACTCTGAGATCGCCACAAGAATAAAAAAAATAAAGTTGTGATGTACCCAAATATTTTGACATGAAAATGGTCAAATGTTTACTGTAGAAAATGATCTTTCAATGGCAGCGATTAAAATCATCAGCATATTCAGAAATATTTCTGTGTGGAGGATAGATGATACCCAATGGCTGTATATTCCTGACAAATCAAGAAAATGTCCTCTAGGACTGTGAGTGTTGGCAAGGTCGTTTGCCGCCGTTTGTGTATGCTCTGCTGGTCAGCCACAGAAGGTAATTTGAGTGACTGTTTTGCTGTGTGTGAAAATAGTGGAGGTAGGCTATATTTGCTTTGGGTGATTGCATTTCTTGACTGATGTGCTCCTTTTGAAGGTTTGCTACAGTGTATGTGTGTGTGTGTGTGTGTGTGTGTGTGTGTGTGTGTGTGTGTGTGTGTGCGCAAATGCCTGTTTGCTTTTTGTGTGTCAGCATGCATGCCTTGATGACTGTATACATCTATTCAAATGATACATGTGTGCACCTGTGTGTATGTTACTGTGAGAAAGAAAGGAAGATTAAGAGGGTGAAGGAAATGAAGGGAAAGTGAGTGCTCGCCTGTGGCAGCTTGTACACCACACAGATTGTCCGTACTGAAGAAAGGAGGGGTGTTAGCATCATTACTCCCTGGTGGCCCATTCACATGCAGTCAGAACAAGGTATTTAAATTGCTAATCCTACCCTTTTAGTACCCTTTACCATATGCAGCCTGTATTCCCATGTAGCCAGGACATTTAGCATATATCTCATTGACTTGAACAGAGAGAAGGTGTCGGCCTGCATTAGTACTTGGGCCCTGATAGAGCCACAGCACTCAGGGCTCGGCCCATTGGCAGCTCCCTCAGCTCTGTAATGGACAGACTTAGTTCACCTTCCAGCTGTTAGTCATACCTCATTCTAATGGTGTTTTTACTACATGAAACCTCTACTGGCAACTTCTGCTGAGTCTCAGGACAACATTTAAACATATGAAGGACTGATGTACAACAAAGATGGATCCTGTGTGTGTCAAGAGAAGTTCACTAGTTATTTTTCCAGGAATTAATGGTTGTTGAAGATAATTATATGGATTTGTGGACCACCATTTTTATATTCACATGACAGGAATAACCCTAACCCTTAAGTTACAATTTGCAATATTAGCATGTTGTCATTTCATCTCAACTTGACAAACCTGCAGTTGTGGCTCAGCAGGTAGAGAGTTTGGTCCATTAATTGGGTTCCTACTGTCCACATGTTGAAGTGTCCTTGAACAAAAAATTGAACCCCAACTGCTTTACATGGTAGATTGCATCCATTGGTGTGAGAATGAGTGTGTGAAGGAGTCTTCAAAAACTGTAGTGTATTCATCATTACCTGTGTAGACAAACTCATATACTTATCTAAACAAAAAAATTCAGAGAGACTCAGTGTTTTCTATGACTGGACCATATCATTAATTGGAAATATTACAGATATCCTGTTTACCAAGATTCAGCCTCGTTTAAAAGATGTCTTTGAAAACTCTGAGATATCCAAAGAATTTCAAAATTAATTTATCTGAGTTTGACTGTTATTTGGCTGCAAAAACAAGTTTCTTATGACTTGTCAACTGGGGGTCACCAATTAAATCTATAACCCAGTGACATAAAGGCATGAATGCAATCAAATGCAAAAAAAAAACACACAAAAAAACAAATTAAACTTGCTGCAAATATGTATGTGAATTCCTCACAGAATTAATGAAATATTTGGAAAAGTCCAATAATTAAGAGCAGCAGCATTACAAAATCTGAGGCATGTATAGATCTATGGATTTATTCACTTGACAATTTCTGCATCATCTTTCATCATCAGTATAGATATACACATATTAGAGGAAAACAAGGCATATATCCATGTGGCCATACTGTGGTATGAAATGATAACGTGGCATCAAGCCATCCCTAATTAAAACTGAACAACACATTTCAGATCAAATATTTTCCCTTTTCATCATGGCAGTTTCAATGTCTCACACCTGCCCCAGCAACAGTAGTGTGGCTGTCTGGCATCCAGGCAGGGGAATGTCTGCCCTCCAAAGTCTCAGAGTGTAGAGCTAAGATTAGTTTTCTTATTTTTCTCTCTTTAGGCTTGTGTTTTTCAGGCAGCTTGTGCAGCCACTGGTTCCTCCTCTGCCCTGACTGTAGTCTCAGGAGGCTCTGCATTATTCATCATCCTTCTTTTCTCTTTGTCTCTCTCCCTGATGAGTATCAATCTTCATTTAGCTTCATTAGGCTGCATTAATCAAACAGGGTAAGGGGGAAGTGTCTGCGCTGCTTGTCAGCAGGCTGCTGTCCTTCCAGTTGTCTCTGCTGCTGCCCGCCGGGCTGTTCAGCTTCGCCACATAAACAGGAAGGGTCTTGAATGCATTTCTGTGAGATAGAAGATCTTCAACGCTGTCACCTGCAGCGACTTACCCCACCTCCAACCCCAACCCTCAACCCCCCACCACTTTCACCACCTCCTGAGCACACTCTGGGATGTTTGTGATAGAAAAGGAAAGGATATTAGACTGAGAGCTCACACAGAATGAAGATGCAGTAGAGACAAAGAATCTATGTGGGACCCGGAATTTTCTGTTTGCAGGGACAAGAGGCCATGTGATTGATGACAGAGAGGAGTGGCATATTGAAGAACTTATGTAGTTCTTAATTACAAATAAGTTTTGAGATAGGGTACACAAAATGGGAAAAGCTTAAAAAGACATAGATAGAGTTTGTAGCTCCCTTATTTTTTATTTGTATAGTCACACCATGACCCTTAGGAATGAGCCTATCATCTGATGAAGGCTTTATCTTAAATTGTTAATGGATATCACCCAGAGCAGATTGAGCAGATGATGAGCTTATTGAATGCATCCAAAGTATGACGTAGTCAGCTAGTTCTTTTGAAAACTGGAGGTGGAGGAGGGGATGTGGGTCTGTTATGTTCCCAGTTTGGTCTAGGGATGAGGGAGTAACCATTGATCAGGGAAAAGGGGAAATCCAGGTAAACAAAGTATAAGCCAACAATGATGATTTATTAACAACTGAAAAATGACCTTACAGTGGACACTAATGGAACTCAAAACTTCTTTATATATAATGAAAAACACAGGAAAGCAATCTAAATAGAAACAAATAGAACTCAATCATCCTCTCACCCTCAACAACTCTCTGGTGCATCATACACCAGTCTCCGCCCCCATCATCTGCTTCGTTTAACTGCGAGATCCATCTGCGCATTAAGACACCATTATCCACCAAAAAATGAATAATGCCAAGCCTATCATCAGAGAAGACAGAGGCAAGACAAACCATCATCCTGTTGTGGCGTATTGGCTTGAGCTCTGGTCAACACACTTAACAGTCAACACATCCGGGTGACACCGACTCGCTCATCATGTGCAATCAGAGAGACAGACATCAGCAACTTCAGGTATGGGATACACGTTACCACCAGCAATGTCGTTCCCCATTATAAAATCAACCCCCTCAACTGGAAAACGGGAGAGAAAAGGAAGAAACCAGTAACCAAGTTAGATTTGACATTGACATGGAAAGGGCACAGGCACAAAACCCATCCCGATACCTCCAACTTTGGTACTTTTTCTGCAGATGGACTCAGAACGCCATGGCAACACACTAGAAAGGACGAAAAACTAAGAGCCATCAGAATCTAGTAGCACCATTAAAGGGTACTTCCTGTGAGAGAGAAATACAGTTGAGAAGTAAGGTTTAAAACAATTGCCAGTCTGTCTTAGAGCAGCAGACTGACCACTGGGAGACACAGTCTTAATTAAACCTACACCTTTTGGATGCTTTGAAGCAGCTGCCTGCTGCTTTCTTTTAACGCTGCACAGTCAGCGATTAGATGATCCGACTTATGACAATAGAAACACTGCTTTTCTGATTTAGAACTAGCACAGATACTGGAGCACTTACCACAGGCATGTCGTTAGACCTACGGGAGACAACACGGGAGGAAAAAGATTTGTGTTTGTTAAAAACACTTTTGTGTGTGATAGTAAACTCATCTGTTAGCATAGTGGCCTGCTGCAGAGCATTACCTTCTGTTCATTTAAATGAACCACCCTACACTCAAGCACACAGGTTTGAAAATGTCTGAAAGCAGCAAGTTTCGAGTGTCAAATAATCAAATAATCATGCACTCAAGCAAAAATCCTGCTCTTGAATAAAGATAGTAAATAAACTCTGTACACATACCCCTTGGTGTTTCTTGAGTGTAAAATTAAAAAACTGCCCAGTATTAAAAAAAAACAGCAGCATTAAAAAAACAGCAGCATTATTGCACAGCAAAACAAGCATTAGCCCTGTGAAGAGTTAGTGAGTCTCACACGGTACACGACTCTATGAAGGGAGTCGGGCAAACAGTCCATTGGCACGGTGGGTGGAGGCCTCCACGATTCAGGAAGCCTTCCTCCTGCACCTGGTGGCATAAATGCCTGACAGGGTGGGTAGGTCATTGTCCATGATCCTCTGGGCAGACTTCACCACCTGCTGCAGAGCTTTCCTGTCTGCAGCAGAACAGTTGCCGTACCACACCATGATGCTGGAGGTAAGGATGCTCTTCGCCGCGCACCTGTAAAGGGATTTTAGGGCTGATTTGAGGTTTCAGGTTTCTCAGGAAGTACAGGTGCCGGTGAGCTTTCCTGGTGATGCTCGCTGTGTTGTTGCTCCAGCTGCGGTTGTCTGCAATATGCACTCTCTTATTTAAAGCCACCCATGCAGAGAGGAGGAAGGGTGTTGTCGCCCCACCTAAAGTATACAATCATCTTTTTTTTGTTTGTTTGTTTTTCACATTGATTCAGAGGCTTTTTGCTCTCTCCATCCTCCAGATGTTCCACCTCCCACCTGTGCAATGACTCATCATTGTTGGAGATTACGTCCACAACTGCTGTGTCGTCTGCAAACTTAACAATGTGGCTGCCCGGTAGTTGGCTGAGCAGTCAGAGGTCAGCAGGGTGTACAGCTGGGGGACCAGGATGCACACCTGGGGGGAGCTGGTGTTAAGGATGACAGGGGAGGATGAGAAGTTGTGAATTCTGACAGTCTGATTGATTCTGAAATGATTGTGTTTAAAGCCGAAGTTAAGTCTAGGAAGAAGAGCAGCCTGACATAAGTTTCCCTGCTCTCCAATTGGGTGAAGGACAGATAGACTTCAGCCAAGATAACATCAGCAGCGGAGTGGTTCTGGTGTGTGCATACTGGTGGGGGTCCACGCTGGGGTGGAGGTGGTCTTTTATGTTAGCCATGACCAGCCTTTGTCATGCTCAAAGCACATCATGATGATAGGAGTGAGTGCTACTGGGAGGTAGGTGTTAAAGCAGGACACATTCGTACTCTTTTGGACAGGGATGATGCTGGTAGTCTTGAAGAATGTTGGTACAGTCGCCTAGGAGAGTGAGATGTTAAAGATGTGTTTCAGCACCTCCACGAGCTGCCGTGCACAGTCCCTCAGAACCCAGCCTGGGATGTTATCGGGCCCTGCAGTCTTGGATCACATCTGCAGTGGTCACAGTGAGGGGCAGCTCACCTGGTAGAAGGGTGACCCTGTAGGGTATTCTGTGTCTCTTTTATTAATCTGTGATGGTTTTGATGCCTTTCCACATGCTCCGAGGAGCGTTGGTGAAGTGACGCAGGACTTTCAGAGCATATGTAGCTTTGGCCCTTTTAATACCCGTTGTCAGCTTTCTCCTTGCAGCCCTGAGTGCTTTTGCCTCCCCAGACCTGAACGAAGAGTCCCGGGCTCTCAGGAGTGTGCCAAACTCTCCGTTCAGCCAGAGTTTCTGGTTGGGGTGGATAATAATTGTTCTGGTGGTGGCAACATCATCAACAAACTTACTGATTAGCCAGTGATGGATGATGCGTATTCCTCCAGGTATACATCTCCAGCCCGTGTTGCTGCTTCTCTGAAGTTCTGCCAATCTGGGCATGGAGGCAATGTTGTTGGGCCACACAGTGGTTGTTTTCTTGCCAGACTGCAGCACGGGACGATGGGCAGGCACCAGCATGACAGAGATGTGGTAGCGAAGCTAAGGTGGGGGCGGGGGACAGCTAGGTTGAGTGAATTTTTCTCTCCGGTTTGCGATGAAGATGTGCGGAATCACATAGAAATCCTTCAGGTGCTTGTTTTGGAGTGAGCAGATATTATAATGTAGCTCTCTCATCGCCGCATTAGCATTAGCACAAGACGGCAGGTCCAATCTCTGTTTTTGGGTCCCATTTCTCTATATGGAGATGGCTGTATTGAAAAGGAGGTGAATAGCCAGGGACTTAACGTGGGGGAGGCTGTTGATGATGATCAGTGGGTTGGCGCCAGCTCAAGCATCTCTGCTTGTAGCGTCCACTGTTATCAGCCCTCGCTGGCAGAGGAGAGAAGGCCTGAAACTTTTTAGGAATCTGAGCTATGAGCAGAAGTGGCTCCACAGGGATGCTTGACAGTGGTTTGGCTGCTGGTGTCAAGGCTGGAGGATCAATTTCATTAAGATAATTGTACAAGTTGTCATCTGATTCAGGTGACTTGATTTAACTCAATTGACATCCTTTAATTTGATGCACGTGGCAGGAAATTTGAAATTGAATGAAAGGAAAGGCTGCATTAAACCAATAGAGGGCAGTAGACTTGAAAACCATATGCAAACCACAAATTAACAAGGCACTGATATTTGATAAGTAATGTTTAACTCAGACAAAAAAAGAACAGAAAGCAAAGGGAAAGTGAATGCCACCCAATTGCAGAAAAAGAGAGAGAGAGAGAGAAAAAAAAGTTTTTAGAGACTCTTCTGCAAGTTGACAATTAAATGCAACATAAATTAAAAACACTGAACACAAATTGCAGGTGTGAATCTAGAATGAAAGCATAAAGAGGACACTGAGGTAGCTTGTCTGATTTCCAATGGAAGATTATCCCACAATTTTGGAGCCTTTACAGCAAAAGCCATACTTCCCTCTGCCTCAAGCTTTGCCCTGTGGACCCAAAGCAACAGCTGCTCTGCAGATCTGAGAGTAAGAGTAAGGCTGTAAGGGGTGAGAAGTTCGGCAATGTACAAATGTGCAAGGCCATTTAGTGAGTTAAACACAGATGATAACATTTGAAAATCAGCAGAACACCATGGGTAACCAGTGCAATGAGGTTAAAATGTGCTCATACAGTCGAGTTCTTGTAAGATCTCTAGCTGCTGTAATTTGTACAAGCTGTAGGCGGTTGATTGGTTTCTGGGGCACTCCTGCAAATAGTGAGCTGCAGTAATCTAAGGGGCTGGAGACAAAAGCATGAATCACAGTTTGTGCATCACTGAATGAAAGAAATTATCTAATGCTGGCAGTTTGATCACTTCAGTTCTGCTACTAGGTGTGATGGATTTATAGACGAATATATTTGAAAATCGCAAGGTTGCATAAGACTTTCCCGTTGTTCGTCATTTTGACTGATATTGTATGCTACTAGCCAACGGTAGTTAGCTGCAGTTTGGGCTGTTTAGACAGAAAGCCCACAGTAACGTTTCAGTGTTTAGTCCTGTATATCACAACTGTTCATTCTAACAGCTGACTAATGTGTTCGCTGAAGCCAGCTGGATAACAAGGTTTTGCTCGTGAGATCAGGTCAAGACTATACAATCGATAATTATTATGCACTTGCCACCTGCTGGACAAGGGTGTGAATTACTTGAATTATGGCAAATCACCGCAGTTTTAATCCGTCAAAATGACTGACGTCCTTTAGAATTTTCCCCCAATATTTAAAAAATTTGTCAATGAAATTAAGTTAACCCGATCACTGATCGTCAGCATAAAAAAGGTAAGATGTTGCAATATTGGACTTGTAGATATCTTCAGATTGGGTGGTCACATGAAAATGTTACATGTAAATGCAGAACAGTAACGGGAGATCTGGCAACACCAAAACAGTACCAGAATTAATCCTAATGTCTTTTAAAACTTTTAAAAGAGCAGTTTCTGTACTGATCGATTTAAGGACCAGACTGAAACTTTTCACAGTGAGTGAGCGGTCATTAATAAAGATAAAAGCTGAGTATACAACACTTTCTCAAGTACTTTTGCAAGAATGGGTTATTTAGATATCGGACTTTAATTATTAGGATTATCTGTGACAAGGCTACGTTTTTTTGAGTCAGGGTTGTTCAACAGCTGATTTAATAATACAAGAAATAGCTCCTGAGGATAAAGTCTTAAATACTGCTAAATCATCTGAAAATAAAAAGGCAGAAACCTTTTTAAAAATCTTGTTGGTAAAATAAGGGAGGAGGAAGATTTAATGCCAGACTCAGTTAATCAGAATGGGGCACCTGATGTATTAAATGTGTGATTTGCTTCACTGTAAGGCAAAATACACAAAGATGGCATGATTTAAGCTCTAATGCTGATAACTTTTTCAACAAAAAAGGAATGAAATGTGTCAGTCAAAGTCAAATTTATTTATATAGCTCATTTACAGACGGCTGAGCCGCACCAAGTGCTTCACATAAAAGTGCAAAAAGTGCAATAAAATGCAGAATTGACAAAGGTAAAAAGAAACAAACACATCTCACAAAAGGATAGACTTCATTAGAATCAGGAGGGCAGTGGATAATGGAGTCCTCAATAACAACTTGGGGTTGTGAGGATTTGCAGCAATCAGATGTGAAAGGAATTGTAATGTAATGTAGGGTAATGTAGTCTATCTTCTTTTAGAATATATATTCATTTTTTTTCCTTAAAAGATGGACATGTAGAACCACTTGGCTAAGGTTAGGATTAAAGAACAGGGTTGAGTTTAAAATCATCTATTTCAGAGCTTAACCAGTTCTGTAATAACAACATTGACTTTTGGTTTCCAGTGTTGGGCTCATTTTTTCCAAAAAATACTTAATTTCTTATTACTCATTACTCTTAAAGAAATACTACACTATTTTTTTCTATAACTTTGTTTGTTGTTACTTTGTTACACCCACAAAACTTTGTTGTTTTCTTTCTTTACACCTCAACAAACACAAAGTCCCTGTTTAGGGGATAGCACAGATGTGTTTATTCATTACATCAGGCAATAAATAGTAAAGAACATCAGGTTACCTGTGCTGATTTCCCGTGTGTGAAAATTAATTTCAAATGCTGGTGTGGGTTTTTTGTTTTGTCAATGCATTATTGTTCTACTTTGTCAGTTGACATGGTTCTTCAGATGCAGCAACTTAACCACATTGTGTAGCCACTTCACACAGCAACTGCACATTTTGGCCTGTTCTCGTGGCTTAATGAGAAGAAAACCAGCATATTTTGCCTGACAATCACAGTAACCACATTCTGTGTATCTACATTCATTGGAAGGTGTCAGCAGTGACACAAAAAGAAATAGCATTCAGTCAGCATTCAGAAATCAAATGTGTTACAAGTTCTGCCCCAATTCAAGAACTGCTTATAAAACAAATTACACTGATTACATTTGTTTTAAAAATTTGAAATGCAGCTTGACAAAATATGTCAAGTTGTTCTAGCCATAAACATGTTTTTAAAATGTACTAAGTAATCAATTAATTAGTTAGTTGATTAAAATTATTGGTGTATCAGGGTTAAGAACATTAGGATATGAATACATGAAGATCATTCCCATGCTCAATAACCTTCCATAAGGTGTTGCAGAACTTTTAAACAGATTTGGTGTTAAATTTACAATTTTATTTTACTTAAGAATTGCAAAAAGAAATGGTCAAAAAAAAATCTTGCTGTGATTCGGTATGACATTTTTTGGGATATCTTGGAGATTTGAAGAATTGCATTTTCTTTTTTGATTGGATAGTGATTACTTTTGATCTTTAAACTTCTGACAAAACCCTAAACATTGAACCCATTTCATTCTGATATCTTGAGGTCAGAGGTCACATGATTATGCCAGTTTTTCCCTTGTTGAATTAGAGCTTTGGAACATTATTTCACCCATTCCCAACAACATGATTGTTAACAATGGATTGGAAGATTGCAGGGCCTTCCAACAGCAAGAAAGTATGACGTTATTGTCAGAAGAACTCAAATCGAATGTGACTGTCTAATATATTTACACTGAATGTTTTCCATTTCATCAAAATCCCCAGAATACAATTATTTGAAATACTTACAAATATTTATTTTGCACTTCTTGTTCCTAGTCTTAACATGCAAAACAAATGTTTCAGTGTATTACAACGAGAACAGCGATTGGTGTGCTAAATATAAACATCTTCAGAGTGTAAGAATGCAGCACATTTGAATTTCTAGGAGTTTTTCATTCAGAGACAATGCATCAGGGATCAGTGTGCTACTACCGTGCTTTGATCTATGTTTCTTATTCAGGACTCAGCATGGCATGTCACTTTGCTCTACACTCTTCTTCATTAAGTTAATTCGGTAAATTATGATCGTAAAGTTGACATAGTTTGAGATGTCTTTGTTATGACAATATGACATGGACCAAGACAACATACCTGTCATAAACATTTAGCAGGCCTGATTATTACACTTTCAAAAGCTATTTAGCTTTATGCTTTATCATTATATTAAGCTTTCATAAGTGGTTGGTTTTGCCATTGGCTGTCATGATGTCATAAAGTGTTATTAACACTGTCAAATGATTTTGTAACTGTGTGATGAATAATTCACTTGCAACATCATATTTACATTCACACATTAGCCAAGTTCCCTAATTCACTTTATTTGTCCTTTTGTGATCACATCTGATATTGACTAATCAGTATGAACATCAAAATTAGAGACATTTTCCTCAGAGCTACAAGGACATAATTAGTGAAATCCAATTGTGAACAAAAGTAACTCATGTGAGTATTAGAAATGGACATGAATATATTTTGTGGGCTGATGCTAAATTATTTATCCTCAAAAACAGGTGGTTGAATGAGAATACTACATACATCACACACAGGCCCTGGTTTGTATGTAATAGGGATTATTATTACAGTAGTAACAAATCAAAATCAAAAGCTCTTTAACATATTTAAAAAAATAATCAATTCAAATATAGATTCAAAATCCTGAAAAAAATATGTAAATTTAAATATTTGTTGGCATAGGAAATCTGATTTGAAAATGTGACTATTAAAGCTACCTCAGTATTAAGGGTTTGATTGAGAATTGTAAAATGTTATTGGCTGTAGAGATTATGGCTTATTGCGTGAAAGTAGTTGGCTTCCAATTTCAGAACAATATCTTCTATATTATTTATTATGTCCCATATAACTGTTGAGCATTTGGAGCACTTTGACTCAGTAGCCTGCTGCTCGTGTCTTGTTTAAAACTAAGTTAATGTTGACTTATTTTGACTTTTGTATGTAACATAAATTAAAGAAGTGAGTGTTCTTATTTTTTAGCCTTCTGTGATGGCACCATGTAATATTATCACATTATGTGCCACAACCAAATAATGCATAGTTCACTTTGAGGTTGCCAGGCGACCAATGTCGTGGACACACAAAGTTAATGTATTGTGCAGCAACACTCCTCCCACTCTTGTCAGAACAAAAATAATGTAAAATAACAGCAGAGTATGAAGAAACAATCAGTATATATATATATATATATATATATATATATATATATTCATAGAAAAAGCATACACAATCACAGTTACCCAAGAAAAAATCTGCATGTGGATTTAGCAGCCATAAAGTCATGTGAAAGTGAAAATATCAAACAAAAGGAACAAAAGCAAATATTGTTATTAGTTTAACTTAACTGGTTAATAACCAAGTTAAGTTAAATGAAAAAGGGAAGTCAAATCCTGCAGAACTAAAGGCATGAGATAGTGCACATTATTATATCAAACATTTGAAGCAGTGTTGGTGCAGTCACAGGTGTGTTTGTTGAGAATTCCAGTCATGTAGAGAAGGTCCTGCCATCAGACATGTTTTGGGTCCTGAATGCGGGGACAGTTTAGAGGTGGAGGGGTGGCAGTGGAGTAGACCTGTGAAGTAGGAGGAGTCCTGTGTCAGCTCTGTATGTTATTATGGTTATTGTAAGTGAAGAACATTGAATAGAAACTGTTCAGACACCAGTAATAGAGGTTCTTCAGGATGGGAGTGATGTGTTCACTGGACTACTGGATGTGAGTGACCAGGCAAACAGCAGAGTTCTGAATGGACTAGAGTTTATTAAGGACTTTGGATGAAACCATAAAGAATGATATTGCAGTAGTGGAGCCTGGATGTGATGGAGGTATGTATTGGAGGTTCAGGAGAAAAGGAGAAGAGGGATGGGTATCAGAAGTATGAAGAGCTGTTGAGGTTTCTTGCTCTGAACCACAGGATTGGACTGATCATATGATACTACCATGCCTCATGACTAGACAAACATTTTTTACACTTTAAGTACTACGCAAGCCGAGAACAGCCATGGATTTTTTTTCCAATTTACTGTTATCTCGTGATGAGCACTTATTATCTCGTTAGGAAGTGCCTGACGCATGATACAAAGGGAAGCGAAAGTTCAGCAAAATGCAGCATAAACAATTTTTTTTATCTTATTGGTTAACTACAAATGTCTGTAAAACATAATGGGACTGTCCATAGGTGCCGGCTTGGGTTAAATAGTGTAGATATAAGGTCTGATGGAATCATATTGTGAAGAGACTGGTGTTCCACATGGCTACTTAATATTCACATCAGATGGTTATTCTGACTTTCACTTCCCTTTGTATCATGCGTCAGGCACTTCCCTCAAAACAGCCTAATTAAGCCTCAAAAACCTAAGTTGATCTAATTAGCCGTGTTTCCACTAGGGGGAGAAGTGGCCACTGGGAAAGTCTCAGGCCACGCCCTCTCAAATGTCCGCTCACTCTGCGTGTCTCCATTACAAGTTAGCCTCCGGAGGGATTTACGAGACTCCGAAATTTTCAGCCGTAATCGCTTAGCGACAGTTTCGATAGATAGATAGATAGATAGATAGATAGATAGAGAGATAGAGAGATAGAGAGATAGATAGACAGACTTTATTTATCCCAAGCTGGGAAATTGCAGTGTAGCAGCAGCATTACACACAGAGACAATGACAACACAATTAAATAAAAAGAACAACCTAGGCATACTTAAAGCAATAAAATATAAAAATACAATAAAAATACACTAAAATATAAAGTGTCTAAAGAAGGAGTAGAATTCCAGTGCAGAATAAATATGAATATACAGTATACAGTATAAAAATGTTGGTGCTATGAAACAGATAAGGTAGGAAAGATTTTTTATATTTGTCCCTATGACAGCGGAGCTGGAGCAGCCTGTGAGAGAAGGTGCTCCGCTGTCTTTCTACTGTGTGATGGAGAGGGTGCTGATCATTGTCCATGATGGACAGCAGTTTGTTCAGTGTTCTCCTCTCCACCACAGTCTCAAAAGTCTCCAGCCTGAGACCGAGTACAGAGCCAGCCTTCTTGATAATTTTATCAAGTCTGTTGGTGTCGCTGGCTCTGATGCTGCTGCCCTAACACACAGCAGCAAAGAAAATGGCGCTGGCAACAACAGACTGGTAGAAGATCTCCAACATCTTGCTGCACACATTGAAGGATCTCAGCTTCCTCAGGAAATAGAGTCTGCTCATCCCCTTCTTGTACACAGCCTCTGTGTTAGATTTCCAGTCCATTCTGTTGCCGATCACCACTCCGAGGTATTTGTAGTAGTCCTCCACCTCCTCCACCACCTCCCCCCTGATCAGAAGTGGCTGTGGAAGCATCTTCTTCTTCCTCCTGAAGTCAACCACCTTCAGGTGATTCTGTTCGGACCACTCTACAAATCTGTCCACCAGTGTCCTGTACTCACCCTCCTCTCCCTCTCTTATACACCCGACAACAGCTGAGTCGTCAGAAAACTTCTGCAGGTGGCATAACTCAGAGTTGTACTGAAAGTCAGTGGTGTATAAGGTGAAGAGGAAAAGAGAAAGCACAGTTCCCTGTGGAGCTCCTGTATCACTGACCACCACATCAGACAGGACACTGCCCAGACGGACAAACTGTGGCCTGCCTGTCAAGTAGTCAGTAATCCAGGAGATCCTAGAGTCGTCGACACCCATCCCCCGCAGGTAGATGACAGCATCGTCAACTCCTAAATGGGGCTGGTAGGCAAATTGCAAGGGGTCCAGAAACGTCCTCACCTGTGGCCTCAGCTGGGCCAAGACCAGTCTCTCTTTCGACAGTGACATCACACACGCGACGGATTAAACACGGGCTTAACTGTGGCCGCCGTTGCTAACTGTGCACAATGTCAGCAGCTGATCATAAAGAAAGCAGCATGACTACTTATGTCTCCGCTGATCATAAACATAGTGGTCTTGAATTAACCGGCATCACTAACTGTGCACAGAGTGTCCGGTGCTTCGTTAAGTGAACATCTCCTGCAGCAGCAGTAAGTGTAAGTGTACTTCACATCCCACTTAGCAATCTATCCAATCAGTAACTAGCTTTTTTCAGGGGAGAACAGAGGCCCTGCTCTTCGACAGGGAAGAAAAAAGTCCCAACAAAAGTCCGCTCTGGACAGCTCATATTCAAATAGGGCAAATAGGGCATTTCGGCGAGTGAAACCCGCCTCATTCCAGGTATTGGGCGGTGGTGGAAACAGCCCTATTCATTATGACGAGAGAAAGATCTTTGTTATATCGAGATAATGAGATAATAAGTTGTTATCATGAGATAAAAAGAAAAAAAATCCATGTCTGTTCTCGGCTTCCGTAAAGTACAACCCCAATTTAAAAAAAATACAGAGTAAAACATAAATAAAAAACAGAACACATGAAATTCAGAATTCAGTGTATTGTTAGAAAAACAAAGGTTTAGCAGTTTGAACATAAAATGTGCTGTCTTTGTCCAGTTTTTCATTGAATATATGTTAAAAAAAAAAAAAAAAAAAAAGATTAGCAGAAGATGACAGTGTGGTGGAGTCAGGGTTGCATTAGAATCGAGGCCAGCCTCATAATGCCAATCACTTCTCATGAAGTGGTGGAGGATCTGATGGTGTGCAGAATATTTAATAACTCTAATGATGATGTCAATGTTGGTTTTGACGCTGAAAAAATGTGGGTGGCACAATGCATAACATTCATATTCATGTAGTCCATGATATTGTTGTTGGGGTATTTCCTGTCCCTTTTTAAGCTGCATGTTTCTTTATAGTATTGAGTGATTTATGTGACATGACTTGCTGTTACTCACTCGAGGTTAAGGGAAGGTATCCTCTGTAGATGGCAATGAATAACTAGAACCAGAGTGTGATTCACATTCACCATCACCATGGTGATAGATGCTTTTGAAGCATGCTGGCCGGCTTGCTCTGAAATAAATAGTCAGATACCAGAAACCCCTGGGCAGAGATGAAGGACAGATGAGATGTTAAAGAGTGTGAACAGCCTTGTGACTGCAGCCACATCGCCACGAGGCTGAGGGCTGCAGCTCAAAGCTCCACTTCAGTAGGGGAGCGTGCTGATCATTGTCACTGTTTAGGGTCTTTTGGGTCCACTACATGATCCTGTGTCAAAACTGGCTCTGCATGCTAACGACTAATCATTGAGATTACTGCTCCTCTGGAGCTAGCCAACACACACACACACACACACACACACACACACACACACACACACACACACACACACACGCACACACACACACTGACATGCATACACGTGCTCCAGGGAGAGTTTATCTAAGTGTTTGCAATTATAGATGTTATTAGTTTTTAAATAATTCAAGCTTTATTAACATCCTGATTGCAGTGTATTGTCTGCACCACAGGGAGGTTCTGGGAGTTGGAGCTTTTTATTTTGTTGTTGTTGTTTTCAAGACTTCACCCAGGTGAAATCAGGGATCTCAACATGTGACTGGATTTGATCAGCAAAACAGGGGAAGGTGGAGAGGGGAGGTGTGGGACCTGCTGGAAAGACTGAGGGGAGGTCCATTGAGCACTCTGCAGACATTTCACATGGGCAGGAGGGAATACTTCAAGGCTCGCTTTGGGGACGTTTATTTATTACAGTTTGCAGTGAAAACATTAACACAGATTAGCCATGGCAGCTGATTTTAATTAGACTGCCATAGAGGTAGAACAAGTGGAGATATGAGCCCCATAGATGTATTTTAGGTTTATTAATTTAGTGTTATTTTACAATGCTTAACCTATGTGTATATACACACATATAAAATATACTGGAATGCTCATTGAAATGTAATGAGATTTTGATTGAAATACAACAAAACACAGCAAAGTAGACGATTTGTAGAAGTGAAGAGGCATGGGATGCTTTTCAGGGGTAGGAAGATACAGAAGGCTTTAAAACAACAGCATGAAAAAAATAAAGCAGCAAATACTGAATGATAATAGCAGAGAAATAACAATGAAACTATTACTCATAATAAAGAAATACAACATAAAATACATACATATAAGAGAGATGCTTAAGTGTTGGCTTAGAATTCTAAAGTAACTTATCATAGTTACAAACACTGTTGGCAAATATGTGATATATGAAGCTAAATACCAATTAGCAGCATTAGCCAGCAAGGGGTCTTCTAATCGGAAGAGCATTAAAGCATTATGAAATCAGTCAAAGTGATCCAATAAGAGGTAATATACCCATGGAACTCTCAATTGTGATGAAGCCCTGTTAGAGCCAAGACAAGACAGGAGGGGTTGCGTTCTATATGCAACTGGCTCATATGTGCAATTTTTTTGTGGCTCTTTCGAAAATGACCCACTTTCTTTGTCAAATGAAATCCATTTATACAATTCTAACAGTGAATTTCCAATGTGATAGAAGCACCTGAAGTGTAAAAGCTTTAGTGGGCAGTACAGACAAGTGTTTAGTCTGTGAATACTAAAAATCACATCCTGAAAATAATCAGAAATGTATTGATTTGCAATGCTCAAAAATGAAAATAAGATGAGCTTCATACGTTTTTTAGTGTCTTATGACTGATGCATCAAAAAGGTCGATATGACTCATTTTAGATAATTAATTTAGAATCATCAAGACCTGTGGATGTACCCAAAACAATAAAAGTTTATACAGTTGACATAAATCAGTTTAATTGCATTTGGACAGGTCTCATTGCATAGTTAGATTAGTTAGATTAACTATTTCTGAACCAATTGTTTTTGATCATTATACATACTATTTTTTTGTTTTCATTTCTTACTTCTTGAATAAAACCCCTTTTTGTATCACTACGCTTCTAAAGCACAACATGGGTCAAAAATTTCATTATGGGGTATTGTGTGTATAATTTTAAGGAAAAATTAATTTTATAAATTTTGGAATAAGTGGAAAAAGTGAATACCTTCCAGATACACTAAATGTGTGACCAAATGATACATAAACAAGTTAAATATATTAAATAAATGAGTGTTTGGCCCCTCTTACTGCTAAAGTAACTATTTGAACCAAACTACTATTATTATAGTATTAGATAATTTAATTTTACATCAAATTTGGATGAATAAGTCATTTTTGACCCATGTGTGAAAAATTGATAATAATAATAATAATACAAAAACATTTTTCCTCATAAAGTATGAAAGGAAAAATGGATATAATGATTGGTTGTAATAAAAAAAAAAAAGATATTCAAAGAATACTTTGACTTTTCAATCATAAAATAAATTGATTTAAAAACAGAGCACAGAAACACACAGCCAGCCTGAATTAACATGGGAAATGAATGCGGGCCATTTTTGACCCATGTTGTGGTTTAGAAGGGGTGTCCATATGTTGTGCATCAAAGGGTTAATTACCTGTATCCTTAATAGTAATACTTTGAAAATTGTCTGTCAAAACACCAACCACGCTGGTAAGTAAACACTATTTTCTATACACCACACTGACTTTTTGCCCTCATTAACGGTTTGGTTCAGTGGGCAGTTGGCAATCTGATGTTCGATGTACGTAAATGAGATGATAACTTTGGCTGATCATCATCAATAAAGGTCCTCTTTTCAAACTCTGTCTTCTGTGCTTGGAAAAGATAAAAACACAGATTCAATCATGTCGGTTGCTCAAGCTGAACTCGTGTCTTTTGGTCCTTCAGGCTCTCCATACCGAGATAAGATCACTATTGCCATCCTGCAGCTTCAGGAGGAAGGCAAGCTGCACATGATGAAGGAGAAGTGGTGGAGAGGAAATGGCTGTCCAGAGGAGGAGAGCAAAGAGGCCAGCGCCCTCGGGGTGCAAAACATTGGAGGGATCTTCATCGTCCTGGCCGCTGGACTCGTCCTCTCTGTGTTCGTGGCCGTGGGAGAGTTCCTCTACAAGTCCAAACAGAATGCACAACTTGAAAAGGTAAGAAATACCTCCGTCTTCATCTCTGCTTTATTTACAAAAATGATAGCAGAATTTCTTACTATAACCACATGTGCTGTGAAAGGCAGTCTCATGGCAAATAAATACAACTATAAATGCTAACAAAATGAAACAAAATATATGCTAAATATATGTTCTGATATATCGTTTAAAGAAATAATTTGTTTGCCAATTTGCGGAAACTCACACTTTAATGACAATGCTATATCATATGCAGTAAGATAAGGGTTGGTTTCTTTGCATTTATTCACTTAGGCCCAATGGCGACAACGAGATAAGAAACGTGAGGAATTCTGCTGTCACCATGGATCCAAGCTAGACTTTAACCACCATCTCAAATGACCTCAAGAAAAACTCCAGAAACTTTTTTTTCTGTTGTAATCTAACATGATCTAAAACTTCCCAAAACTATTGAACTGTTTTTTTTTCTCTGACACTCCTGAGGGAATGGTAACACTAAAAGCAGTTTAATAAAAAAAAAAAGTGCCGACAGTAATATACAGTTGGATCACAGGCACATGTATTGTTGCGAAGGTTTGCTATGCTGCATGAACCATGTCGCCAACAGCCACATTCACTAACATGCACCTCCCCAATTCTGCTGTCCATCTCCATTCTGCTTATAATGTTAATGTTTCTCACAGGTCATATCTGTTGCAGTTGGTTCAAGCATAGCCTTTCTGTATCATTGCAATGGCACAATACTAGAGCTTCCCAGCAAACATTCTGGCACTGAGTAGATGCTGATATAATGGCCTGCACCATCAGAGAAATATTCCAGCAACTGTAAATACATAAGTCATGAATGAACAGTGAAATCTCACCATGAATATATTTACCTGGGTCATAAATGCTCACTTTACTTTGTCTCGTTCAAAAAGCTGAGCCAGTTCCAAACTTGTTGTAGAAAACTATTCTATTATATTCAGCTGGAACTGCATAAAAATGGAATATATTACATACGTACACCTGACATAAATATGTATGTATACGATATAGTACATCTTATACATAGAGTCAGAAGTGATGCATTGTTCAGTCAGGAATATATTTACTTGGACATTTTGTATGACTTAATATGTTTGCATTAGCAGACCTAATAGCAGTAATTACTTATTTTATACTTAACTCAGCATCCAGCTGCGAGATATATGCTAAAGCAGTAGTAGCTCTGAATCAGCCATTTAGATTACACTAAGTGACACTTACAGTGTGTGTGTGTGTGTGTGTGTGTGTATATATATATATATATATATATATTCATTTACAATCTGAAGAAAACACAGCATAATAAATTATTACATTACATTAATGTAGCGTAACTGTATCCCAAGTGGGACACCGTTCGGCTAAGATTCTATCAATATTTCACATTAACTACTAATATATGATCATGTTATGCTTCCAATTAATTAAAAGTTGTGAAACTAAAGTCTTACTTCTTATCTTTCAAACCGTATATTGTTTTAACTGTGTACATTAGCATCGGGTTTACTAGAGTCGGCTAAAGGACGCTAACGCCGGTGAATTAGCCGTGCGCTAACTGTATCCCAAATCAGACACTTGGATCTCCTCGCTGTAAAACAATAAAACAATGGGGGCTGCTGATTTTTTCGGGGGAAATTTGATGTTTCTGGGTAAGACAAATAAATCAATAAATCAACACACCCAGACAGTTCTTCAGTCCTTCACAATAAAATACAGTACAGTAAATATAAAGATGTACTTTTTAGATTGTCGCCCGAGTGTTCTTACTACTTTCTCTCATCAGAGTTACTTTTGTATTGTAATTAGACATGTAAATATCCATGTACATAAATTTAATTTCACACGTAGATTGTTAAATATGTATAAATCAATTATACCTACACTGGTGGTGGTTATTTGAAATGACCGTGAAAACACCGGAAAGTACGTCATTGCAGGTGTGTCCGATTTGAGATACAGTAACGAGCGGGGTCAGATTTGGGATACAGTCTCTATATATAATTGTACATTAAGAAAATTTACATTTTATGTTTCAGACAAAATTTTGCCTGATATTTGTTCACTCGCTAAAACATGTTTTAATAATTAGATTTTAATTTTTTTATTCAGTAATAATGAAGATATTGCATACAGAGATAATAATTGAACTATTGCTTTTCACATCAGTACACATTTAATACACACAAGTTACAGGCTTTATGTTGGTATGTTTGGAAGCAATGTAAATACAGCCTGATTCCACAGGAGTTGGACTGCTGTGTAAAATGTAATGCTTTACATTCAGAAAGTAGAGTATATATTAAAATATTTAAACTAAAGTCAGTTTGAACATTAAAGATATTGTCTTTATACAGTTTTCAATTGAATTTATGTTACAAAGCATCATCTAATTCACATTCTGCACATTCTGTTTCATTAAGTTTTAGATAACATCTTAACTGTTTTAGATTCACTGTAGCAAATCAAAACAATGGTCACACTTATTCTATTATGATATTAAGATCATTTTTAAAACATAATGAAAATGAATTAAAAACATTTCGGAAAGATTTGTGGAAAACTTTTAAGGACCTTGTCAGAATTGTGTACTGATTAAGTTGACATTTCTAGTTGAAAATAAAGTTGTAAACAAGTTACCATGAACAACTGAACGACTCTTGGAAAAAGAAAAAAATAATAATTTAAATATATATAATATAATATAAAATATCAGCTTAGAAAATAGCTTCTGTGTTATCACAGTAGTAAAAAGGATGTATCAATAGTAAATAATATTCATGATTACATTCTTACACACAATTAAGACTATGTACAGAAGCACAGCTACTGTCACATACTATGACAACATTAATTATCAAAAGATTAATTTGCTCTAAATGTTCATGGTTCAAACACATTATGTCCAACGTTATCTCCAGATCACAGGTTTGTGATGTCATTATCTAGAGAACAGATGATGAGATAATAAAATAGTCATCATGTTCTTTTCTCTTATTACTTCTATTGTTTGGTTCAAATCAGGCAATGTAAATACATTCAAACGGCGCTGATCAGGTGCTGACAGCAACGGCCCTGGTGAAGTTAGAGGAAGGTGTCACCATGTCCAGTTTTCAAAATAAGTTGTTAACAAAGGGTAGATACAAAAAATGGAAAATGGAAATCATTTTAAATGGAACTGTATATAAATTTTGACCTATATATAATATAAATAAACACATTGTTCCATAATTCCTGTCATTGAGTGCTATATTGCAGCTCAGGTCCTTGACTACATATTTATTGAAATTAATTCTGAAAAAAAGGGACTTGTTTCACTACAGCAATGTTCTCTCTCTGTTCGGAAAATCTTTTAATTGATTTAGGAAACATCTTGATTTTTAGAATGGGTAATACATTTACAAGGGGCACAGCTAACATGTTTTATACTTTTAAACTTCTTTTTTCAATATATGTATTTTGTAAACAACACCTTATTTTGAAAAGTAGACACAGACACGAATATCTCTTCACCAAATCTGTCACTGTCAGCTGATCTTGGCCATTTGAACGCTTTTACAACCGTTGATTTGACCCAAACATCATAAGTAATAAGAGGTGTTATTTACCTTGATATTTCAAGATAACAGTGAACATGAAAGTGTTTGAGCCACAATTGTTAGGGTTTCTATAGGACGCATGCAGGATCCACATAACACATACAGTTAGGAAATGAGGTGCTGCTCTGCCTTATTGTGAGGGTTTATGTACCCCTAATACCCCGGGGATTACTTTAGACTTTATTTAGTCAGGGAAGTCCCATTGAAATATAAGCACTGAAGCACCATGGTAACCTCATTGCCTGGGGACATCACATATGTGCAGGAGGGCAGTTAGGCTACCAGGTAGCACATTATGAGAGTAGTATCTGTGATGAAAGTGCTGTCCCTATGATTGACAAAACACCACAGGTAGCTAATAAAGGTGAGTTCAAACATCAGCTGTCATATTTGTATTACTAGTATTTTCTCGAGGTGGTGCAGGCATTCGTGTTAGCAATCAGTGTTCTAAATCAAAATGCTTTTTGGGATGATGTTATAATATAATCAGATATAATCTGAGTTATTTAACACATAATCGCCTTCTTCATCTGAATTCAGTTTGTTTTCTTTTCTTTTCCAAAAAGATCAATCTGTCACGCGTTATATTCTAATAAAACATTCATAGCCTGTTTCCCCAGCCTTATTAGAAGGTTGGATTATCTAATGATGCTAGGTTATAAGCATATACATTTAGAGACAACATTATGTGAGTGTGAGCTTCACAACAGCACTGCTCGACCACAACAGTAATTCCTAAACAAGGTAAATAGTCTATTCAGAACAAGGTAAATAAATAGACCGGATGAATAGAGCCAACAGACACATACTCAAGGTTTCTCCATTCAGATGAAAACATGCCACCACATGTTTAACCTTGTATTGACAACAAATGGTTTGCACTCTTGTTCAATGCACAAATGCCAACTGTCACATGTTATGCACTCTGCTATGTGGACATGCCCTTGATAGGAGCATATGAAAGTGTCCAATAACTGACTCACTCTTTGCTTGGAACCACATAGTGATTCATGTAGTATGTAGACCAAACAGCATCACTAGACTAGAATAAAATAGGGTTTGACTTGTTGGTTGTGAAAGGCACTCTGCCTGTAATTTGTAAGTGCTGATATTCATTACTTCTGAAGACCATCATGGAGGTTTTCCAAACCCAGGCAATTTAAATGTTTTGAGAGTTATCAGCTACTTAAAGGAAGCTTGATTTCTGATTTCTTAATTTCTGCTCATGGTCTATATAGTCCACAATCACTTTTACTTTGATGCAATCCAGAACCAGTGACGTGTGGTGAGGTTGATGGCTGGTGAGGCACTGACTCCATCAGAATCAGATTTACAAATATATCAACCCATCAGAGTAGATTATTCACCATTTGATCGGCAGCAGTTAACAGTTATCAAATATCATATCAGCTTTCTTTACACATACAAACTGTAGCCCATGTGACGCACATTTCATTTTAAAAAAACCTTATTATGGTCTTACCCTTACTTATAAATGAATTCCATGCCAATCCTTCTGGACAAAATAGTCTGTTTTCTTTTAGTAGAAGTCTTCCTTGTCTTCTTTAAGTTTTGAAACTCTCTCTGCCTCAGTGGACATCACTGTCACTTAGTCTGCAGCTGCGGAGAAGCATTCGAATCTAGTACCATGAGGCAAGAGGACTGCCTGCCTCACCTAGTGCCTCTTCACTGCTGTTGTAAGATCGCTGAGCACACAAAACCAGTTACACACATATATTATAAGCTAAACTATGGAAAGTCAGGGGGGCATATCTTAAAAGTGTTTAAGCATTTGATTGGCGACATACAGAGAGACAGTAACACGCTCTCTTTGCAGGGCAGAGCAGTTCCAGCTTGCTGCTGCCTCACCGTGCGTCTCCTCCCATATTCGAAAGGGAAATGAGAGAATTCAGTGATTTTTTTTAAAAAACAATCAAAATTGTTTAAGTTAAATGGAAAATTAGTTTATAGTTCAAACCATTTGATAAATATAACTGTTTAATTTATTTGTTTAGTATATAGTTTATTTTTTCCATGATCCTCAGCACGTCCCTGTCCAGAACAACGCTACCTAGCTTTGAGACAGGCGTTAGTCTGTCAATGATAACCTCAATGGGCAAACACAATATGACTGGTTAGGGCTGCACAATTAATCAAATTTCAATCACAATCACGATTTTTGCTCACCACGATCAAATTCACATGATTGAGTGATATTTGAAATGTATGAAAGGCAAAGCAAAAGCAAATCTAGCGCTCTGTAAACTACTGTCGGATCACGAACCTCCATGAGCCAATCAGAGCCGTTCCCTGCATAGCACAGCTTAGTTTCTTGGATGCAGACAGTCACAGATGACAGAGTAACATGGGAAAAATTACACATCAGATAGCAATCGGTTATTAGGCTCCCGGTCTGTCTGTGAGCTTCACTCTCCTGCTCTCTGTCAGCAGCAGCTGAGTGGACAGCGGCTGGCTGAACTGTCTTCAGCAGCTGACTGACAGCAGAAATGTACTGACATTACTGGTTACCTAAAAGCTTTCATCTCTGCTTTACAGAGACAAAAATCAACAATGTATATATTGATTGATTTTATTTCTCAGAGGGGAATCTACATGTAGTGAAACAGGAACACAGGCAGAGTGGCAGCGTTGATCAGTGAACGTAGATTTGCTTAATAAGTTCAAACACATAAACAGCTGGAGATTTGTGTGATTTAAACCGCTGTGTATGCAAAAAATACTTCACTTAACGCAACAAAAAGAGACCCGACACGTAAAAAACACACAGGGGTCTCAGCGTTCGTCTCACGCTTCCAGTGATTGACACAAAAAAACCCAGCTGAGGCCGAGGGGCTTGTCCCGGGAATCTGATCGTCATCCATTGTGTGGAAGCATTTCAGGTTCAAGACAAGTGGCACAAAACAAGAACAGGTCATATGCAAAGAGTGCTGTATTATTATTTTATTTATTTGTCTTTATTCTTTAAGAAGATGATTGACTGATTTTTGTTGAATAGGATCTATTTTGATGCAGCTATTTGTACATTAGCAGGAAATTAGCACAGTATGAAAGTGAAAACAGTTATAAGTACATGACATTAAATTTAGTTTTTGTTAAATCAACAATTAATTGGGATCATAAATCGGAATCTCAGTATTGATCGAAATAATGGTGATTGATTATCATTTTGGCCGTAATCGTGCAGCCCTAGGACTGGAATATATTGGAATATATATATATTTATATATATTGTGATTGTGATGGGACATGAGTTCTGGTGTCCACCCGCCCAACGGCCGCACAGCTACGTTGTGTTATGGTACATAAAGAACACACTGCTAGCAATAAATATTGGCACAGGACTTAATTGTGCACAGCAAAATTGCCAAATATGAAAACAGTTTCAATTTCAAAACTGGTGGCTGATAACAACTAATGGCCAATCAATATGAGGATCCATAACCAAAAGCAATACTATCCACTATAAGCAATTACAGTATGACAACAGCTAGGAAATTATTATTGTCATACTGACCATAATAAATAAATAAAATACACTCAGTATTAACCAGCCCTCTTGTTTGTGTTGGCTGTGGTTGTATTAGTGATGTAGTGGTTGTGAATTGTGTAAGTGATGTCTGCTAGCACACCTTGGAACAATGATACATACATAAGCCAATATCGTGGACATTGAAAACATGCAACCCCTGTTACTGAGTCGTAGAATTCAGGTGGAAAATTGACAGTGTTCCTTCCAGAAAGAGTAAACCACACACGTGTTTAGAAGAAAGGGATACTGGGAATGCTTTTAAAAATGCACCAGAAAACATATCATAAAAGTATAATGTGCAGCAAAAGAATAACTTGCATTCCAACTGTTGTAGACTGTATTTTTGCAGTTCTGGAGGCTTATGACTTCTTCTTCTTGTTTAAGCCAATACTTGAAAACTAAAATATTGGTCTAACCCTAACATCAGCTTGATTTATTGAGTCAAAATATTGATTGCAATTAAAATGAAGATTCACTATAATGTGAAGCTCATGCATCCCACAGTCCAGTGCTAATTAGTATCAGGCTAATCTAGGAAAATCAACCATCTATTTTGTTCCATTAGGAAACTCAACCATATATTTTGTTTCATTGCTCCAGGCTTCTCATATAATTGAATACCACCTACCTTTTACAATATGGGGTTGTTTTCTCACCATGATGCTCAAAGTGTCAAGTTGAAAAATGTGGTGCTAAGCATCTCTTTGTTGTGTTTCACATGCTTGACAGTGCACACCCTGCAATTTGCATTTTATAATTACTTCTGTAACATTAGGAAGGAACAGAAATAGCAGCTAGTCGTTTATATAAATGGATGAGCCATACAACCTCTTATACAACAGAGGAGCTGTTAATAGTTTTTTTAAAGGTTTAATAGACATGTTAATGCCACAAGTATGTGTTTTTTGAGATTTCTGCATTTACTACACAGTGTAATGCCACACATTGAGAGCATTGTCAGAAGAAGATATACACTTGTTAAACATTTTAATAAAAGTATAAATAAACATTTGATAACTTTATGATAGACCTCTGTAGGCTTGTCATTGTGATTCATCTGCCAAGATTATGAGACTTTCCTTTTCTTGTCTCAAGTGTGCACCCTTTTCATTATTTTAGTACATCCCATCCTCACTGCTACATGGCAACTTTTCCTTTTATAGTACAAGAAGTTTGGGAAATATGCTTGTTTGCTTTCAGATCCACAGGCAGATTTATGCATTTTATTTCTGTGCACCCACTCCAGGTATAGCTCTGGGACTGTTAGGCCTGGCTTAGAGCAAAGGCTGGATACAATATTGAAAAGCTAGCTTGTATCAGAAACAAAAAAATATAAAATAATAATAATAACCTCAACTCCCACTCCAAAACAGTCTTAAGGGTTATCAGGAAGATTACAGATGTTGATGGGTAGTAAATTATTTGCCATGTTCCTCAGGAAGTCTAGCCAAATTGCAGGGGGTGCCTGGAAATCACTTAAACCAGCGGTTCCCAAACTTTTTTAGCTGTGCACCCCCTTCTATGTCCCAACCGGGTTGACGCATCCCCAATCCCCCACACCTTCAAAAAAACAAAATGCAATAACATTTTTTATAGCCATATTAAAGGTGGCATGTTTAATCATGCTCAAATGACCAGAACACACACATAATAAAATAATCACCATCACAACAATGTGCTGTCGCATTTGAATTAATCTGAAACACTGTAACACAGTTTCAATATAATGCAACAAAGTTATGTGCAAGCTTCCACTTTTCAGAGCAAAGAGGATAGATGACAGGCTCAGGATCAGAGGCAGACAGCAGATCAGTTGGGAAAATGTTATAATATTTTGAGCTGCGTTGAACAAAAATTGCAGCAAATTTAAATGAGCGTGGAGTGAACACAACCCATCATAACACAGGTTGGAAAAATGATACAAAAACAAGAAGCTCTACGCTTCATTATAAGACCAAAAACAACCAAAAATAGATGCAAAAATGACCAAACAACCAAAAAATAGATGCAAAAATGACCAAAATAGATGCAAAAATGAACAAAAAGTGACACAAAATTGAATAGCCTGTATTTATTAATTAATTATTTAATATCTTTATTGTGTGGGGGAAAATTTTTTTAATTGTGTCATTATCAGACCGCCATTACATTTTTCATCTCGCGCACCCCCAGGGGTGCACGCACCACACTTTGGGAATCCCTGACTTAAACCATTTCCAATGTCAACACAGTCACTCAGTCTGACCAGTACGGTCAATATGCATTCAAGACAAAAGCATTCTTGTTGGAGTCATCACTGTAATGTATGTTTAAAGTCAAACTAAATCAACAGAACTACAGACTAAATGTATTCACATACAGTGAACAAATTTATTAGACCACCTGTCATAAAAACGAGAAAACATAAATATTTAAGAAATCTTTCAAACTTGTTTGAAACTAAAAATGTTATTGTTATTTATTTGGCAAATAACAAACTCAATTTATCTTTTTATAGCCAGATTTGAGAATCATAAATTAATCAAGCACTCAATCACAACATTCAACCACTAAAACTCTGTTCAGGAATGCAAGTAAATAACTATAATTGACATCTTAATCAAGAAATAATAATTTTCTAAAACAGTAAATTCATGGTTAACAACAATAACTATAGTTTAGCATTAAAAATATCATTTTGGCTTAAGAGCTTCTTCATACTGACGTATTAACCATTACAGAAACATAAAAAGTGATTTTGGTAATTAATAATGGGGTGAATTTAGGGCAGCTGTGGCATAAACCAATGGTCTAATAAATTTGTTCAGCACTGTATATAAATGTTTATTGGTCTCCAACAAACAAATGATTTTGACTGAGAGCAGAAGTTTAGAGATCATGACCAAAGGGCTGGCTGAGATTGCTGGGACAAAACTTTTCTCACTAATGTTGAGCATGCCAATGACTTCACAGGTAAGCCTTGAATATAATCAGTCTTGTCCTGCTTGCAGGCCATAATTTGGTCAGAAAATATGAGATTGTATTTTCAAGGATTCATTACAAAATGAATGGATAACCTGACCATAGATTCAAAATCTAAATGGTGATCACTCTCCTAAAAGAAAAAATACAGATGCAAAAAAAGTATGTGAACCCTCTGAAATTACCTGGTTTCCTGCTTTAATTTCTCATAAAATGTGATCTTATCTGCATCTAAGTCCCAAGTATAGATAAACACAGTGTGCTTAACCTGATACCACACAAACAATTATAATATTTCATTTTTTATTGAACATATCCATTAAACATCCAAAGTGATGGTGGAAAAAGTAAGTGAACCCTTAATTTAATAACTAGTCGAACCTCCTTTGGCAGCAATAACCTCAACCAAACACTTCTGATAGCTGCTGATCAGACCTGGACAATGTTCAGGGGGGATTATGGACCATTCTTCCGTACAGAACTGCTTCAGTTGAGCATTATTCTGAGGATGTCTGGTGTGAACGGCTCTCTGGAGGTCATTCCACAGCATCTCTACTGGATTGAGGTCTGGGCTCTGACTGGGCAACTCCAAAAGGCAGATTCCCTTTTTTTGAATCCATTCTGTAGTAGATTGACTTTGTGGTTTAAAGTCATTGTCCTGCTGCATCAGCTAACTTCTACTGATCTTCAGCTGGCAGACAGACACCCTGACATTAACCTGTAGAATACCTTTATAAAATTGGGAATACATTTTCCCCTCAATGATAGTAAGTGGTCCAGGCTCTGAGGCAGCAAAACAGCCCAAGTCATGATGGTCCCTCCATCATACTTCACTGCTGGGATGATGTTCCCATATTGGTATGTAGTTCCCTTTTTACACCATAGTGCTGCATGTTCTTCATGAACAATGCAGCCTTAGTTTCATCAGTCCACAAAACATTTTCCCAGTAGTGTTCTGTGGTGTCCTGCCATGGACGCCATGCCTGTTCAATCAAAGTGTGTGGTGGACTCATGACTAGAGATGTTAACCAGTTCCCATGACTCCTTCAAGTCTTTACTTGTTATTCTGGAGGGGTTTTTTTTTTTTTTTTTTTTTACCTCACTGAGCTTTCTGTGTTGGGTCTTTGGAGTGAACATGGCTGGGCGCCCACTTTTAGGGAGAGTAGCCACAGCACTAAATCGTCTCTATTTGTAAACCATTTCTTTCAGGTCTTTCAGGTTACTTTGTAACCCCGTCCATGTCTTCAGATCTCTTTTTTTGCGAGGGAGGGTTCGCATGGGCAGATGCTTCTTGTGAATAGTGTGTGAGTGTTTTTTACAGGTCAAAGTATCTCTACACCTCACTCAAATCTCATTTCATTGTAAGGACTCCAAGTTTTCTAATTACTGACTTCAATTAGCTCTTAATGGAGTCATTAAAGGGTTCACTTACTTTTTCAACCATCACTTTGAATGTTTAATGGATGAGTTCAATAAAAACATGAAATATTATAACTGTTTGTGTGGTATTAGGTTAATCATGTTATTTTTTTCTATAATTGGGACTTAAATGCAGATCAGATTACTTTTTAAGACAAATTAATGCAGAAAACTAGGTACTTTCAAAGGGTTCACATACTTTTTCTAGCAACTATATATAAATAATTGTACAATTAAAACGGTAGAAGTATTTTGGCTATCCTCCTTCACTGATAATGGCTGATCCTGTTCAAATGGGGCTTTATTATGACTGCTTCTACAAATATGTCTTAATTGTAACATGTAAAGACAACAGGGTGACTTTCAAAGGAGCTATCAATTTCCTACTCCGAAATATGTTCTGGATCTCTATGTATGAAATGTATATCAAACTTTTCAGCTGACTGTAGGTAAGATGGCAAACAAGAGGATTTCTCAAAGTGTTTCCCTTTGTGTGTATTGCCTAGTGTAAAGTAAATGAGTTTTGGATAGATGTAAATATTAACCGCTGGTCTCATAACTCCTGGCTGAAAGGAAGAACACAGTGAAAGCAGAAGAGACAGTGTGTTAGATTTGAAGATGCAAATATGTGTTAAAATATGCTTCAGATAATTATTCCTGCTAAATTAACGTAAGTTAAATCTTTCAGAAAAATGATTTTAGACTCCATAATTTTCATCTAAATCACATGCCTCATAGACTTTCAACAGAGCATTTCTTTGTCATCTCCATGCTAGTCTGTCAGATTTCCATGATTACCATGGTTGTCCCCTTCCTCCCTCTTCTCCTCCGCCTCCTGCTCCTTTTATCTCCACTCCTGACCCCTCCCCTAAGCTCCTTCTCCGCTTCCTTCTCCCGCTCCTCCTCCTCCCGCTCCTCCTCCTCCTGCTGCTTTTTCCTCTTTTCCTGCCTGCTGCTGAGACTGCTGCAGACTAACCTGGCTCTCGGGGTGCGGGGACCACCAGCTGTGTGTGAGGAACCCATCTCATCAACCCCACACACACACACACACACACACACACACACACACACACTTGCATAAAAATGTATGCACACACACACACACACACAATACATACAGATGTCTGTGCATAAAGGAAAATAATTGCTTCAGGTGCTTTGCACTTTTTTTTTAACCCTACATAGATTTTCACTACATAGTAATGTCAATATTGATTCTACAAAATTCTAGGTGATGTTCCCTGTCAATATGTATTCACTTATTACAAGCAATGCAGACATTTAGAAAAAATATGTCTGTCTTTTATGGTAATGGTTATGGTTAACATTGGTTAACATTACGGTGTGGTTAACAGTAGCGAAAGATACGAGTTACAATAAATACAGAGTTGAAAGTTAACAGGAAGCATCAAACTGAGACATAATCCATCCTATGTATAGCCTCCCTAGATGAAGGAAAGACTGGATGTTGGAAATACATGTAAATGGTGAAGTACAGAACTGTCCAATGTGTATATGATTCCTAGGATACTGGGCTATTATTTCTGAGAAATGTAAACGGATATTTATTTACCATTAACCTGTAACAACCAGGATTCCTAAGAAATTTGGATTCTGTATAAAGTGTAAAAAAAACTAAACAAACGAAACCCCCAGAATAACAGTGTTCTTCAAATTTAGAATTTAAAGTGTTCATTTTCAGAAAACAAAACTTTATCAATTTAAACAATTGAATATATGTAGAAAGATATGAAATATTATGCAACACAGAACCATCTGAGGAGCTGTCTTTATAAACTCTTTGGAAAAGCACAGACAATTTCCAAAAAACTACCTGTAGGGTAATTGGATGAGCCATCTGTCTATCACTGTCACATCGTCCATAATTAAACCAGTCAGGAGAAGGGCCAAAGGTTTCAGTGCTGTTTATCTGCTCTTCTTTTAATGAAGAAATAATTCAGAGTTCTGATACTATTGAATCTGTTGCAGTATCGACTAACCTCTTTAAGAGTCCCCACACTGGTTGTTTTTAAACTCTCCCATGACAGATTCTGAAGCTTTTTAACATGGCTGAAAGGTTCATCATAGGTGTGTCTAAAGAATGAAATATGCATGCAGTTTGTTTTTTTTATATCATATATATCTGGACAAACATAATAGCCTTCTGGGGCACAGGCCTTTAGTTTAGTTATGGTCTAAATCTCTCAAGGGGGTTTTCAGTTGTTGAATTTGACAGACATGCACAAAGACATAGAATTTGATGTGAGGACAACAAACACAGTTCATCCACCAAGCAAAATACATATTGCACTGCACCAGATATGTATGACAGCTCAGAGGAGCTCGCAGATTAGACAAACCTTCAAAGCAGCAAATCATTTACTGCCCACCAGGGGCCAAAGACGCAGAGTAAACTGAGGATTCCAGCGCAACCATGCCCCATGCCATCTGCATCACAGCTTCACATCTGTTCCTTCTCCATTCAGGCTAAGCGGAGCCCATTAGTTTACTCTCACAGGTGAGGGACCTTTATATGTTTGACTAAGAGAAAGCAGAATAATAGACCAACAGTCTTTACATTGAATTGACCTGCTAAACAATCATTCCATAAATCATCTTTGCCTCAATACTTTTGGATTATTGCACCTATAAAATCCATGCAGAATGAGATTAAAGCCATAACATCCCCTTGGAAATGTCTTTATGATGTACAGTTTTATTCACCATTATTCATTTGTATCAGATCAGGCCTGTGTAAATAATCGTATGGACTAAATGCATTTTTTTCCTTTGGATGTTTGCTCTCACTGTTTGATTTACGACCTTTCATTCTCCTCAAAGCGAGCAGGCCCTTCCTCTGAGCGATCCCACATTGCTGCAGCTGAATGTCGAGCGTCATAAAAGCTCTGTAATCTAATGACCCTAAGCAGCCGCCATCAATCCAGCATGCCAGCAGCAGGCAGCCATGATGGCAATGTGTCCGCAGAGTGCGAGCAGAGTGGCCTCAGTTTTCCCTAACCAAAGCATGGAGCTACATGACTTTTACTGGTGAAAACACTGCCATGCCATTTAATTTTACAGCTGGGGGGCTGTGGGGATCTGTTCCGGAGAGGTTAGACAATCATCAGGTACAGTGTGATGTTTATATTTGCATTTGCTGCAGGTGTAATGTACTAGAACTATACAGTTGAATACAAAGAGCAGAGGTATAATGCAGTTTGATATAATAGACATTAATTGTTTGGAGCTTAATGTAGCATTTTAGCATTAGCAAATAATTGTGTAGCCCAAATGTGATGACATGTAATAATTATTGTATACAAATCAAATGACGACCCCACGTCTCAGCACTCATATCTCTTAAAGCTCCACTAATCATTAAATCATAATCAAATGACCATGTGCAATATGAAAGGTACTAGTAAACACATAGACAATTGTTACATTTATTTTTTTGGCTCTAGCTTTTTAACCTCATCAAACTAATTCCTTTGATTTTATTGCTCACAAAATACATTTGATCAACCTGGTTTCTAACAGCAGCAAGTATTTATTTTCAGTAAACTGCTGTAACTTAGTGATCAGCTGGCGAACAAAGGGGAACATTTAGCAGCTAAAAGGTCTTTTTTTCTCTGAACTTGGTGGAGACCAAATCAGAGCTAAAAGGAACATGAATATTGGATTTCCATTCACACAGTTGACACAATCTGACCCCAAATGAACGCTAATGTTAGGTAGATATGTTTCCAAAAGCCAAGGCAAGGCAAGTTTATTTATATCACATATTTTAGTCACAAGACAATTCAAAGTGCTTTACACAAAACAATAAAAAACATCAAGAGAAAATGCAAAACAACACATTATAAAATGACATGTATAAGTCTTTAAAGATCTAGAAGTAATATAATAAAAACTTGTTAAAATGGAATAAAACAGGCATAATAAAAGTTACAGTGCAGTAAAAGAAATGACTAATTATTTGATTTAATCAAAGAAAGAAATCAAACAGAAATGTCTACAGTTTTAAATTAACTCAGAGTCGCAGCAGACTGTGATTTTCTGGGGGTTTGTTTCAGAAAGATGGTGCATACAAACTGAACATTGCCAGGTTTAGTTTTGACTCTTGGGACAAACACCAGACCTCTCCCCCACACAAAATATGAACCATCCACAGCTCCAAGGTTATCAGAAGATTAAAATTTTATTTTGGCCATTTTAGGGAGACCTGTAAGTACACATTACAGTAGTTCAATCTACTGAAGATAAAAGCATGTAAGTTCTGCTGAGACAATTCAAATATTCTTAAGGTGATAGAAGATTGAAGCTAGCGCTAACTATGAATCTGTCCTTTGCTCCAAATACAACTACGTCAGTATTGTTTTAGTTTAAGCTGAGAAAATTCTGGCACATCCAATTGTTGATTTGTTCTATGGATTTAATCAGTGCTTGCACTGGAGTGGCCTTGTGATATAGTTATGTACATTTTTGTGTTGTCTGCCTAGTTATGATAACTTATTTGGTTGTTTTCCATTATATGAGCCAGTGGAAGCATGTAGATGTTAAACAGTAGAGGCCCCAGAAAGGAGCCTTGGAGAACTCTAAGTCATTTTTTCCTATTAACACAAAGTAATCTCTGTCCTTTAAGTAGGATTTAAATCAGTTAAGTACTGTGTCAGAAAATCCCACCAAGTTTTCCAGTCGGTCTTGTAGTATGTTGTAGTTGACCAACTAGAATGCAGCACTGAGATCCGGTAATACTTAGACTGTAATTTTGCCATTATCAAATGTCATTGAAGATTTTAGCAACAACTGTCTCAGTGATGTGGTGTGGTTGAAAACCTGACTGTAGGGCATAAAAAACGGCAGTTTAGGGCCAAAAAGTAATTCAGTTGTTGGAAAACAGCTTTTTGGAGTGTTCTCTTGTTTTAATGCAGGGCCTGTAGGAAGACCCCGAGAGAAGAGACGTGTTCTTAATTTAACATTTTACATTTTTTAAAAAGCCTGTTGACAGAATATCAAGGCAACAGTATCAGAATTTTAGAGGTTGTATAACCTCTAGGTTTTTCTGGATAATCAGATTAAATTTATCTCATAGTATCTGAAATTACCTGAGGTGTACAAGGGGGCAACACATATCTGCTACCTGATATGGAGGCAATGACTGCTTGTATTATAATTTTTTTAAATTGTCAGTGAAGAAGGAGGCAAATTCATTTTAGGCCCTGGTTGTACAGAAGTTTAGAGGCTGTTATAGGAGGGTTTAATAGTCTTTTGACAGTAGCAAATAAGGGACATGAATTATTAATCTTTTTGGCAATGATGTCAAAGAAGGAACACCGGGAATTTTATAGTCTCTCTTTGTATATGTCATCAATCAAAATAATACACAGACATCTTTGACATAATGTCAAAACTAACTAATTCCCACTCTGTTTATATAATGTAAGTTATATAGTCATAGTCCTCTATGACTGAGAATCAACTATAGTAGAAGCTTATGTGAATTAGAAATTGTTAGATTAACACAAAGCACATTGTTCCTGCTTACGAGCCCAGGTTAATGGAAAACTCCGATAGGTTACATCCAAATGTTCAGTCAATATTGTCATTTCAATTTTTAAAAAATGAAAGGGAAAACATTTAAAGAAGAACAACTGTTCTGAGCAATCTTCTGTGTTATATTGGTATATTGATAACTCTTGGTTGTGATTCATGTCCTTCATTAACTGACAGTCTTATGTTGAAAATATTAGCAGGGTGTCCATTGATTTAGATACTAAGAGTAACAAGTGGAGACACAGGAAGGTTTGAATCTGGAGCCCTTTCCTGCATGTCTTCCCCTCTGTCACCCCCTTTCACTTTGTATCTTTACCAGTGTCCAGTAATGCCCAAAAAAAGCAACAACAAAAAGCAAAGAAAAGAAATGCACTTGACTGCGCATGAATTATGAAGATTAACACCAATACCCTAGTAGTATATTGAAACTGCAATTTATATCCTGCAACAAGTTGAAGTTAATATAACCTCAAAAACATTAATTATAACCTCTACATAATCCTTACCCAGTGGTCTTGCTGCCTAACCTAGTGCCTTAAAAATATCTAGACTGCCTAACATTTACAGAGCCTAAAATATATAGACTATATACTGTAGAAGGAAGGATTTTTACGAATAATATGTAAATTGTAACACTGACAGCAACAGGAAACCTTCTAAAGACAACTCTGTCTGCTGAAGGTATCTGTATATTCTGCTAGAACGCCTGCCAGATGTTACACTTTAAATCTAATTACTTCACTTAATGAAAAAAAACTTTTAAATGAATATCTGCAAAGCTGCAAAATGTTCATTATGCAGTTACCTGCAGAACACCAACTGACAGTGTATGTCTTGTTTTTTTCCACCAATATTTACTTGTGTCAAATTAAGCATGATTAACATCTTTGGCTGATTGCCAGAGGGCAGCCCTACACACATGTACGACTGACTGACTGACTGACTGGACCTATGTTTGCTGTTTTCAAATACGTTGTCAGGGAGACATGAGCAGCACATATACGTTCTATCGTGCAATCAACACTAACTCTATATTCTGTCATGTTAGGTGAAGCTGTTTAAATCACATAAATATCGCTGTATATGTGTTGAACTTATTAACCACATGTTAATTGATAAATCAACTCGCCTCCAATACAACTCATGTGCTAAACTTATTACATGTAACATTATCAGTAAAGCAGGCCGGGGAGTAGCTAAACATTTAACACACAGAGAAGCAGAGAGATAAGCTATTGCTAGCTGCTAAACTTAAATAGCTAACAGAACTGAATAGTGTATAAATAGTTAAAATGAGATCAATGATAAAGTCACTACAATTACATATTCAGAACATATTACAGAAATACACAGCGACGGAGGTTTATGAAATAAAATACTTATAGTTATTTTCTCAAACAAGTTCTGTTACATTTGGAGCATGGACTTAAAAGTTTTCACAGCTTTTTGGTTGCAGGAGGTAAACAATGTTTTAAAGTAAGTTTTAATTCCAAAAAAAGAGGATGTCTCAGAAGTAAAAAGTGAAACGCTGATGTCCAACAGCTGTAACAGAACAAACTGGTTTTGTTTGGCAGCATAAAAAGTGAAAATAAAGGAAGTCAGTGCCGCTATTAGCAGAGTAGCAGTGGACCATTAAACTCCTGGTGAGGTTGGAATATTTTATTTAAACATTGTGATATATAAAAGCTTAATAGCCTATATAATATGCAAATATTATTATTATTATTATTATGGAGATATATTATCCACTTCTTTATGTTTTCATGATAAATGATGTAGCCTAAACATGCTTTGCTTTGTGTGACGTCAGATCTGATCGTACCCTCCGCTCACGTCCAGATTAATAAATGCCGAGCCTTGTAGAAATGATCGTATGCCCACTTTACGCTCACTTTCTGTCATACGCTCTTTTGATAAATGAGGGCCAATGTGATGTGCTGGCAGCCCTACTTTTTTTAACACTAAACATGACCCTCACTTTTCAGCATTTCTGTTTCTGCACTTTTCCACCCTTACTGCCTTTCACCTGGGCTGGCCATATTTTTGCATGCACTGACTGAATGTTTTGGTGTGTGCACAACTTGCAACAAAGAGCAACAGGCACAGATCATCCCATCAGGCAGCAATGCAAGCAGCAGCTGGTGGTACACAATTCACATTGACTTGTTGTTTTTGCTTTGATTAACACATTTGATTTCGCTTTTTTAACACTGGCCAATCCACTATCCAGGGAATCTGCACGGTGATCCTGAAGGGCATTCTGAGCCAGTATAAATAATAGTCTTTGTATAAAAGTTCACCAGAGGCAGTTAAAGTTCAGCTTTGAAGATGAGCCTCATTCTCCTGTTCCTACTTTATGTTTTATGGAGAGAATTTAGAGTTTCTCTTTAATGAGTTGCACAGTATATGGATACATTTAATCATTCAATTATATATGAAACTTTTCATTCATTACATATTCATGTTATTCATATCCAGCCGGGCTCTATGCAGTGAAAGTGTTTGGCATGGTGTCCAGATGTACAGCTATAGTTGTGGATAAAGCTGCACCTGGCAACATTTTAATGAAAATATGTAGGAAACCAGCTGTTTGATCAAGTTAAGTCAAAAGATGGGTCTGAAACACACACGTCTAATTCGCATTGAAGATATAGCTTGTTGTTTTTTTTTCTTCAAAATTGATTGGTCATTTTCTGTGTGGACATTTCTCCTCAGTGTACAAACCATTCTTATTAGTATCAGTCAGTTTACCAGGCAGATATATTTACTGTAATCTCCTAAATTGCAGCAAGTCAGCAACCCTCCATAGAAATTTGCATTAAACAACATTAGACCTTTTCTTCAGGAACATAAAGGAAAACAGGAACTTGATCATGTTCATTATCCAGAAGAACAAAAGCATTGTCAACATAGCCTGGGTGTGGCTTATTGCAGAACTACATACTGCATGTTTATATTCACAAACCCCTGTAGTGGCCCTGGGAATTATTACCGGGGAAAGGGAAGAAGTCAGGTGACGTTATTGTAGAGCAAAAATGTCTGCGTAGAGAGGGAATCAGGGTGGATGGAAAGGTCAACAAATCATCAGAGTCTAACACAGGAAAAATAGTTACCGTGGATATATAGCCAGGATACAGCAGAGCCACCTTTGTGACACAGAAAACCCTGGCTTTAGACTCCACTTACCTCACTTACCCACTTACTTTGCTTCATGGTACAGCCCTCTGGTCTCCAACATCACCATCATGAATCTGTCTGTGTGGTGGTTCCTAATCGGCAGTCTCATTTCGTCCAGCTTGTTGACAAAAAAATAAATAAACAGGTTTATGAAGGGCCACTCCTAACCTTGCCTAGATCCCAACTCATCTCCGTCACCTCTGCTTCCTCTACCGTCGCAATCTGTGACTCCTGTCTACCAGACCCCTGTACTACGAAACGAGTTCAACCCAGGATCTATCTTTTCGTTATCTTGCTTCACTAAGTCTAACAACCGCAATCTCGGGTAAGTGGTATCACCAAGGTGGCTATTCAATTTGTTAGTAAACCCAGGTTTTCCTCTTCAGGCTCTGTGGGCATTCGCATAAAAAAAGGGCGTTGGGAGCAACATTTCACATAAGTACTGGGAAAAAAACTATCCCTTTCCGCCCGCTTCTATGAAGAATATGAAAAATGATTACAGCAAAAAGCAGGACTGTTGCCGTAAATAAGACGTGATGAATTCTGCCAGAAAATATTAAGTGAGTTATTACTTTTATTTAACCACTCCATGCCTTCCTTGACTACTGTTGATTTCTAACCTGACAGCTGGACAGCACAGCACACTTACATTCACACTGTAAACTGATGCAGCACATTTAAACATCACACTAGATCTGAAACCGTCCCATAATGAAGGACACATCCAAATATATTAAGTTTCTGGCCACTTCAAAAATAAATTATTTTAAGGCCTATTTTCTTGGATAAATAGGCTAACAATAGAAATTTTTACATCAGTGGCCTATTATATTAGCTGTAATACTGGCAATTTAAAACGGACATCAGCAAATCATTATAAAACACAATGTGATAATGTTGTGATTTGAAGGAATTATCCAGCATTTCATATGCAAATAAACATCATACTGATTAATAATATAGTTAAGTATTAATATATGCCCACTTATTTTACAGGAGAGTCATTTTAGAGACTGTGTGATTATATGTCCAGAGAACACAACAAACATGTTCAGTACTTCATTTAGAAACACACACCAACTGACTGCATGCTACAACGATACATACAGTAAGCTCTACTGTCACTGTAATTAATGTAACCCGTCCACTCAACACTTTACATTTATATCTTTTACTCCCCGCTGAGAATCTGTATGCATCATAGATTGACTATTGACGACTATGTGACGCTGTTTCTAAAGGAGTTTGAGGCATTCTAGCTGATTTTAAGCCGAAACTCAGAATACATCCTGGTCCTGACCAAGTTAGCTTTGCAGCATGAGTTACCATGGTCTAGCCCAGGTAAAAGAGAGCCACCTTTGTGATACCGAAAACCAAGGGTTAAACCCTAGTGAAGGGACAACAAAGGTTCCTTAATAATTTGCTTTATTTACGGAATCCACTAAGTGGCGGTCTTTGTTCAACAAAGGGCTGAAAACACACCCAATTACCATTGCTAAAGCCTTCTTTTTAAGCCAAAACCGCCATCTAGTGGGGTCAGGGGGAAAAAAGCAAATTCTTCACAAAGCTTCATTGTCTCTTCCCTTTTAAACCCTAAGTTACCTCGCTAACCCTCAAATCCAGCTTTGTATAACAGGGCTCTGTCTGCTCCACAAGTAAACTCTGCCAGGACTCTGGTCCATGTACTTTGCGACCATTAGATTTTAATTTTAGGACCAACTCTCTGGGGACTGAACTACTGCAACCGTCTCTTGAATGCAGAATCTAATTTTATTTGTAGCTGGTTAATTGCTGGAGACATCTCTGCAACACGATACATAGACATCTTTGACATAATGTCAACACAGTCACAATGTTTGTTTACTTTCACAGTGTTTTAAATAAAAAATGCGGCCAATCATATAAATTGCATCTTTAACAAAACACACCACTGAAAGCCCATTTAGAATAGAATAGAATAGAATAGAATTTATTGACATATGAATGATATAAATTAACATAGTTACAATTATGCAAGTATGCAACTGATGTGCTGTACAGAGTTCATAGCTATTGCACAAATTACATGAACAACAACATAATCAGCACAAAATGATATAAATGATTAACATACTAAAACTACATTACATTATATATAAAGATAATCAGCATAAAATGATAGAAAAACTACATCACACAGTACACTAATATACATACCACAAAATCAGTGCTGTATATTATTATATATAACTATATATATAACACCACAAGATTAATACCAGGACACTAAGAGCTAATGGGTACAGCTTTATTTTTCTGAATTAAAATTATTGGATTCAAAGCATGTAAAACACTGATATGGCCTAAACACTGCATAGTAAACCGCATTAACTATCCATGCCCACACTACATGACATAATATCCACATGGAGATACAGTATTTCTGGACAGCTCTGCCACCCAGTGAAAAATAGAGAGGAACATTGTTGGCTGCCAGGTGTGAACCCATTGTTTCTCAAAGTAGTGTCTGATGGTTAAACATACAAAGTTGTACCAGTGCAGCCTGAACTGAGCATCTGGTTTATGGATTCAATCAGTGCTAGTTGGTCCTGTTGGACACAACTAGCAGTGTTGGTTGGTGGGAAGCCATTGGGGGATCATGTCCTTGTCGAACTAGTAACTCCAGCTGGTTCCTCTCTACACTCCTCCTCCTTCTCCTTCTGTCTACACCCTTCTCTGCCCAAGAGTTAGGGTTAGCACCAAAGAACGAAAAGGAATTACAACATACAGGAGGTGGAAACTTTTTCAACCAGATATCTTGGTAAAGTGCAGCCACAAGACATTGTGTATTTTGAGAATGGTGCTGTAGCTTTGCCACAATAAAAAAAGGCACCACTGTAATGTCACCGTCATTATCTCTGTGCCTCTTACCGTCTGTATTGAAGAAGAAGATTACTTTATTAATTCCACAATGTGGAAATTCAACCTCCGCATTTAACCCATCCTTTTTTACACACAAGTGAACACACCATGCAAGGAGCAGTGGGCAGCACATTACTGCGCCCGGGGAGCTGTGCAGGGGGGTTAGGTGCCTTGCTCAAGGGCACTTCAGTCCTAGACCTGTCAGTACCAGGATTCGAACCGGCGACTCTCTCTAGTTACAAGCCCGATTCCTAACCTCTAGGCCTCGTATCTGCATAAACAAGACGAACAGCTCATTATCATTAGGATTTACTCTGACATGTAAACATTTTTCCCTTAGCCTATGATTGACATGTACAGATAGTATACAAAGAAACTTCCTAAATACATTAGACTATTTACCAACACTAAGCTAAATTGTAATGTATATTTGAATATGCTCACAGTGACATTGCTATATGCTGATGCTAAGCAGGTGTAATGTATAGCTTGATCACCATATTAGACTAGCATGTTACATAGGCTAATTTGCAGAAATGAAAAAGAGTTTAAAAAAATAAATTATAAACCAAAGTGGAGAACAAATGGAAAAATAATTAGCTAATTATTTGGATACACTGTCTGGACCAAATTACTGGACCAACCTAAATCCCTAGATTTATGCTGTATGTATGGGTTAAAAGTAAATCTTGCAGAACAGTCCAATATTGAAATTTTGTCAAAGATAGGGCTATAAAACAAACTTCATACCACAAATTGGCTATTGCTAATGCAGAAGTAGATGAGACAGTGTATTCATCAATATAAGTAAACAACTCTTTAACAAAAAATACTGCTAAAATGTCTTGGATATTACAGCCTGAAAATCCACAACAGAACAAAAGTGTCATGTTTGAAATTAGAATATCTTGCAATGCATCCTACATAGTATCCATTAAAAGCTCTGCATGAGCAGAAACAGCCACAAATTCATCACTGATTATTCTGACACAAAGTTGAGTAATTCCATGCCTTTACACTCTACTACACAGCCTATGGACCTGCACCTCCCTCCCTTCTACTTCCTCTGCTCCCATCCATCCAGCATTACCTCCATTCCCAGCCTGCTACACTGTATATTTCACCCTTTTCCCCTATGGCAGCTCTGAACTGCAGTGGTGGGTGGTGATGGGGGGATGGTACAAAACGAGGCTGCCCAAAGGGAGAACAGGCTTGTTCACTTGCCCATAATATTTGGATAGGGTGAGCAATCTGAAACCCATTCTGTTCTCCTTTTTTCTATTTCCCTCTGCAGAGGTCCTTCTGCAGTGCGATGGTGGACGAGCTGCGGGTTTCCCTCAAGTGCCAGCGCCGGCTCAAACACAAGCCCCAGCCCCCTGTCATGGTGAAAACAGAGGAGGTCATCAACATGCACACCTTCAACGACCGCAGACTCCCAGGGAAAGAGACCATGGCCTAAAATGGGAATCTCAATCAGTTTTTTACCCTCTCTCCTGCAGTGGGGAGGTGTGCAGAGACACTGGGGAAAAGGGGTGGGGTAAATGGTAGGGCGGGGTGGGTGGCAGTGGGTTTTACTGGTCAACAGCTGGGTTATTTCGAAGGTAGTGCAGAGGTGCTTGGGGGTATGTTGACAAAATGTCATTCTTGTTTCTTTATAAATAGCTAGGGATAAGAGATTCAACAATATTTCCTGTGGAAATAACTTGAACCTGGGTGAAAT
This sequence comes from Centropristis striata, assembly GCF_030273125.1. NCBI lineage: Eukaryota > Metazoa > Chordata > Actinopteri > Perciformes > Serranidae > Centropristis > Centropristis striata. The sequence continues at coordinate 24,850,768 of NC_081524.1, read as the reverse complement.
TTCAGCGAGTTACCTCAGTACTCTTACCACCTCGGCAAGGCACCAGACTACAGGTGCCAGGCTTTACAAAACCCAGTAATACCCAGTAAGAGAGAAGGCCTAGAAAAACATTAAGGTGGGACAGAGGTGGTCCCTATTAAAAAGTAGAAGAGGAAAAAAAAGGAATCGGACCTATCATATTTAGCTGCTGCTCAGTCAGTCTTTCACATCCCAAAAAAGGCTGGTTTAGCAGTAACAAGAGCATCTCGAAGATTATGAACGAATATAGAGATTGGTACTGGGGGAATAGAGTCTGTAAAGGATTGTTAATTTTCAATAGTTGTGAATAGAATGACTGCACAGGTTCTCGACTCTCTTGAATTAAACCCAAAGCCCTGAAGACGAAAGCAAGTTCTGCTGCTCCTAAAATGTACAGAGAGCCATTGCTTATGATATTAATTGACATCGAAAACGGATATACTGTATATCATCCATCAGGCAATAAGTGATATAATTTATTTGTGTTTCAGAGTACTAACACTTTTAGTCTTTAATGTAGGGGGGTGGGGGGTGGGGGTGGGGGTGGGGGTTATGTGGTGAAGTACAAGCAGTCAATGGAGTAGGGGCAATATAGTGAGCCGTTGATGTATCAGCCAGTAGTTGAGCCTTTGGAGGTGCACACACATAATGTCAATAAGGAGGAACCTTGGAATGACGTGGGCACGACTCACCAAGTCTAAATTCATAGCAATCACACCACAATACACAAACTCTATTTATTCAAGGTATTTATTGTTTTATTTATGAAACTTCTTATTTATTATCTCTACTGACAGGTTTTTCACAACAGCCGTAAGTACACCTCACTTCAACTCAGTATGGGTAAACACTTTCCATTTGCTCAGTGTCAAGTCTCCAGTTTCATTTTGTACTCCTGTGGCTTTTTTTTCTTTCTTTAGCAGTGAAGCTCCACATTTACTTGTGCAAATGCAATTTCTATGAAAAAGTGTTTTTGTACGAAGAGAATCAAAATTTTGTAATGATTTTTATCAACACGAAACACACCATGAGGAGTGTCATCCATGGCAGAGGGGTGGTACTCCCAGCTGGCAGTTCAGGAGCCTTTCCTAGACACTAGACAATACCAACCAACACACAAACACACACACACACACACACACACACACACACACACTGTAGAGCGCAGGGTGCACCCATCCTCCATGGAACAGATTCACACCAATTAGTACTATTAGTACTACTGTAAGTACAGAGAATTCTGGTAAGCATCAGTGACATAATGTTTTCGAGAAGAAGAAAAAATAAACTATTTTTATCATGTAAAGGAATCATATTTAAAGAAAGATATTTTTACTTCACATGAAAGGAGTGATGATAATACTGGTTAGAGTAAATATATAGTGTACACACGGGAAGGGAGGAAGACGGCTGATGATGCTTATCATTCTTCACCCCTGGTTACTGATAGAACGCTAGAATCCAGTGCTGAGCAATCGTGTGTAAATGGTTTTAAAATGGAAAAACATGTATTAAAAAAGATAAAACTGAAGACCACTTAACTAATTTTGAACTTGTTGTGAAAACAAAATGGAGTGCACACAGTTTACCCTTTGAAGTTGATGCACAAGTTTAAAGGAAATAAAAAAAGTATTCACAACTTTCACCTTATCTGCTTCTTTATTGAATGCTGGTACATTGAGGAAACATGACAAAAAACAGTGAACATGATGGCACTTATTGGCCTCAATTAAAAAAAAAATACACACTCATACACATACACTGTATACACTTAAAATACACAGCCAACATAAAATTCCCATTTTATAGGATAAAGGCTGACCTAATTTAGAGAACCCTATTAGGCAGCAGTTTGTTCAAAATTTGAACTCAATTAGTATGAGGCATGTCTTTAACACCTCGTTTGGCAACCATTGTAGGTACATTACCCTGCAAGCCATTCAAATGACTGCAGGCTAAGAGCAATTCTGGATTATTGTTCAATCACAATATGCACAAATTATAGTTTTACTATGGGGGAAAATGCTCTAGCTTGTTGGCATTTCTTTGAACCAATCAGAATCTTCTTGGGTGTCGGTAAGCCCAAAATGCAGCAAAATAGATAGCAAAGATAGTGGAAGGTGCCACATGAGAGATGTGCTTAATTGACATCTCCGTGTGAATGTCCCTGCACCTCACAGAATGGAAAAATGACAACTTTTTCATTCACAATTCTATAATTGTTGACATGCCAATGAAAACAAGGTCCATAAATAGTTGGTCTATATCACAAATGCACAATAAAATACAGCCAAAATGAGCATTCATTCTCAAAAATCATGGGCTCCTTATTGTTCTCAATGATAATTCACAGGCTAATTATTGGACCATAACAGCAGCAACAAATGGGCCACAAGTGTGATATCTTTTAGTTAGTTAACCTTTTTTTCTTCTTTTTGACAACTTTCATATATCAGCTCACATGTATCAGCTCTAAGACTGTGTGCTCCATTATCATTGTGGGCCAAGCCCGAGGGGCCTGGGAGTACAAAGCAACGGCGATCCTGGTACCAGCGGAGTTACGAACCCTATTGAAATTGCTCAGATTTTCATCATTTTTATCACTATTGTTATTCTCCGCAAAGAAGTGGTACAACAGCATTAAGTGTACACACCATAACAGTGGGATTTACAGGGCTGGTTTAGACTGCTGCACACACAGACATGTCCACCAGCAGGTGACAATATAATTAAGGTGAGAATGTTTTGGCCCATAATTTCGTTATATAGGCCATACCCACTTCTGCCTGGATTTCTTTTTCAAAATCTAGAAAAATGCTAAACATACTTTTTCAAACTCCTTCAAGGTGGAGTCTGATCTGCACCATATTTTGGACACAGAATCTGTGGAAGTTTCTCAAAGAATTGTACTAATCCAAATTATAACTATAAAATATGATAAAAAAGTGTGCTAATAATCAAAATTTAGCACATATTAGTATACCCATGCCTTCACCATCCAAAACCATTTTTAACATGCCAATGGAAAAAAGTCCAGAAATATTAATAATATTAATTTCCAAAGTGGGCTTAAATGGAGCCCATGTGAGAAATCATTCAAGGAACCATGGGCTCCTTTCTATTTTTACAGTATGTGGGCTTATTATTGGGACAAGACGGTCAACAGATGGGCCCCAAGTGGGATCTCAGATGTGCGCACATTTATATGATTAGCTTGTGGCCCAAGTCATTAACAAATATAAATGAATACCAAAAGGGCACACGGACCTCACGATGAAGGCTCGTATTGGACCCAATTTATCTGCTTTGTGAACCACATGGGTATGGAGGCTGTTGAGGACCGTTAAGGACAGTGTGGTAGATTTGGTACCTTTTTAGTTTTGGAATGTGATGCTGATAAACACATCAAAAACTCAATATTTACTCATGAAACATTTTTTTTAAGGCATCAGTGTATGAACATTTCCACTGGAGCAAAAGAAGGAAAGAAAGAAATACTGTGATTGCATGTCAGGGCCAATTTTCTTGTTTAGTTGTGTATTTTTATCTGTTGTGTTAATCTGCTGAATTTCGATTTTTGACGAATTTTCTGAAAAGCTTTAAAATACAATGAATTTCAGCGTCCTTCAATGCTGTTGAAAGCATCTTTTCAGCACTTTTAACTGGTTGCATGGTTAGAAATTCACTCACAAAACCACCTCGCTCAGCAGAGACCACTTGACAAGGTCACTGTGTAACCAATCTATGACCTCCGTCAGGTATACCGACAATGACTCAGCAAAATGGCAGCCAATCAGAATAAAGCACCCATCCTCCTTGTCCTGACCCCCGAGGCGGCACAGATCAGACGAGAGGAAGCTGTGGGAGACGCAGCCAGAGATTACATTACACACATTTATACTTAGTTGTCCGTCCTGGTCTGGAGAGGATCGTGCCCTTATCTGCTTGACCTTGAGTTTGGCTGTTAACTTCATCTGTGTCTGGCTGCAGAGTGACCCTGGCATCATGGCTCCATCAGTGCATATTTTTACTGTTACACTGTAAGGTGCTCACTGACCTCAATGACACATTCAGACAGTTGGTAAGCACAGGGCTGCTCCTTCTGTCAAGAAGAGATAAAGGAGCTTCTGACTTTCATGTTCACATCCCACTGAAATGGGATTTCCATTCTCATTTTTTCTCCACTCATAATAGATTTTCTTTCAATCTTTTGCAATGTTCTATTTTACTTCAAAATGTCATTACAATTATTTTCATGTTTCAGTTGAATTTCGGTCATTTCAGTTGCATATTATGAAATGGAGTAACTTCTGATAAACGCATATACATGTAAGACTTAGAGTCACTATGAAATTAAAAAATGTATTAAATTAAAAAGTATTAAAGCAATTTAACCTCAAAACTCCTGTCTTTTCCTTTGAAATAGTTTCAAATGTGTGAAGATCATTTAGATCAGTGACTAAAACACTGTATGTTATTGTGTTGTTTTTCACTTTCACCATTCTTTCCATTCTGACCAAGTAATTTGATTGGATAAGAGTCATTCCGTAAGAGCAGATAAAGACTACAACATCACTGGAACTTTTAATTACATGTATCACTCCACTACAGTGTTGTGACATGATTTGTAGATCCAGCTATAAGCTTTAGGTTGTGATATTTAGATGTACTTACTGGGGACAAGCAAGTTCGTGTCGCCGTCTGACCGGATGCTTATTATGAAAGCATCCCCAACTATTTCTCTTCTTGCTGTGCCCCCACCTGCAGCAGGAAATGTGTACAGCGTGGGCTATTTTATGACTTCCACCACAGCATGGGCATTTGATCCAGCTGCGTTCACGGCAATGGTGACACTGCATCTCAATCTGTTTAACTTGTTGCTGATCCTGGAGCTGAGGCCATCAAAAAGTACTTTTTTTCTGCCAGAAATTAGAAATCAGCACTTCAATCTTGCATGCAGTGATTTTTCTTTTTTCTGCAGGTTGTGTAGCTACTTTTTCTTTGGACAGCAAGCTGACTATTTCATTAACAAAGTCATTTGGAGGAGGAGCAGGGGTGTGTTTGGTGGCTCATACATGTGCACTCAATTTCACGTTAATTGGAAGTGGATGTATGTGGACGTTAATGGATGTATCAAGGAAAGGTGCACAGAACCTGATGTGAGCATAGTCTGATACATGTGCAAGTAAATTTGCATCCATACTTTTTCCAGTTTTGTGAGTATGCGATCGTTCAATAAGAAAGCTGCGCAGTCTTTGATAGATGAGGCCCCAGGCATGCTTTTATGACTGCAGTAATCTGCATGCTAAAGCAACCCGTTCTCATTCCCAAAGCGTAATATACCGACGATTTGTCACACCCCTAGACGTATCATACTGGCGCAAAGGGTACCCTTCCACGTCTGTGTGAAACGCTCTGGGTTCTCAATTGACTCCAATATAAACCCGCTCGCGGCGCTGAGAAACGCTTAGAGCAGAGGCTTACAGCCGTCTATTCACTCCAATAATATCCCGACCACGGCCCTACATTACGCTGCCAGCGACAATCTGAATGGAGAACCGAGGACCCTGTGCACGGAAGTATTTTTCTCTCTATTTTAAGGATTTCTTTTAATGACATCGTCAACATTTCTCAACACAAACACATCAAAGTCTCACTGATAATTCAACAATAAAATAGCTTCATGTTGTGGCTCTCAGTATCATTTTTTTCTCCTTCGATTCTGAGAAATAAACTTTTATTCGTTTGTTTTACGGCATTCCACTGGCGGACAATTCTCTCATTTTTAGTGAAAAAAAAAATATATTTTGACTTTGTTTCTGCATAAAAATGGATTTTGATTACATTCCTAGCGAGAAATATATGTTTTATGTTCTTAATATTCACTCAGTGAATGTACATAATCACTTTGTGGCGAAGATCTCGCCAGAAAAAGACGATCCGCTGTGTTTTATTTTGAAATCTGTTTTATTTTGTAATCTACCGCGATCATAGCGGATGTGGTCCTATCCTCGCGGATGTGCTGTGCGATCTCATTGAATCGCGCTTCACTGTAAATGGCCCCGACTCTGCTCTCCTGTTTTAGTTAAAATATCTTCATTAAACAAACATTGTTGTCTTTTTTTAGCATAGATAATATACATACAGTGTAATTATTTATTAGACAGTGTGTGATATTCGATATATTGGGTAGAAATAGGTTTTCACAGCCCTAATAGGGAAGAACTACAAAACGAGAGGTCTAGGGAGTTGTAGTTTTTTTAATAAAACAGGTTTTTACCTAAAATTGGAAGTTGGAAATACTTAATTAGTGGCTTTCCAGGGGTTTGAGGGGATGTCAATCACATTTTTGGCATCAGAATTTAAATATTGTCTTGTTCAATGGGGGATTTGTTGTTTTTTCAGCATATCCTAAAGCCCCCCCACTCCCACCCCTTAGTGACTATGCTCACATTATAGTCCATGTCAACACCTTTCTATAACAGTAGGTCTCATGTCTGTAACCCTTTTTGTCTCTTAGTTATAATCATTTAAATATGCCCCAGGGTTAAGGTTCAAAGGTCAATATCTCAAAGCAAGAATATAACCTTGAAATTGATATATGTTACTCTCCAGGCCAAGACCTTTCCGGTGATGTATTTGGTTTAGCTCTATGACAAAGTTTTATTTTTTCACATCTCGCACTCAGAGGCTGTGGGAATCTAAGTCTGTTAGGGCAGATTTCCAAGGTTTGAAAAAAATAAAACTTTGTCATAGAGCTAAACCAAATACATCACCGGAAAGGTCTTGGCCTGGAGAGTAACATATATCAATTTCAAGGTTCTATAATATTCTTGCTTTGAGATATTGACCTTTGAACCTTAACCCTGGGGCATATTTAAATGATTATAACTAAGAGACAAAAAGGGTTACAGACATGAGACCTACTGTTATAGAAAGGTGTTGACATGGACTATAATGTGAGCATAGTCACTAAGGGGTGGGAGTGGGGGGGCTTTAGGATATGCTGAAAAAACAACAAATCCCCCATTGAACAAGACAATATTTAAATTCTGATGCCAAAAATGTGATTGACATCCCCTCAAACCCCTGGAAAGCCACTAATTAAGTATTTCCAACTTCCAATTTCAGGTAAAAACCTGTTTTATTAAAAAAAACTACAACTCCCTAGACCTCTCGTTTTGTAGTTCTTCCCTATTAGGGCTGTGAAAACCTATTTCTACCCAATATATCGAATATCACACACTGTCTAATAAATAATTACACTGTATGTATATTATCTATGCTAAAAAAAGACAACAATGTTTGTTTAATGAAGATATTTTAACTAAAACAGGAGAGCAGAGTCGGGGCCATTTACAGTGAAGCGCGATTCAATGAGATCGCACAGCACATCCGCGAGGATAGGACCACATCCGCTATGATCGCGGTAGATTACAAAATAAAACAGATTTCAAAATAAAACACAGCGGATCGTCTTTTTCTGGCGAGATCTTCGCCACAAAGTGATTATGTACATTCACTGAGTGAATATTAAGAACATAAAACATATATTTCTCGCTAGAAATGTAATCAAAATCCATTTTTATGCAGAAACAAAGTCAAAATATTTTTTTTTTCACTAAAAATGAGAGAAATGTCCGCCAGTGGAATGCCGTAAAACAAACGAATAAAAGTTTATTTCTCAGAATCGAAGGAGAAAAAAATGATACTGAGAGCCACAACATGAAGCTATTTTATTGTTGAATTATCAGTGAGACTTTGATGTGTTTGTGTTGAGAAATGTTGACGATGTCATTAAAAGAAATCCTTAAAATAGAGAGAAAAATAATTCCGTGCACAGGGTCCTCGGTTCTCCATTCAGATTCGCTGGCAGCGTAATGGAGGGCCGTGGTCGGGATATTATTGGAGTGAATAGACGGCTGTAAGCCTCTGCTCTAAGCGTTTCTCAGCGCCGCGAGCGGGTTTATATTGGAGTCAATTGAGAACCCAGAGCGTTTCACACAGACGTGGAAGGGTACCCTTTGCGCCAGTATGATACGTCTAGGGGTGTGACAAATCGTCGGTATATTACGCTTTGGGAATGAGAACGGGTTGGCTAAAGAGTGCTGGACCTGTGTTATGGATTCATGTGTGACCCTGTTAACTGCTGACTCTCAGCTGATTGATCTGTGGTTGTCTAATTGTGGTAGGTATTTTTTTTAGGAAGACTGGGCTAAATAGAGGGCAGGAAATGATGGAGCAATGTAATATTACTGTCTGATAAACCTGATACTCATCAAAAGCACATATGATGTCCCCAAAGGTTTTTTCCCCCTCCTTATTTCATTGGTTGTATCATAAATGGAAATTTACAGAAAATGTATGTGATACAACGTAACATGTTGACCTATACAAAGCACAGGCTAGTGTGTAGGAAAATGTTTGTTTTGCAACTGCTGTGACCAAACTGTTGCCAAGCAACACAATTTGCGCCAGTGGAGCCAAATAAATGATAACATAAACGAACAAAGAAAAATCTGCTAATCACCTATTACTGTTCATTCATAAATGGCACTTGTTGAACTGTTGTATGAAAGCAGTATGAAACATGAGGCTGTGATGTTGTAATGTAGATCATCATGGCTGGGATTATGAAGTTGAAGTTGAAATGAAGATTTATATCTAAAAATTGCTTAGAAATATAAATTGTTATAAATGTTATTTTGAATAGAGCAATTATCACTTAATCATGCTGAAAGACATCATTGTACTTCCAAACTATTAAAACCGCATAATCAGTCAGCACGTTATTTGCTCACAGCAAGAAAAACACAATTTCACCAGACATATCCTTTAACGCATATCTAAAGCTCAAAATGCCAGCTATATGTGTTGTGTGTCTGGTGAAAGACAGATCCCTCAAACATTTTGTGCTTTTATTCCTGACTTGCTGCTGGCCAATGAAAAATGTACTCACCACTACCTGCTGTGTGACACCGATTGGCTCCTTTCTAGTCATCCCCCACTTTCTATCTCCTGAAGCCAGCACACACAGACCCTGACTGCCTCATACACTATTAAAGATATTTTTATGATGTGCTCAAAACAGTAAAGGCTCAGGTTGAAAAAATGACAATAACGATGCCAGTGGTAGACTGCAGCTTCTACTGCTACACAGAGCTCAGCTGTAGCTGTCTCTTCCCTGACCAAAGGTGGCAACCAAAGAAAAAAAGATAAGGTTCTAATGCTTAGTCCATGAAAAATAAATCAAATGTGCTCTTTGTCTGTCCCAACTGAACGGCAGGACACACAAAACTCGCACACACAAAACACTCTTCCTTATTGTGTAGATCATTACAATGTAGCCCGTGGTGTTTGTCTTCTTTCTGTTGTGTTGTGCATGTGTGTAGGTGTCAGCCTCTCCATTATCACATTGACGTTTTCATATATAGGTACACTCAGCTGGGTTAACCAACTCATATGCCAGATCCTATTAATCGGCTAATTATCATGGCTGGTGACGAGTGACTCTGATCTGGACATTGGAGGCAGAGACTGTTCCTGGCTACAGCTCACATATCCTGTTCAATCAACAATTTTAATGAAGCAAGATGTAAGTTCATGTCTGATGTCTTTTGTCATCCACTGTTGCAACATTGTAGCATAGCAACCTTTTTCAACATGGAAACTGTTTACCCTTCTTCTTTCACATCACTTGTTTTGATACAGAGGTACCTGCAGCTTTCTGCTCCTGTTGTCTGTCTCAGACTTAAAGCAGCAGTCAACCATTTTAATTTATATGAGTGAAATGAGAAGATCAAAATTATATTGGCTATTGTTAGCTCAGCTCAGCACAAAGAAAAACACACACAACAAAAGCAAATCCAACAATGAAATACAATTGTATGTATTTTATTTTGATGTATGCATTGAATGTGAGAGAGGGTGAGCAGACAAAGGGTTGTCAAGGCAAAATGGCAGAGGGTGTAGAGGAGGTTGGCCTTATTCTTGCCTTAGAGAACAAAAGGCCATGTGCTTTGAATGCAACTTTGGATTCATCTCCAAAGCTATGTGTTTTTTGAAAGCCAATTTAAAGTATACTGTATGTAAATTCATGTGCCATATGAAATTAAATTAATTGGTAAAGTTAATGGCAAGCACAACATGGTGTTTGTGTAAACAAGACTTCAACTCAACATTCAACTAACTTCAAGTAGCATGGCTACACAAATATCACAACAATAGTACTTAACATACAGAAGCCCTGAAAGGCAAATGAAAAAAAAAGATTTGTTTGGGCATTGTTGGCCAAAACCTAAGTTTATCTATTACTAGGAGATACACTTCGAGCTTTGAGCCAGCCTCAAAAACTTTGAGGGTTAATTAGGCTGTTTTGAGGGAAGTGCCTGAAGCATGATACAAAGGGAAGTGAAAGTCAGCAAAATGCAGCAAAAACAAAATGTTTTACCTTATTTGTTAACTACAAATGTCTTTCACCCAAGTTGGCACCTATGCACAGTCCAATTACGTTTTAAACAGGGTAGATATAGTCTGAAGGAATCATATTGTGAAGAGACTGCCACATGGCTACTTCATATTCACTTCAGATAGTTCCACATGGCTACTTAATATGATGCACCTGGATGCAAGAAATGCCATATATAAAATAATTGTAACAACAAATCGCAAGTTAAGTACACACCTGGGCATTGTTTGTACATCACATCTGGTGTGTAATAAACTGTATGTCTGTGCGCGTAAAATTACGCCTGGAGCTGGAAACTGGCTGTGAGCAGCTCACTACATGCAGTGTAGTGAAGTTTAATTGCACTTATAGGCTATATTGTAACGTTAGTTGTCAAGTCAGATGTGTGTTTGTGTCTCTGTGTGTCAGCAAGACTCTCAACAGGACAATGACATTGCAAACATGACTAACAGTGCAGAATGCAAAGGGTGCAGGTATAAATATGGAATACATGAAGTAGGTGGATGTTACGGTATTCTATACTCGTTGTATGGAGCAATACTTGTCAAAGAGCAGTGAGTATTTAAACTATGAAATATATAGCTAGGTTGTAGGTGGATGCTTGGTGTGCGTTATTGCACAGGGATTGTTCCTGACACTGGGAATTAACTAAACTGTCTTTATTTGCCCGTAATTGCGCATGGAGCTGGGAGCGGCTCACTTCACTCCCCGCTTTATTTGCTTGTCAAAAACATTAGTGGAGTTAAGGTTGAATTGCACCTATAGGGTATAACCAAGCATCAAACCTCTGGTCCTGAGCTGTGAAGACTATGAGGAAGTACCAATAACTGCAATTCCTCGACTTGTCGCTTGAGGCTGGCTGCAGAAGGGAGCAAGTTAGAATGATTCTCATGTTAAAATGTCCAATTTCACTGTAGAAATAAACATGTTTACAACCTGGTTCAAACAGGTATATAAATTGGAAGGAGTGTGCTGAAAGGTGTTGGTTGTTAGTGGGATCCAGCAGTCCTTGCTGGATATTCTGGAAGACTGGTTGCTGCTGTCTTCAATAATTAGTTGTGCTGGCTCCCGTTGCAATCAAACCAGTTGAGAGACCTTCTGTGATGGTCTCTGGGCTGACTGCTGTTTGTAAGTAAACATTTGTTCACTAACCAAAATATTGATGCTTTGATGTGGCTATGTCCGAATAGGCCACAAACAGGAAAATCAGAGAGGAGAGAGATCTCAGCACAGGCCCAAGCCTGTCCTTTGGGGCCTTTGTGTCCCAAGCTTCAGGCCCTTTCCTCTGGATGAAGAGAGAAACCCCCTCCTCTGGGTGTCTGAAGAGAAAGAGCAGTATGCCTCCAATGGAGTTTGGGGTTATCAACAGGGGACCCTATGCAGTGTCAGACGTGGACACCCTTTTTGTAGAGGCTGGGGTGAGAAATGCTGCCGCATTTTCCATTCAAGTCAGTTAAACATGCACACATGAACAAAATCCATCCATGGCATAAATGTGGTCCCAAACAGCACTTTGAATCCAACTTGGGGCTCTTCTGTGTCTAGTCTTCATGTTACCCCCGTAGTCAGTGTGGTTTTCTCCTGGTCCTCTGGCTTCCTTCCACAGTCCAAAGACATGCAGCTTAAACTATTATTTGATTATTTGATTTGACTATTATTGACTCTAAATTGCCTGTAGGAGTGAATGACAGTGTGAATGGCTGTCTGTCTCTATGTGTCTGCCCTGTGATAGTCTGGTGACCTGTCCAGGATGTACCCTGTCTCTCACCCAATATCAGTTGGGTTTGTCTCTGGCCCCATGCGACCTGAGTTTGGATAAGCAGTTAAGGAGAATGAAAAATAAGAAGGAAAACTTGGTAAATAATACATGCATTGTACAATATTATTTCAGATAATTTGATACTTATGTTATCCAAAGACTGATGAGACTGCCCAATGCAATTTTGTGTCAGTTTTATGATTGGGCAGGTTTGACTGGCACTTTGGCATTTCTGGCAAATGCCAGATGGGCCAGCCCACCTAGTATGCTGCAAGGCCACCACCAGCAATGAAGTGAGAAAAATAGACCTGTCAGCCAGCCTTTCTCAGAAGGGGTTACATGGTCATAAATTGGCATTGTAACTGTTGATGATGATAGCGTCAAGCAAAAATCCCACTATCTGCAGCAGTGCTAACATTAACAGTCTGGTGGCACCAAATGAAGAAGAAAAGGGTATGATTATCTCTGGACAGATGAGAATAGAGAACAGGGACAAGGGATAAAAGCTGCAAAAAGAAACTTTGTTTTGTTTTAATTGCTTCTGTTTTCACTAAGTGAAATCTAAAGACAAGAAAGGTTCGAATTGCCTTACCAATGAGGGGAAACGGCTCTTCTTCAGAGGAGGGATTTGGCCAGTGTCATGTGTGCTGAAACAAAAACTCATCCTGAGAATCTGTAATGCTGTGTTAAATCATAGGTAAAATCCATAAGGTCTATCCAAGCCTATCATGTAACACAAACAGTGGCAGCACCTTGGACTTTCAGGAAAAGGAGATGAAACACAGCTAAATCCTCACATAGCTGTAAGGGATGAAAAAGTGGCTGGGATCAGAAAGAAATGACATTTTACACCATGCAGAATATGATGCTGAATCATATGACAATACAATACTTCCCTGTGGTATTTAGGTGGAAATCTTGTGTTGGAAAAAATAAAAATGGTTAGACTGTGTTCCTCAGTTTGTGTGCTACTGCAGATTATTGGCCCAGTAAACACAGGGCTGATCTGAGGTTCAGGGGAGAGTCACAGTCACAGGCGTTTACCCGCCTCTGATCCCCACCACAGGAGCTTTACAGACATAATCCCAAATCCCACTGAGGGAGAACCACGCAGACCTTACAAGCCATGACCTGATTACACAGATTGAGACCCAAGAAGGACTAATGGAGCATGACCAGATTATGGTGTATGAGATCCACCTGTGGTGAGAGTCCCACTGGTAGAGCGGCCCTTTCTGGAAGTGATTCCATGTCACCTATTCTTCAATGGAAGATACTATATTGTTACTATGTTGTTGTAATCTATTAATATGAATATATATGTAATTTGTATATGTACAATAAGTGAATTAATCATGAGCCAGTAAGTTATCACAAGACAAAACGTGTTAACATCAAAAATAGATCATACCATGAGTTACCTAAAAAAGAGAGTAAGCTAAGAAACCTGTATTAAAGCAAACTCATAAATGTTTTGATAATGATAAATAGACCTAATTTGTGGTTACTTAATTGATAGTAATACAGCTGTTTCAATTCCAAAAAAAGAAAAGAAAAAGAGAACTAACAATGTTTCAAGGGATAGTTAAAACACAATTAACACCATAACTAACCACCAACATATACCAACCAAACGACTGACACTACATTTTCCACTTCAATATATCCCTCTCTTTCTATGTTCATGTCACCTACTGATTAGGAATCAGATGAAGAATTCGCTGATTAGATATTTGTGTGTGATAAGGAAGAAACAAAATATGGTACATTGAATTAGAAAAAAATCATAAAATTATTTTTATTGTTCTGGATAATGTAATTATAGAGAAAACCAGGAATGGAGGAGACAGTGTACTTTCGAGTAGTTGCAAAATTATTTTTGAGTTTAGAGAAATACAATATAATTTGGACATAAATAAAGTTCACGTGGAACATCTTAAAAAAATGTAATAGAGTGCATGACATGTACATTTAAAAAAATATTTGTGATAATAGAGAAAGGGAAAGGTATTGAGGGAAAGGAAATCTCTAAAAGCATAATTAATAGCTTTAAATAGTGGTTAAACTTTATGAAAAAGAAAATGATGTGAAATTTGGCAAATTTTGGTTTGCAAGTTGATACAAACATATTACAACTATTAGGCTATATGAAGTATTTCTTAATTTGTTCAAGATTTCACAAATGCTGGAAAGAGCAAGCTAAATTAGAAATTTCACATGATGAATATCCTTTATTTGTATCAGTGTTTCTTAAATGGGTCAGAACTAAATGCTGTGTATGCTTTAAAATTAGCAACACCAGCTGTCTACCCATTTAGTCTATACGTATATAATAAGATGATATTGACATTCCTGATAAGCCATCGGACAAAACACAAATATGTTTGTTTTTCAGGAAAATGATCCCATTCTAGCAGATACTGGAAAAACAACTTCATGTTTCAGACAAAAAATAATTTGACATGTCCTTTGAATCAACAAACAAAACTAATTCATGTTAGCATTAATGGTAGCATTAACTGGGATGTTCATTTTGGCTAGCAAAAAACAAAAACAAAATGTATGCTACTTAACTGTATATTAAGTGAAAATACAGTGTGAAGGAGTCAAAGTTATGAGACTTAACCGGTGAACGTCTTTTAAAAAAATAATGTATTGACACGTTGCCATGGATACGCAATGCTCTGCTTCTCTCCTGCTGACAGCTCGCCTTGTTAGCCACCTGTCAATCAAAGGTAGCCACGCCCCAAATCATATGATTCTTTACCTTCTATTTTCTTCTAAATGGGGCCATTATTTACACTATTAACAAATTGTCTTGAAGAAGATTTTTTTTACTAGCGATTGAGACCATAGTGTTGTCCTAAAAAACATTTCTGAGGTAATAAATCAAGTGAGAAGTTTTCTCATTTTGAATTGAAATGAATGGACCCAAATGCTCCTGCAACTGCCGTCAGCGCCCCGTTGGAATTTTCGGTAGAATGCAGCTTAAGGTACTTTCTGGTTTGCCTCACTGCTCAGATCTGGAGGAAGTTATTTGTTCTTTAGAACAAATCGTTCAAGAACAAGACATCACTAAAATGTATCAACAATTGTTCTTCAGCACTTGTGCAACTCAGAAAGCTACATCCATTTTGATGAACGTTGATTTAATTTCTAAATTGTTTCACATAAAAAAAACATTTTTTTAAGAATAGCATCATGTCAATCTGTCATAACCGCAAAACTTTTAAATTGAAATTGGTTCACCCAACATTATCAAATTGACTAATTAATTAAGCAGAAATGCAAAAATAATATATACTATATATTTATATACATATAACTTGTCTGGAAAGCTAATAATTAATGTTGCTGCTGGTAATATGAACTCCTGACATTGTCAAATGGACTGATGAGATGAAACAAACCTTTCATCATATGATTCCTCCTCTGCAATGCTCCAGCTTTGGGCCTCCCAGGCTACAAGCTGCTGTCTTCTTTACATATTTACATTGCAGAAAATGGTTTTGTTGCTTCTTCTTCTGTTCTAGCTCAGACAAATGATGATAGTTGAAGTCCTGTTGCATATTATCCAAAAATCCTTTCATTAATTGTTTAAGACAGTTGCATATTAACCAAAAATTATTCTATGTTCAAGAGCTGTTGCAGCTACTGGTATTATGGTTAAAAAAAACAAAAAAACAACATAAAAAAAAAAAACTATTACAAGTACATCATTATGGAAAGACAGAGATTAGCATGTAGCTTTAATTAAACTAGATCGAATTTACTTGTAGCTTATGTATATGCCGTACACATGTAAATTACAAGATAATAACAGACTACATTTCCAAAACCTTTTTCACCATAGTATTGTCAAACACATATTCTAAGATGTCTAATATGTGCTAGATCTAGTACAAATTGATTATGCACATATGACAATACGTAGAGGTTATTTCTATCTTTTAGTTATTGTGGATAGAAATTTCAAATGGCCTGAAGCATTTCCAACAAGAAAAAAAATGCTCAAACTGTGGTTAATTCTTTAATAGAACATGTTATTCCTTGATCTTGGAATTGATTCACATTCAGAGTAACTAAACGATTAGCATTGGTGTCAGGAATCAATTGGGACTTTTATATTCCTTAGTACCTCTTTGGAGAGAGTTAATAGGAATAAAAAGGCATCTACTGATTGTATAGTTACAATGGAAACCACTGAGAGCCAGCGTTAGCTCAGTAAGCTTAACTTACTTAATCTTTTTAAACAGTACAATTGTAATTCTGCAATACTTCCACATGCATCACTTTTTAGTTTCCACCGGAAACATTTTCTGTAGTTGTGTTGCACGTTTCTATATCTGGTTGTGGTTTCACAATTTGCAACTATTGAAGATGTTTTTTTTTTTTATTTGCTTATTTTCTGAATTTGCAATGCATTGAGCTCTCAGGGCCACCGTAGTTACAACTGACACTGTCCCTGCCAGCCTTAAGACTTCTGTTCTTAAACCTCTACTTAAGAAAATACATCTCGATCGAGTGTCTGATTAATTATCGACTGTTTCTGACCTTCCATTCTTTTCAACAGTACTCAAGACAGTTGTGTCTTCGTAATGTGCCACCTGCATATCTTGTTGAACCTTTTCAATGCGCTTTTAGACCTATCACTCCACTGAGACAGCGCATGTGAAAATGGGAAATAATCTTCTTACTATGGATTTAGAAACCACTTGATTCTATTACTGGATCTCAGTCCAACTCTGTCCTTAGCCCCATGCTATCATTATATTTCACCCCCTGTTCAAATTATTCGCAGTCATGGAATTCATTTCCACTACTCTGATGATACTAAGCTGTATATGACTATAAGAGCAGAGGATCATTCTCAAATGATTAAATCAGATGCCTGTTTTTTCTGCTGCGAAAGGTTGATGTTGCCTAATTTCCTTCTCCTTAAAGTTCTGATAAAACTGAGATGCAAGTTATAGGCCCTGCTCAATAGTTTGATCAAGCAACAGTAACTCTAGAGAACTGTGTGATTTCTCAAAGTTTGACAAGAATTTTGGTTTTACTTTTAAACCTACCCTTTCTTCTCGTTTTTTATTATTGTTTATTTGGCTACTGTTCACTCCTCCTGTTTTTCTTTGAGGGGGAGAGAGTTGTATTTTGTCATTATCATTACTATTTATTGTTTTTGCTTATTTTATGTGGATATGACTCTCTGGTTAGGGGGCGGGGGGTTGTTCTAAAAGGGGGGGAAAATGGGTGAATTGTACCTTTTCTGATTCAATATGTATTATGTCCTGACAACCCAATAAAGATATATATGAAAAAGAAAAAAAAATGGAAAAAAAAACCTACCCTCTCTTTGATCGGCACATTAAATAAATACTTTTTTTTTTACCAGTACATCATTGCATTGTACATACTCTTCAAATTGTTCTGAATGCTAAACTAGTAATTTTGACCACATTTTAATATTTTGAAATTTTCTTCATTGGGCTCACTTTCCATGTCAGCTCAAACTTGAGTTGCTTCTCATGACTTACAAAAGTAAAAATGGGGCCTTCTTACCTGTCTAATATCCTTACACTTTAAACTCCAATCACGACACTCCACTCTCAGAATACAGGGCTCCTGTCTGTCACACTCAGCTGGCTGAAGGCCTTTTTCTTACTATGCTCCCTTCCTCTGGGAAATAGTCTGTGTCTGTTGATTCTGTTGGTGATCATTTTGAGGTTCACTTTCAGTTAACTAATTGGTTATTATTTATTACTTCAGGCTTGCAAAGTTCATGTTACAATGATCTATCCAGCAGGTTGTACTCAGTGTTAATACATCTATGAAGCCCAGTGCTATAGTTTGCTATAGCTTTGTTTGTGCAATCCCTTGCACTCTTAATTTGTGTCCCACAAACACAGCTCTGTGTCTCTCTGTAATCATGATTTTGTCAATGTCATTTTACAATGTTGGTCTATAGAGCGTTGCAGGGATGACATATTTTTGTTGGCCAACAAGGAAGTTAACATTTCCTGGTTCCTTTGAAAACAACCAAAAGGGTTTTTCTATTGGATTTTGCAGAAAATAAGCTTTGTGGCAAACAAAAGTTTATGATGCCTACAATTTTTTGTTCAGCAACATAATTAAAAGCTACACGAGTCCCAAATGGTGTGTGTACTGAGGTTTTTTATGTTGCCCAACAAAATGTGAAAATCTCTTAAGCATGCATTAACCACAAACCCTATTTCAAGCATTTAACCAAAAACCCATTCAAAAAACCCATTGACTTTAAGACAAGGGTACCAAGAGAGAAACAAGTGTTAACTCATTTTGTTTTTTAGGATGCTTTCCTGCAACGCATTCAGTATTAAGTAGTTTTTTTTTCTGATCCCAATTAAGTGTCTTAGGACAGAGTGTGTTGTATGCTGTACAGATTGTTTAGCCCCTTGGAGCAAATTTTTTTTTTCTATGGGCCTGTGTAAATTAAATTGACTTTACCTGACATGTAGACTCATTGAAATCACTGTAGGAAAAAAATCTGACTTTGTTTAAACTGTATGTTTAATGTTAGAAAACTTCAAATATACTCATAATCCTCCAGGTTTTGTGTTGTTAAGCACACACAGAGTGATATGATATGTCCCACTGGGTGGCAGATGCAGTGCTACAGGGACAACAAACAGCAGCAGCCTTGCATTGTTTGTTCTATTAGCCAACAGCAGAGTTACAAGCAAAGCTACTAAAAATGGGAAATCCATGTGTAAATCACTTCTTCATAATCTGTTACTGCTGCAACAAGCTCAGTCTGCCGCCGGCTGTGGGCTGAATGAAAACAAGCCAAAGCCATCAAGGCGCTTCATCTGTAATCCTTCCCCAGGATACAGCTCACAAAACAACACAACACAAAAATGAAAACTCTGTCTTTGTTCCACTGCAATCAATAGGATTAGGCTGCATTTACACCAAATCAGGCGTTGTGGCGAAAAACCCCAGTCCTTCCATTTATTCGAATGTCGAAAGTGCATAATGCAAAGGCTGCATGGGATGTCGGGAAAGAAATATTCAGCAGCGCCGTGCAAAGCACTTGACAATTTCAAAAACAAAATAATTTGATGAAAATATTTTTTTCCAGGGAGGTCGAGTGTTTTTGAATGCTCCTTAATCACAGGTGAAGTCTCAAAGAGTCAGGATGAACAAATTTAATTGGTAGAATAAGGTAATAGAATCATCCTGGTAAGCCGGTGTAAATGACAGTTTAAACAGTAAATACATGTACATAGATGCCGGAAGTGAAGTAAGTACCAGGGTCACGTGACTACCGTAAATTACGAAGAAAACGATGATTCAAGTACCGTAAAAATTGTTTACTTTTGACCGAACCTCGTTCTTCTGGGTGAAAGTTGGCTGTTTGTTTGTAGTTTCAGTAGTTTAACACAAATGACAGAAACAATAGCAAAAGGTAATTTAACTACTTGAATCACTAGTTCAACTACGAGCAAGCTACAGCAAAATGTAGTTTGTCTCCTACAACACGGCCCCCTTTTATAGAGAATTGGGGGTTATGGGCAGTGGATGTTTATGGGGAGATAGCAGGTCAACAATAAATGCCACAAAAGTAATTTGAGATGCAGCTCAGCACTGTGTGTCAAGTTGTTCTGGTCAACAATTTGTAATAGACATGACTTAATTAATAAATTAATTAATTAATTGTGCCAATTAAGGGGTATAAGGGTTCAGAACATTAATATGTGGCCCTTTGAAGTCCATTTTCATGTTCAACTATGTCCCATAAGTTGTTGCAGCAAATTTTGGGCTGATACATTATTTGTTACAAACATCTGGTGCTGAATTACGCAATTTTTCATATCGAGGATGATTAAAAATGGTCTAAAAACCCTCCAGAATATAACATCTATATACCAAGACCTTTGCAACAATATAGAACAATCCATTATGTGATTTGGGTTCAAAACTTTGGTCATTTTGGAAATTTCAGTTTTTTCAGCAATTGGACGACGAGCACTTCTGTTCTGCTAAAATGAAACCCTTATTGTCAATATACCTAGGGAAGATGCACATCCTCTAGTTCTCTAGTCTGTGGTTGTAAAGTTTCATGAGGCTATCCAAAAGTCAGAGCAGCTCATTCTATACACTGAGGTCGAGACTGAAGAAATGCCCTCACTGCAATGACCTGGCTACTACTGATGACAAACATCATCCTACATGAAGAAAACTGGACTCATTGAATCCACAAGAGTCTCAGCTTTTTCAAGCAGTTTGTCTTCACAGCTAGAACAAAATGAAAGAATGAAGGACTACTGAAAAACTTTTGCACACTTTTCTTAAATGATACATGTTGAGCTTTCAAATAAAGGGTCCACTTTAAAACAAAAGTTTCATAAATTTAAAAAAAACAGATTGACTGAGTAAGTTCATGCCTTGTCACATTGTGAGAAAAAAGGTCTAAACCAGACTGTACACATAAAAAAATAGGTGTAAACATTAGACTCCAAACTTTCTCTAAACTTTTTGTGTGTGAAATGAAACTTGACAGAACTGTCTCTTGGGATTTTGTTTCTGCCCATTGGGAATTATTTGACCCACAGCAAGTTAGCAAGTTAGTTAGTCTGCAGGCTAGTTCAGCGGTATACGTTTCCATGGTTACTGAGCGGGGAGTGACATAAGCCACATATTTCACTTAAATTAGCGAGACTTATCAAAACAAGCCAGGATTTTCCTGAATCCGTCTTGATGGAACACCACTGATCTACTCCACCCTATGTTGTTTGGATTAAGGAGTAATTATTTTAACATGACTACATTGTGCTACTTCTTGGAAGTAATCAAAACTAAAGGAGGGGTGGTAGGAGCAATGTTTATTGACCTGCATGAAACAATTTATACAGTGAGTCATCCACTTTGACCAAAATATTCAAAATTCTAACTTTTGAGCTAATATACTCAATTGGGTAAGGTTCTGTATATCTGGTCATTTTTGTCACCATGCTCAATCTGGGGCCACTGTTGTTATAAGACGTTGCATCTGTTTGTCAGGATGTGGAAATTCAGATGTATGCTAATGACACGTCCGTTCACTCTCATGGGAAAGATGCTGAACAAGTGGCGACAAAGCTCTCATTAATGCTTCATAATGTTGCTAAGGGGCTGAGAGACTTGTGTCTTACCTTGTGTATCGGCTCTCCGTTTGCTCTTCCTTCTTTACGGCGCCACTTCTAGAGTCAGTCAACAAAAACACTCTTTTTTTCCACGCGAGCGATGTCTTTTAAAATGTTTACTTAAAAACAACAAAGTAAATTACAAGCCTGATGCACGGCCAAAAGACTGTGTTGCTTCCACCATGTTGTGACTCTAAACGAAACTTAAGATACACAGTCAGTTACTGTAGTTACCACTATATAGAGACATCACAATGTAAAATTTAAAGCATAGAAACATTTTTTAACCCTTTAAACATTACTAATTGTATATTTTAAATTAACATATTCTAAGCATTGCATGAATTACAATGACATTAAGATCATTCATTTTTTAACTGTTTTTAACTTAAATTATTATTATTGCTGAACTGGCCTTTATTGGCCCTTACACCTTGAATATAAAGAAAAAAATCACAATATAATTTACTAGTAAACAATAACAAACCATCAACTTGTAATAACTTATAACAGACAAACAATTAAAAGAGTTAATGAGCTAATGGGTAAAGAATGTCTAAAATTGGATTTTCATCTGACATCTGCTGAAATTGTACACAAAATTGCCCGGATGCCTGTTTTCACACCACCTGACACTGCACACCCATCAAACGCCTTTGGAAAAAAATCACTGAGTTACTATCCATCATCAATAAATTTCTTGTAAACCATCTCACACTAATTTCTTCAACCTGATTCAATATGCCTTTTATTTCATTTATTTTTGGAATATTTTATTTCAGTTTTTATTGCCCGTCCACCAATTCTACTTTGAACAAAATTACATGCATACCCAAATACATTCATACATACACAAATACGTTCATACATACACACAGACATACATAAAAATGGGAATGTGAAGAAAATCAATACTGATAAAAAAGATTCATATATGTTATGCAATAATATAAGAAATAACAATAATAATGTCAATATATAGTATTAATATTTGAATGAATAATACTACAAATATTACTAATTATAATATAAATATTGTTAGTGTTGATTTTATTTATATCATGTTTTTTTTGTTATATATCAATAAATCATTGATGGTATTTGGAAGGAACGCAGGGACAACTTCACTGTAAGCACCACAAGCTAAATCAGTTGACCTGATCCCTTATAAACCAGCCCCCTCCTCAGGGTCTGGAAGATGTTTTTTTAAGGGATCAAAGCCACAATGGGCCGGTTCCCTCCCTTAAGAGTCTGGGAAAGACCCAAAGTTGGACAGGTCAATCAATAAATTAATAAATAAAAAATGGAAAAAATAAAACAGGAAAAAATTCAAATGTCATATCAAAAGGAAACAATAACCAGGACGACCCTGCCGGACAGACCATATTTGCCGTTCTCAAGCTCCCTGAAAGTTCCCTGAACTAACATAACGCTGCTGGATTATTTCTTGAGGAACTTTTTGTTAACTAGCCTTGATTGTTGTTCCTGTCCTTGTCCTGTTTGTTATTGTTTTGTCCTTTTTTGTAATTCAAGGGTTTTATTTTTTATTGCTGGACAAAAAAAGAAGCTAATGAAGTGAAATATTTTATATTTATTAGTTCGGATTAATTTTGAGGACCATTTAAAATTATTACATTTAAATATAACATTGTTTAATTTAGATATTAGGAACCTGTTGACAATGCAAGCGACAACATTCTTGCATGCTATGATTTATTATACATTTATTATTGTATACACTGGGACAGTGTACATTGATAAACATTGCTGTAAGGAGTTAGCCAAAGGTTAATTTCCATCCATAGTCCCTGGCCAGATATTAAAAGCAACCTAAAAGCAGACAAAGATAAGATGCCCAAATACAGCCTCTTCAGTTTTGAACATTTCATTATGTTTCCAGAAGTTCGATTAGTATTCAAGATCCTTTAAGGTCATATTAAAAAAAAATTCCAGCTCCTCTCTGAGCAAATGAGTAAAACTTCTTGATCTTGAGCTCTAAACTCAGACTCCACCTGTGTCAGCAGCTTTCTCTTTTTACACATTAAACATTGGAATAAGCTTCCAGGTGAAGTGTAAACTTCAAGACTTTCATTTTTTCCCCCCATGGTGCTAAAAATGGATACCGAGTCTTGTTGGCATTATTTCACCATGATTCAGGTCATATATTATAAATATATATATATATTTTTTTTGTATATTTTATGGGGCATGTGGACACTGCATTTTTGCTTACTTTCCAATCCAATGGTTTCCCTCTTGCTTTGGAATTGACAACAGTTTCCCACCTGTGTCATCTCACTTACCTCATGCATAGAGGCTTTACCATTATGTGTCATGAGTACAACGTGAGTACTTAAGCATGGGGGTGAAGTTTCTGCAAGAATAAGGCCTTAAAGTGACTGTCTTCCTCTGAGTCTGGTGCATTCTTGCCCTTATGTAGTTTGACGTAATCATCTCTGACACTAGGAGGTTCTGGATCAACCTTAGCACTTTCCAGTTTAAGTTGGTTGCATGGGGCAAGACAATCAACTATTATAGTCATGTTATTTTGTGTTTGTAAGTTGCTGTTCAGCATGTATTCATAAGCTCAGCTCAAAGTTATACTTAGGAATATGTGTATTTGAGGAATCTCTTCCTGACCATTGGAGTGGGATTTCAGCTATGACAGGTTGAGCCTATAAGCTGACCATTTATTATGTATATTGACAACCTTTACCATGTAAGCACAATGTAATGTACCAAAAATATATGGGATTGAGCCACGACTGTATAAATTGCCTCAATGTCTTGTACTTGTATTCATTCTGCTGCATGAGAGATGCATCGGCGTCGTGTGGATTAAATCATGTGCATTGAGCTCCACTTCTTCGACTACCTCTTCATTTCAACCACATCTAGAGAAACGCATCATATCACAGTAATTACCTTTGTAAACGTTGCCCCAGTCTGAAGTTGTAAACAAAATACAGAAATCGAGTAATTCAACTTATGTTACTATGACATTAATTAGTGGAACCCACAAGCTAATGCGTCAGTAATGATATTATGTTACAAATACATTGAACTTGCTCTTAAAGTTACTTCTTTTGCAATTTGCTGTGACCATAGATAACAGCATTGGGATGCATCGTGATTGGATTCTTCACATGACGTCAGATACTGTAGCTGTGACAGTGCGATTAAATTATTGAAATTACATCAGATACAGTAGCTGTGACATTGACACTGTGCAACTGTATCGCTGACTAAATTGGAGTGGCGACCTTTGCTACCCTTAGCTTGCTTGCTCACAAAACAGTTAGCTACCACCACAAATCCAATCTAATTTATGTGGGGAACACTGTTGCATTAGAATAAAGTGATTTAACATAAATAAGTATTACTTAACATTCTGTCAATTAAAATTGAATAAGTTGTTCATGACCATTATTTCTGCTTCAGACCTGTTGGACAGATTTTATTTAGTGGTATCCAATGAAAACAAAAGCTCCCATGATCCCATGCTACTTCACAAAATCATCAGTTTTATTTCATCTTGTTTGTGATTTATTTTTCTTCTACTTCTCTTTCATTACCATGAGTGGAATCAATAAAATAAATTAATTAATTAATCGACTTTATTTTCCGGAAATTGAACAGAGTATACTGGTTAGTGGAATAGCCTTAGGTCCAAGCTGGTTTAGTTTGACTCTTATCCTGGCTCCCTCCCCTCTCTTCCTGGAGTGGTCACCACTTTTGGTAACATTTAGTTCAGCTGGTGGTCAGAGGATTTTGTAGGCAATGATCATTGAGTGTATTTCCCTCATAGGTAATAACACTTCAGTAGAAAAGTGCATTGGACAGACTGGTCGCTGCATCCACATAAGCTGCCATCACCATGGTGATTAATATGAAGATAAAACATCCAGCACATTTAATGTCAGAATTATCTGCCTTGACCTTGGGGTTCCATGTCCAAAAACAAATATGTACAACTGCATACCTGAATCAGTAAAACATATACAGTAAGGCAGAGGCTCACTGCATCTTCACCCAACCAGCGGAATAAAAGTAAGGAGCAGTGACAGGCAGGATAACTCACATAACTTTGATCATGCATTATGAATTCTGGATGTATTATTTATATGGGCAGCAAAGCACAGCTCGAGGATGTGGCCTTTTTCCCCTCTCCCTGGTGCTCACTACTACATGAGGTAATACAGCCTTGTTTTCTCTCCATTGCTTTGTCTCCACCTGCAAATCCGAAAATATCTCCCCTCTCCCCCCGCGGCCTCCTGCTCTCCACCTATCCACCAACTGAAACTCTGCAAGGGCTGGGAAAAGATTCATTTCAGAGGAGGAACTGTTGGTTGGGTAGAATAACCATTACACCTATATACTTCCACAGTGATGTGCCTTTAGTCAACTGAAGAAATTGGCTCTGGATTTACCATTTTACCATTACCATTACCATTTACCATTCCCACCAGAAAAATGGGAATGGTAAATGGTAAATGGACCTAGTTCTAGTCGCTTTGCGACCACTCAAAGCGCTTTACACTTCAGACTGCGCTCATTCACCCTTTCACACACACATTCATACTGGTGGCAGAGGCTACCCTAAACGGTGCCACCTGCCACCATTGGGAATTCATTCACACACCGATGAACCCAGCATCGGGAGCAATTTGGGGTTCAGTATCTTGCTCAAGGATACATTGACACATACTTCGGTAGGGTACGACGGTCAGGGATCGAACCACCAACCCTTCGGTTGGGGGGCAACCCGCTCTACCAACTGAGCCACAGCCGCCCGAAAGGACTTGGTTTTTTTTGTCTGAGCACTTTTTCTACTGTTGCTCCTGTGTACAACTGTATCCGGTGTTGATGCCTTTGTTCAGGAGATCCGGGGTCTTGGGGAGAATATCACTACCCCTTAGTCACCACTGTACTGTACCACCTCTGGGCAAGGTGCAGTACTCACAAGCCCCCTATGTTAGGTTTAGGGCACTGCTGCTGCTATGGGATAGATTCTTATCTTATTAGAATTAAACAGATCGGGGTAGGACCCCATCAACGCCTAGTCCAGGGTGTTGAAGAGCATTCCTCCAATGGCTTCTTTGATTGTTGAAACAATGCAGAAGTGACAGGAATTCAGAGGCAAATGAGCAGTTGGAGGAGTCGACATGAACATTGAAATCACAAAGTAGGAGTGTAGATAGAGACATGGAGCAGATGGAGGTGACTCATCAGTAACTCTGAATGTGGTGGAGGCTTTGGGGGGGGGTTAGGGTTAGGGTTAGGGTTGGGCGGTAGATGAGGGGGGTGGCATGGTCGGAGTAAACAAACTTGCATGAGCAAGGACAACGCAGGAATCCAAAGGATTTAATATCAGCCTTGCAGTTTGTAGTGAATTGGCAGGTAATATTTCTGAGTTGAATACCGGAGTATTGGAGGAGGACCATCGCTGATTAAGTTTTGAGATGACGACAGCTTGTGTCAGGAGTTGAGTAGCATGTTGAGTTAGGTATGGTCTGATTTTTCTGATGTTGTAAAGTGCAAAACGGCATGACCGTACAACTGAGGAGACATGACTGGAAAAGGTGAGTTGGTCATCAATCATAACCCCTAAGTTTCTCACCACCCTGGTGGTGGCAAGACACAGGGAGTCAATTTTGATGTTGATGTCATGGTGTATTGTAGGTTCAGCTGGGAGGACCAGCAGTAAAGTTTTTGAGAGGTTCAGCTGGAGGTGATGTGCCTTCATCCGTGTGGCGATGTCTGAGAGGCAATCAAAGGATGATAGCAAGAGTTAAGGGTGGACAATTAAGATCCAAGTGGAAAAAGTTAATCCAGGAGCAGGAGCTGTTAAAGGGGCATTCATTTTTTCTAAACTGGATTTGAGAAATGTTTATCATCTAGTTTGCATACGGGAGGGGGATGAAAGGAAAATTGCCTTCAACAGGTTCTTCAGTGGCTTCTGGAGAATCAGCTGTTTGTGAAGGCTGAGAAATGTGAGTTTCACCAACAGACGGTCTCATTCCTGGGGTTCATTGTAGAACCTGACAAGCATCCAGATGGACTCTGCTAAGGTCAATGCTGTCATGGATTGGCCGGTTCCCACTGACAGAAATCAGTTGCAGAGGTTTTTGGGCTTTGCTCATTTTTACAGACGCTTCATTCGAAATTATAGCTCTGTTGCAGCTCCTCTCCATGCCCTGACGTCCCCAGGAACCAGGTTTTCATTGAGTTCTCAGACCGAGGCAGCCTTCCAGTCCCTTAAATTGTGTTTTTCTCCTGCACCCATCCTCACCTTACCTGACCCGAAGCTTCAGTTTATCGTTGATGTCGACGCCTCGGGTGTGGGCGCCTCTCCCAACGCCCAAGGATAACAAGGTTCACCCTTATTTTCTACGGTACCTTCCCCTGCAGAAAGGATCTACGATGTGGACAACCTGAACCTGCTGGCTGTTAAGCTGGTTCTAGAGGAGTGGAGGCACTGTCTGGAGGGAGCTGAACTGCTATTTTTGGTCTGGACCACAATAAACTGGAGTGTATAAGGACTGCTAAAAGACTGAACTCTCGTCAAGCCAGGTGGGCACTTTTTTACTTTATTTGAGTTCACCTTGTGTTATTGCCCCGGGTCTAGAAATGTGAAGCCCGATGCCCTGTCCCAACAGTGTCAGTGCCATGAGGATGCCCCTTAAACTTCTGCCTCCATCCTGCCAGCTTTGTGTGTCATTTGTGCGCCCACACACCTGTGTCTCATTGTTATAAGGTTCACTCTTGTCATACCCTTTGTTTCCTCTTACCCTTTGTCAGATTGTCTTTGTCTCCCCTGTGAGCACATGCCTGATTTTTTCTTGCCTGTTTTCTGATTATTCTGTGGATTACTGTTTTGGCATTTGAGATTGTCTTTTCAGTTTGTGACCTGGATATACAATTTGAGAATCAGTATTTGGTGTTTACAAACTGACTTTATAGGACCAAAAACTATATTTGTTTTGTTGTTATGATGAATAGTTTTGTCATTAATATTCTCCCATCATTCAGTAGTGATTAAAGGAAGCTCTACTAGCCACCTGTATACAGACAAAACCTACACATCAGTTACTCTCATGAATGAGGCCTTGCATGCCCAAATTTTGACTTTGTAGTCACTTATCTTGCAAATGTAAAAGAGGGCCAGTCTTAAGAACATCCTCCTTCTGATTTGTTTAGCTACATTGTACAAAATGCATCAGATCACTCATTACTCCCACAGCTTGTCGGATAAGTGATGGAGAGGCTCATTTGAGACTTAATAATAACTGTAATCTGAGGCCACAACAACCATTTGGACTAATTTGCTATTCACTGTAGTGGCACTTCCCTGCAATCCATCTTACAGAATGATAAGTCTGTCTGGGATAAAAAAAAAATACTGAAAATGCCAGAGGATTGTGTTGTGTTTTAAGAATCAAATAAAACAAAGCGAAAGAAGGAGTGTTCTGGATATAATACATGTTTTTTGACCACAAAGAAGGTGTTCATTGTAAATTATATACAAGATGAAAGATTTATCAGCTGTAGTGTATCTTCCATATCACAGTCTGTGATTTTTGTACTGAGGTATTATCAGTATTAGACTTTTACTTATTGATAATCTGACCACATTTTCTGAGCATTTTTTTTAATTCTAGCTTTGATTCGTTTTTTTCCCCTATATTCTACAACTTGCTTCTACAACACACTCAGCCTCCATTATGGCTGGTTAACTTGCTGGTTTTCTGCATTATTTTGTATGCCTGCTGGTATGGTGCCTTTGTACTTGTGAGTCGCTGTGGAGCTGTAGTGGTAGAAAGGTGTGATCAAGATTTAGGCAGCCTCTCTTAAACCACATGACCAACTACTTAACATTGCTTCAAGTTTTTAACCAACAGTGGCACTTCAGGGGGTTACGCTGCAGCTATGGAGTCTATGCATGTAGCCGCCAAATTTAACTTCAACCAGCTGTGATTCATTAATTATAAAACAATTGGCACATCTTTACACTGAAAGAAAGGGAAGCATTTAAAGGTGTGGTTATTATGTTATAGATTTGCTGTTCCAGTCCATTTCAGATGTGACCAATGAACTAATGAGTTTAACTCCTCTGTTCTAAAACTCTTGATTTAACCCTTTAGCCCTACCTGACATTTTTGTACATTTTCTCATTATTCCTTTGATTTGGTGATCATTTTGGCCATGCTTGAGGCATGAATTTTTGCAAGAAATAACTGCTATAAAGTCACTACAGAGTGATATTTTTTTCTGTTTTTTCCCCATAAATCTCTTAAACAACTTCAGACTTGTTCAAAACCAAACATTCAATATTTTCAGCATTTTAACCCTTTAAATGTTTATACTTTTGAATTATTTCATAATTTCTTCTTCTTCAAAAAAAATTCCATATAATATATAGTAGAGGGCTGGGACTTTGGTGGTGAACCAAAAACAAGTTCAGTACACAGGCAGGCAGTCACACAGGCAAAGGTATCCAAAAACGAGAGG
Organism: Centropristis striata; assembly: GCF_030273125.1. Classification (NCBI taxonomy): domain Eukaryota; kingdom Metazoa; phylum Chordata; class Actinopteri; order Perciformes; family Serranidae; genus Centropristis; species Centropristis striata. Next base: position 24,820,851 of record NC_081524.1, on the reverse strand, counting down.
CAGAAAGGAAGAATCAGAAGTAACTACAACATTTGAAGTTGTACATTATTCATGCTTTGCACAGAAGTAATTCATGCAACTAACTCTACTAACTTCTTTGATTTGCTCACGCACTGATTTACATTCAAGATACTTTTAACAACTGGCTTTTAACAAACACACAGTTTTGTAAAAGCTTGCATCAGGACATTGTCCTCCAAGACAGGAAAGGCCATTCTTCCCTAACACTATCTTGTAGTTTTATGACCCTCTGTGAAGTCACACATACACACACACACACACACACGCACGCAGTATACACTGACCACAATGTAGCATGACAGTGCTATCTCAGTCTAATTAAACAGACATGAAGCCATGGGATTTTGTCTTTCAAAGGAAATGAACTGACACCCAAAGATTTTTTTGTGTTGTTTAACTGATTAGTTCACTGATTAATCTAAAGAAAGGCAGCCAACTGAAGAAAGGAGTTTTAAATATTTAAGCAGTCATACTATTATCAGTCTTCTTCTCCGGTGCTTTGGCAGGTAGCCACTATATTTTTGCTGAAAAAGGAAATTATAGCTGTATCATCTGGCCCAGAAGCTGTGTCAGCCACGAAACCCGCCATCCCAACCCTTACTCCCAACCAGCCACTTTTCATATTTTATGTACAGCTTTGGGGCTTTCAGTACATCCAGCATATTAAAATTGGATGATCATGCATGCATAAATCGTGCATATATACAGATTTTATGTTAAATTGTAAGTAAGAATATTTAAGAACTTGCCATGGCTTTCCTCAGTACTTGTTTATTCACCATTTTTCTGAGGTCAAATCAAATTTTAAGTGTACCAAGCAAACATTTTATGGCATGTTGTAGCACGGTTTGTGCTGTGAAATGTTAATTATGATGAATGAAAAAGCAATTTACTTTGTGGATTCATGTTTAAAGGTAATAATGCAGACTTAAGATAATTCTAAGTATGAGGTGATAACGTCTGTCTCTATGTGTGATAGTCTGGAGACCTGACCAGATCTAGCCCCCTGCGACCCAAATTCGGATAAGCAGTTCATATTTTAGTTTTTGAATTTGGTATACATTTTCTAAATGAAATCATGTTGTAATGCAGACAACATTTCAGTTAAATTCTGCGACATCACTTGAGCCTTGCCTTGTGACAGTCATCACAGTTTATGCGTCCAATATGGGCGCCATGTGGAGCAGCATTTTGGATGTAGAAATGCCCATAAACATGACTGCATATGTTTGCATATCGATACCTATGTCTGAACATTCATGAGTCAGTTCACTAGATAATCAAGATGGCTGATGGTGTGTTTGGCTGACTATTGACTATATTTGATGCCTTTTAACGCTCCTACATCATAGACAAAGTTTATCTGCCTCATTGGCTACTTGCTCACTGTCATTTTCCTCATCAGTCAACCAGCTCATCTGGATTAGCATCTCCAGATAAACCTCGTACCTGCTCTGCTAGCTCCAGGACTCCTGGGATTGCTTAGCACAGCTTCATTGGTTTGGCTTTCTGGATCAACTTTGAAGTCTCTGCCAGTCACATCTCTGCCATGAGCCCACCTGTGTGTTCCGCCGTGATTTTCCTGTCCCGGTGTGGGCAGCCTGGCTGGACTCTGGCTGGTTTCGCTCCGCTGACCCCAATCACTACACTGGGTGGATCGTCACTATCTGTGCGTGGCTTGCAGGCCAGCGGCACTTCCAGTGTCCATTTCTTTCCCACCGATCTGCTGGTGTGCTGCTGTGGCTAGGCTAGGATAAACCCCTGAAGTGTATCATGCTTCTTCAATCCTGTTCGCCAGGCACTCAATGACATGCAAACACTAGCTCTGTTCCAGCCCTCTCCGATCTTTCTGCTGCTGTATTCTGTGTCAGAGCTCCACTACCTCAAAAACCACCTTCGCCTGGAATGTTTGGACATTTTCACATAAACTGGATTACTCCACAGAGGCCATCCTCCACAGAGGCTTTGGTCGCATGTTCATGTATAACTACTCTTTCCTTAATTCCATCCCATCACTCTGGTCCTACTGCACACTGACTTCCAGATAACGTCATCACAACAAACAAGTGAATCCATCCAATGTCCATCCCTTTCCTCAGGCCTCTCATCCAATCACAAAGCAACATACACTCTGGTTCCTCCAACCCCAAACTCTCTTCTCAGCCATCAACAAACAACAACAAACACACCGACAACCCACAATGATACGGTGCCATAGATACGAATTGCATTGCTTCACTTCTGATGACGGCTCGCCTTGTTAGTGACCTGTCAATCAAAGGTAGCCACGCCACAAATCATACGTTTCTTTATCTTTTATTTTATTCTAAATAGGGCCAATATTTACACTATTAACATCATATTGTTGCTTGAAGAATAATTTTTACTTGCGACTGAGACCATAGTGTTACAAAAATGTCTGAGGTAATAAATCAAGGGAGAAGTTTTCTCATTTTGTATTAAAATGAATGGAATCAGATGCTTCTGCAGCTGCTGTCAGCACCCCCTGCTGGAATATTCTGTAGAATGCAGTTTATGGCACTTCCTGGTTTGCCTCGCTGCTCAGACCTAGAGGTTGCTGCTTTGTCCTCCCCACCTGCTCACCTACCACCACTCAGTCCCCCAAAACCTTAGCCTCTGTCATAGTTCTGTGTCCCCCATGGAGCTGGCCAACTTCATGGTCGAGATGAAAACCTCTACCTGTGTTCTCGATTCAATCCCACCAGACCTTATAAAGAACTGGCTCCCTTTAATTTCCCTACTCATCAATGTTATCATCAACTCCTCCCTCAGCTCTGGTTGCATCCCCCTTCACTTAAACTGGCTGCTGTCATCCCCATGCTGTAGAAACCTCAACTATACCCGGACATAATGACAGACTTCAGGCCCATCTCCGGCTTTCCCTTCCTGTAGAAAAAACTTGAACGAGTGGTCGCCAACCAACTTAAAGCCCACCTCAACGTGATATAGTGAATTCACATTAAGTCTGAACTAAAGCAGACTTTTCTATGTCAAATTATCTCTTGGTAAATTGGTATAGAAATATTCTAAATTGGTGCATTCAGGAGATATTCATCAATATATAATGCAGACCACCCCTCCCCCATTACCCTGTATACGTTGAATTAAATAAATGATGAACAACTGGAGAATAAATATCGGAAAATTTCGGATGATCTCCGATATCATTTTGCAGCAGCACCGTCGCTGTACTGTTATGTTTAGCTTATGACTGCCCAAAGTGAATGTGATTGGTTTAGCATTTCTTCCCTGATCCCAGAATGATAATGGGTGTAGCCAGATGCTTCTCCAGCTGTCCGTCTGGCTATGCAAGACTAAGGTTTGATTACGTTAAGGCACAAAATAAAAGAGTTGGGGCTAGCAAAAGAATATGGTTTAGGTTTAAATTAGTAATTTTAAAGACACCAATATGAGTCTTGATAGGTTTGGGTCAAGAGACCATTGAGCTTTAACAAGTGGGTTGATTCCTGTGTCCTATCAACTTATTCTGCAGAGTTTGTGGCTCTATGACAGTGTCACACTATTTTCTCCTTTTCTTTCCTTTTCGAACAGACAGGGTCATTACTACAACAGCTGAATGTAAATATCTTGCATTTGTTGAAATGAGTCATGTAATTGCTTTTCTTGGGCATACAGTATCCCTCGCCCAAGGGTTTCAGTTGCCTAACCTTAAGCCTTCCTTGACCTTGCCAATACCATGATTTCTCCATAACCTTAACCAACCATACCAGAAATGATAGAAATGCTGTTTGACAACTTTTTCAGAGTAGTCCAGTATCAATGTTTTGTCTGGTGATTCGACTGAATATACAGAACCTAATTAACTTAACAGTCATATCTGAGCTTCTGTGCTTTACAACTGGGAAGAGATACACAAGACTGAGAGTTAAGAGCTGCGCTGTGAGGCCGGACTTAGGCTCAGCAGTTCCTTAAGCTTCATGCTAATGTCCCATGTCCCCATGGTAAGCATTTCACAAACATTAGCATGATACCATCTTAGTTTATATAAGCATACAAGCATCCTGATTGGCACTAAAGCATAGCTGAGACTGATGTGACTATCATGAGAACCAGACACTAGATGAACGACGATGAACTGAAGATTGATTGAGTCAAAGTTGTGTTGTATTGATCAGCAGTAGAGAATAGCAAGACTTTTTTTCTTCCATGGGAATGTCACTGATTAATTGTTTAAGTAATCCAGTTGAGCACTTTACATAGTGACCTGTCTTGTGTGGCTCTGAGCATATCAAACTGAAGACTCACACAGACTTGTACTCCCTGAATGCGCACATTCCAAACAGGACAGGACACATGTGGTGTCAAAGGTCTAATCTCACTGCAGCCCACTCTGGGGAAAAAAAATGCTCCGCTCACAAATTAATCAATAGTGCTGAAGCTCAGCTTCAGGCAAAGCCATGTACCAGAGGGGGAGGGGCTATGGGCTCAGTGCCAGGGGTCTTTTCTGTGTCATTTAGAGAGGGTAAGCAAGACCTCAAGGGAGGTTTCTCTGTTGCTTTCTTTCTCTTAACCAGCTGCAATTAAAGTGAGCAGGTTTTTCTTTCTACCCTATTAAGAGTGGATGATTAACAGAGTGCTGGCAGGAGGGAGCCTCCTGAGCCACAGCAGACAACCTCAGCAGCTCAAAGTGTCTGCGGAGGTGTTTTTTAAATTTTATTTTACATCCTCCTCACACAATTAACCAATGTGTCATAAAGCATCTCCCTGAATTCAGAGATATGATGAGGAGAAAAAGTGAGTATAAGGAGGAGACAAAAAACTGAGTATAAGGAGGAGTGTGTAAGGAGATTGGCCTAACGGAAATCAGGCAAAGTAAATGATATTTAGAGATTTCTGTAAGCATAAAGAGAGTGAAACTGCTTTTTTTTTCTTAATCCATCCTCCTACAGACACTTATTGTTTATTATTGTGTGGGAAATAAACACTGCTATCATGTTAGGCCATCCTTTCCTAAATATATTATTATATTATATTATATATATATATATATATATATATATATATTCATTTAGTATTTCAGTCATCCAGTTTGCTAAACTGCGTATCCTGTTCAGGGTTGTGAGAGGCTGGAGTCAGTGCTGCAGAACTGATTTCTTTCCAGCCACTTAGCTATTTCTTGAACTGTATCTCTACATAGATTTGAAACAACAAGTAGGTGAAGTTTTGAATGGGGGCCTGAATTGAGTCGCCCCATAGCAGCAAGCACCCATCCTGCTGACATGCCTTTGAGCCAGATGCTGTCCTTTCTGCGACTCTGCCAATAACCCTTTGTTCTGACCTCCCTGTGGAAATGCCAAGCAAGAGGAGAATTATATTTCTTTAACAATAATACAATAAAAAAAAAGTTTAACTTCATGGTCCTTCTGTTCCAATGTGTCCTGACCTTAGTTCTCTCTCCAGTTTACACTCAATACAGCCAACACTCACAATTCTGACTTTTGACCCAGGTAAATGCTGCTGGCAACATTACTTGATGAGACTTACACGGTTTATTATTAATTCTTCATGCTTTTTGTGATGATTATTCCAACAATGCAGTGCTGTTAACAAGTGAAGGTCACTTACTAAACTGCATGCAACCATGCTTTAAATAATTTTGTACATTAAATGTCCATTGCTCAGTAAATAAAAATGAGAAATTCTTTCATTCGGTGTCCAAACTTCCCTTTACCTTCTTGAATCAAGTCATTGCAGCATTTTTTATAATAGTTATTGCCATTAGCTAGGCACATATGGTATGTGATAATTCTTGTGGTCCAGACCCCTCACAGCTTGATAGGTTTGCAGGCTCCCTCATGGGACTGGTTTGCCTTGCTGCTTCAGTTAGCCTGTCATCCCCAGACAAACGTGTCTTGTCCTCATTCTCCAATCTTCTGATGTAGTGCTTAAAGTAGTCCAGGACAGGGTTGAATTAAATTTGAAAATAGATAAATACAGGTCTATGAAAAATACTGGTTAACCCCTCTTATTGCTTAATTCAGCCACCACCCAGACACTCACTTGTGGTCACTGACATTAGACTACACACCAGTGGGACATCAAGGCTGTACCAATCACTCTGATCAGCCAGTCTTTGTCTTAAGCAGTGTTGAGCAATAACTTCAACCAAAATAACCTCAAAAACACAACTAGGCTTTATGATTGGAAGGAGTAATGTAGTTTTATGGCAAGTCATTAATAGGTCCATATAGGTAATTTTTCTGGCAGAAAAATGTGAACATAGCACTGACGAATGCTTCATCCACTGCATTTTGTTTCTATGTGACAATATATTGGTAATATATCACCACTATGATCGCTGTTGCATGCATTGCATTTCCTCCTTATATCCATCTGGACTACTATCATATTATTTATCATTGTTTTTCACCAATGCACAACAACCGGAAGAAGTTTGTTCTCGTACTTTGAGCATTGATAAACTTATATATGGGTCAGTGACAAACAAGGGTTGGCAAGATGTCAAATGGTGTAACCACAAAAGAATAATAAATATTCAACTTTTTCCACCTGTATTTAAGTGGACTTATACATATAATTACTTCATTTTAAAAAACACATTTCTGAGTATTTCTACATTTACACATTTCATCAATATTGAGCAGAAAATATTCTTAAAACAACTTTTTTTATCTGAAGTTTTGACAAATTATGTAAAATGTGTTATACTACACCATGATGTTGCAATGTAAACATGGATTGTAATTTTTTGTCATTTTAGTTCACTTTTGTTTATCCTGTATATAGATGTAGATATCAGATTTTTATGGAGAAAAAAATACTGGTTACACCAACTGACAATGGATTAGATCACGTCATTGACCCATATACAGTCTAACAGCCATAGAGTGAGGAGGATTAGTACTCATTATGGTTAGGATACTCCGATACAAGACATTAGGCACGATTATGGCCAAAATGATAATCACGATTATTTTGATCAATATTGTAATCACGATTATTCATCATGTTAGGGAAAACATCTGTATTTTTATTGCACTACTTTTAAACAAACAATAGTTTGTTTTTATGTGTGCACAGAGTGTCCGTTGCTTGTTGTAAACAAACAGAGATCGCTAAGTGAACACCTCCTGCAGCAGCAGCACATACACACTGTACTGCTACAGAACCCTCTTTTTGAAATGCTGAAAATATGTTCCAATAATGAAGAAATTACCACAACCATGAAACAAGGTATAATAAAGAGACAAAGACCACCTTCTATTGGATAACTGGAGACCAATAACATTGGCGAAAATTAATGAGAGTATTTTATAGTCAACATTGAGCAGGCATTTAAGAAAAGGTTTAGGTGAAATCATAAATTAAACTCAAACTGGTTTTATGAATAATCGTCACATAATGCTGCAACATTAGCTTTATCCTTGATTTAATAGATTATTCTGAATATGTTATTCTTAGATTTCTCTAAGGCATTCGACAGCATAGAGCATCAATTTTTATTCAACTCTCTTCAAACCTTTGGATTTGATGAAAGGTTCATATCCTATATCAAAGTGCTCTATAAAGATATCAGTAGTTGTGTCATGCTATTCCCCAATACTACGAAAAGATTTTCAGTTTGTAGGTCTGCTCTCCATTTCTCTTCCTTATAGCTGTTGAATTACTTTTAATACAGATTGGACAGAGCAATACCTTTCAAGGTTTAAAGATATTTGAGAGAGAGAGATTAGGATAACTCAGTTAGCAGATGATACATATTCTTGGAAAATAAACATCAAATAGAGACAGCACTTAGAATAATAGACACCTTTTCTATTGCATCAGGCTAAATTGCAAAGGCTAACTTAATTTGACAAAATGTGAAAAATTATGTCTCTACGACACAAATGAAACACTAATATGTAAGATACCAGTTAAAGAAAGTGTTAAGAATCTCAGAATTCATATTTCTAAAAATCTCATAGAACGTCAAACAAAAAACTTCAAACCCAAAATACAGAAAACTAAAAGTATATTCAATATGTGGCTTCAAAGAGATTTGTCTCTCTTAGGAAGAGTTCTTCTGAGTAAAGCAGATGGTATCTCTATATTTGTATATCCTACTCTCTCCCTTTTTGTTCAACAGTCCCTGTCTAAAGAAATAAATAACACCCTAATTAATTTTGTCAGGAAAAACAGGTGCCATCATTTAAAAAAAGAGATCTTAGCAGGTCAGAGAGGTGAAGGTGGCATGGAGTTGTTAGACTATATGGACATGAACTATACCTTTAAGACCAAATGGTTAAAATCATTTCTGAAAAAGCCAGAATCTCTTTGGTACTTTATACCACAAAATATTTTTGGGAAAATTGGAGGGTTACCTTTTCTCCTAAACTGTGATTATGATGTTTCAAAGTTACCTCTAAAATGATCTACATTTCACCAACAAGCCGTTTCAGCAGCAAAATTATGCTTTGTCCACCACTCCTATATATGAAACATTGGATTGACTATGATATAATTTACCTTAAAGATTTACAAAATTATGAAGATGAAATTCTTAGTTCTGAAGAATTTCATAGATCCAAAATCTTCCCTGTTACATATAAAGAATATCTAATGGTCATAAATGCTATTCCCAGTGGAATCTCCAGTTAATAAAAGGTCATTTTGAAAGGCAAGTGACAGAGAGAGTTGATTTTACCCTCTTTGTTAGTGGTATAAATATAATGAATCACTACTGTAATAATAAACATATAAGGAATCACTTTTTCAGGGAAAGGAAAATAACGGCTTGAGGAAAATTTGTATGGTCCTCCTCTTTTTCTGACAATAACTAGAAATCAACATGGCTCCTTCCACATAAATTTGCTGTCTCCAATGAATATATACAATATCAATATAAAATTATTCATTAACATTTACCCCACTAACAAATGTCTGTCAAAATTTATCAACACTGATATTAATTGTTTTCACTTCAGTATTACAAAATACACAATCAGCCACCTTTTTGTTGAATGTAATTTTTCCCAGGTATTTTGGAAAAAAAAATTGAAGTTTACATCACCTCACAGTCCGACCTACAAATTATTTTGAAAGCTATAGATATACTTTTATATTATAGCAATAACGATAGGAAATTGAAAATTCAACACTTAATTAATTTGATTATTCTAATCCACATTCACAAGGCCAAATTGTCCAAAGGTCGACCTTTCTTTCCTGCTTTTGAAATTGAATTCAATAACTACCTTGAATGTATTAAAACAATTGATAATAACAAATGTATACAAACTCTTAAAATAATTCAAGAAATATTTGGAGAACTGTAATATGTCATGCCTTTTTCCCCCCCTTCTTCCCTTTTAATTAAATTATTTTTATTATTCTGTTTAATTTACACCTGTACTCACTTATGCACTTCATTCACTTTGTCTCATATTTATTTATTTTTTCATTTTTTGATGCCAGACTTTGTTTTGTTCTATCTGACATGAATGTTCTGACTGTATTTGGAACTTCTCAATAAAGTTTAAGAAAAAAAACAAACAAACTGTACTGCTACAGAGCTATCTGTTAGCCTATTAGCAACTTGCAGACTGGACGGTGAGGGGTTAACATCCCATCCGGCTCTGCAGCTGGAAAAGACTGCTGCAGGAGGACTGTGCCGCTTTGACTCGTTCTTACTCTTCTCTGCTCGTTAAGAAGAGTAAGAAGGAGTCTCCAATAACACCAGAAAAAGTCGCTGGATTTGTTGCCAGTTACTTTTTGGAAAAATAGTCGCTAATGGAGCTTGAAAAGTCGCTAAATATAACAGCAAAGTTGCTAAGTTGGCAACACTGCTTCGCCGGCTTTTACAAATGGCGCGTGTTGTTGTGGCGTCTAATACTACGTCACATCCTGCTTAGCGTTCTACCCAATCAGCAACCAGGCTTTTTTCAGGGGAGAAAAACAGCCCTGCCCCCTGGTGGTTGGTGGACTACTGGTGTAGAAAGTGCTTGATTATATATGCAGGAGAGCACGCATTTTAAATTGAAATATCGCCTATGATCAGGTTAATTTAATCGTGGCAACCAAAATCGTGATCACGATTAAAAATTTTAAAATTCAAAATTCAAATTAATTGTGCAGCCCTACAAGACATAGCAAATCAACTAATATTACTCACTGGTACAAAACAGCAGAAAGGCCAGCTCTGTGTTTGCGCTGCTTTTTGTTTAACTAAGCTTCGCCAATGCTTATAGCCAGTGGCGGTTCTAGACCAGTTTAAGTGTGGGGGCCAAGCAGGGGCCAGTGTTTAATAGGGAGGGGCACATTAAAAACTTTATTTTAGGTTATTTTTTATTTTAAACTTTTATTTTATTTTTAACTTTATTTTAGGTTATTTAAAAATCTAATTTAAATATAATGAATAAAAATAATTCAAATATATTTGGAAGACACAAATACATTGATTGAAACAATGAGACTTACCAACAATAACAACTATTTTTGTTCGACATTGACATTTCTCATTTTTGTGCACAATTGCTTCTTTTCATTTTGAAAGTGCAGTACAGTCAGAATGATCTTTTTTATATATACACAAGTTTTTATTGCACAATTCAACTATTATACAATGTACACAATCTGGGTTCCTTTTGTGTACAATGAGATATTGTTTGAACAAAAAATAGGTAAGAATAGCTCCGTCATTCATCGTTATAAATTGATCATTTTATTATTAATTTGACACAGGGGCCACAGCAGGGGCCAAGTGCTTCTACACAGGGGCCACTGCCCCTGTGTAGAACCGCCACTGCTTATAGCCAGACCAATATTTACTCTTGTCCCCGGCCTGTTGCTCAGTAAGTCTTCCCCAAGCAACTACTCCCTTCCCCACTTCCAACGCTACTGTGCTATTGGTACTGGTGCTGGGAGCTCTCAGTCCTGGCAGAGTGGCTGAACTAACTGGCTTACTTCAACTAACAGCAGTAAGTGGTTAGCTTTACTGTAATGGCAAACATTCAGTCTGTCAGGAAAATTAGAGCAGAGCAGCAGGAGGACATCAAAGGGAAAGCCAGACAATGTTTTCTCCTTAAAATATGTAACTGATATATTACAGAAATTCTATTTGTAACACATTACATGACTTTATTAATGATAAATGTAATATGTGACTTTTTTTATTTTTGTTTATATTTTCTATCATTTATTTTAATTAGCTCCATCAGGGAAGTCATGTTTGTCTATCTGTTAGCAAGATTATGGAAAAGCAACCAGATTTTCATTTAACTTAGTGGGAGGGTGTAGCCAACGAAAAACCCATTACATTTAAGAGTGAATCACAAGGCAGATACACAAATTATTTATCATGTTCGATAATATGCAAAATAGGACATTTGTGCTGCATTCAAGGGGTGTTGGAATAATCCGATAAATGTCTTACCGACTGGGAATATTCATGTGAAAACCCCCTAAAGTAGAACATCACCAGTGTGAGATAGGGCATGCCTTGGCAGAGGGCCTGCGCTTTGATTGCCATTTCACGTTTACTTTTTTTTTTTTACTTGTGTTTTTCTATTAATTGTATTTATTTCTGTCCAACCTCATTTCCTCTCTAGGAACCGATACAGTATCATAACATTATCTTTATACTCTCTTATCAATGATGTCATTAAAGACCTGTAAAAGATTTCTAAAAACTATGTTGAATTAAGGTGTCAACACAGAGCCTGCCTGGCAACAGGGATGTGATAGCTCACAGGAAACAGCCTGCATATCAACATCTGCTTTACTCAAAGTGGCTGACATGTTCCCCCTTCAAAATCAACGGCTTTATTAAACTCCACCTGCCACATGCTTCTTCTTTTTTTGGCAATCCCAAGGTTTATACTGTCTGTTCTGTAAAGCATGCACAAACAAGCTGGATGTATTGTTTAAATACTTAAACAAATTACTTTGTGTTTAAATATCAATAAATCCATTGAATTTATCGTTATCCAAATAACACAACAGAATATAGATAATATTTGATGGTCAGTGTACTGCAGTTTCAAGGTGAAGGTGAGGAAAATCATTAAACTCTCTGTGGCAGGCACTACTTTTATTCATGCGCACAAGAATGTCAGGTTGGCTAGTTTGAAACCTGTGTGGTTTGTCATCTAGGGGCCAGGCTGGTCTTCAAGGGATCAAACACTGTCCAAAGACAGGGGAACCTTTCTGTTCTTGCAGCCAAACAAAGACAGTCCCCATGTCTGTTGCTGCCTTTTATACCTGGCAAGGTTCAGCAGTGGACTCAGTTGGGCGGATTGGTCACTGGTGCCAGATGTTTAAGGCAATCCCCATGGTGTTCTGTGAATTAGGGCCAGAGCTGGCTCCAGTTCCTGGTTTGGAATTGGGTTGCTGCCAAAAAATAATCCCAAAGCATGTGTTTGTAGTAGGGACATGTTATGTAAGGTATATACAGATAGAGCACTGGAAATATTTACTCAACTAAAAGTACAATTAGTCCCATAAAATCGCTCACCTAAAGTAAAAGTATAAAAGTACTTGGTCAATAAACAACGGAAAGTACAAGTGTTTCAATATTGTTTAGTGTGGGTGGTCCAGAGACCTTTACAATTTAATATGCCAGGCATAATCTGAGTAAAACTCCAGGGGCCTGTCGTGGGAATTCTGGTCAATTGCACTAAGTTAGTGGGTGAGCTGGCCAAGAACAAAGCACTCAATACTCTGTTCAGCACAATTTATTAGTACATTCGTATTCCATACACCGCAAAATCCCGAATGACTCTTTCACAATACAACAAAGTCCTGTACACCGCTCGACTTATGACTGTTGCAGTTCCCAGCATTGATTCTTTAGTAAGCCTCAATGTGGCCCTATCTTCCTGCCCTATGCGTCACATCAGGACAGAGCCCACTGGTCAACACGTTCCCCTCAGTCATGGTGTTAGAATTGTTAAGTTCACAAAGTCAGTTCCCACAATGCCTTGTGTCTTGAATACCAAGTAGGTCGCCGCCTACTTCCCACCATGTGGGAACTGTCCCACCATGCAGGAAACAAATTTCCTTCACACTTCCCTCCTTTTGACTAACATAGTCAATTTCAGAAACTAAAAATTTGGTTGCAGGCCAAGGGAGAACTATATCACTGATTGTTAACTTGGTTACAACATGACTGAGTGGAAACTGTGCGACAATGTTACATTTTCAAAAACATAGAATATAAAATTCAAAAAACAGTATACATAAGAAAAACTCAAAAAGGCATTAGAATGTTCAAAATCATAGAATATAAAATTCAAAAAACAGTATACATAAGAGAAACTCAAAAAGGCATTAGAATGTTCAAAAACATAGAATACAAAATTAAAAAAAACAGTGTACATAAGAAAAATCAAAAAGGCATTAGAAAAACTCAAAAAGGCATTAAAGAAGAACAAAGAGAAACACTTTTAAGTGACACAATGAAATTACACCAGGTTACCAATAAGGCATGGGGTTACTGAATATAATGTGTACAGTGTTTTTTTTTTTTTTTTCATATTAGGAAAGTTCATACAGAGCCAGAGGGTCGAAATATGGCGCTAGAGGATGGGGTGGTTCATCCTCAATTTGGGACACCATTATGGTTGAAATGGGTGTTGAGCAGTGTCTGGCAATGACACACCGAATGAGGTATTTGATGCAGCAGGTTACTAATATCACTCCTGTTAGGCATAAGGCTACGTAGCCAGCGTATTGCATCACTAGTGATCCCATCATGCCAACCTTATCCGTCAACCACTCAAGAAAAGTCTGTTCCTTAGGTGTATGAGCTTCTTTTTGAAATGTTGCGCATATGTTCAATGATTTGTGGGATCATGTAATTGTCATAGTCAGGTATATACACACAACATTCTTGATGGATTACTTTGCAGGTTCCACCAGAGCTGGCTAGCAGGAAATCAAGTGCAGCCCTGTTTTGCAATGCCATCAGCCTGACGGAGGCCAGTTCAGAGTTCGTGAGTGTCAGTCCATCAGCCGTGCTATTTGCCAACTCTTCTATTAAATTGGATAAGTCCCCGATTTGGTCAAGAGCAGACATCACCCCATAATTGGGAATAAGGGCTCTGAAGAAATCACATGTTTTGCAGTTTCGTTCATGTGTATGGAACAGGTTAGTGTTGCGTTTCAATCTTGCCTTTTCTCCCGATGGTAGGGTTTTTGTAACCCTCATGGCAGGCACTAGGTACCCAAGAGCACACGTGCCACTCCACCCTGCAGGAAGGGCGTGGTATGCTTTTGAGCCACAGATCCAGTAGGTGCCAGGCGGGGCTGGCATCGGTGTTTCGTGCCTAGAGATGATTGAGTTGCCACAATTGTTCAGAACTCCTACTGTGGGGCCGGAGCCCTTTCCCATTATGCACCCAGTGAAATTTACAGGTGAAATAGACACCTTTAGGGGTCCATAATCATGCTCTTGTCGAGTTGACAGTGTAGAGTTTGTACATCCAGTTGCAAAGTTATTGTTATTGGGCCTTATTGCCTGTGTCGCTGTGGCTGTAGTCATGCTCAAGCGGGCTGTGTGGCATTCTGTCAGTGGCAGTGCCATTAATGGCAACCCATCAGATGTGGAATGGGGCACCAATCCACACACATAACAGTCAGTGCGGTTAGCCATTCATGCAACAGCTTGGCTCATTTTGATATACAAATTGTTGAGGTGCCCATCAACATATCTTCTGGTGCGTTTCTGTGTACCCTTGTTGGTGTCTGTTGCCACTTCACATACAATTAGAAGGTAAATCCAGGTAGTTGTTGGTCTCATCAGCATGCTGGCTGCAATGTGGTGTGTGGCTCCAGATGACTTGCTTGACACCTTGCAGCTCTGCCTCCTGTGATGTTGTTAAGGTTCCTCTGCTGGTCCCAGGGATGGTGCCTTCTTGCAGTGATGGGCGTGAATCCACGTGGACCTCTCTGCAACTTTCACGGCTGAGTTGGTGGTTAGTTGGACTTGGAACGGCCCCGTCCACCTTGGAGTTCTCCAGCTCTTCCTTTTGCAGTCCTTCACCACGACCCAGTCTCCTGGTTTCAGCGTGTGTAGTGGTCCCTCTAGTGGAACTGGAAGCGCTGCTTTCACCTGGGTATGGATAGATGACAATGTTTTGGACAAGTTAACACAGTAGTTTAACATTTCGTCTGTTACCTCCTCTGTGGACAGGGTGATGTTCTTTTTGGGAGCGGACATTCCTGTTTGCATGGGTCACCCCGTTAATACTTCATAAGGAGCCATGCCTATGGTGGTATGTGTCCTGCTTCTCATGTGCATCAACAGTATGGGAAGGGCTTGCACCCATGTTAGTCCCGTTTCTGCACATGTCTTTGCAAGTTTGTTTTTCAGCACGCCATTTGCTCTCTCGACGGCTCCACCACTCTGGGGTCTGTAAGCACAGTGATTTTTAAAATCTATGCCAAAGTATGACGTGAGGTGTTGTATGGCTGTATTTACAAAATGTGTGCAGTTGTCACTTGATAGTCTTTTTGGAATACCGTGCCGAGGGATTATTTCTTTGATGAGCACCTTTGCTACCACTGAGGCATCTGCCTTGGACGTGGGGAAACACTCAATCCATTTTGAAAACATGTCAATTATTACCAAACAGTATTTTTTACCTTCACAGGGGGTCAATTCTATGAAGTCCATCATGAGGTGGTCAAAGGGTTCTTGTGGTGTGGTGTGATGACAGGACTGTGGAGTCTGCTGTCCCCTGCCCACATTATGTTGTGCACAGACTATGCACTTCTCACAAAATGTTTTTGAGTAAGCTGCAAATCCTGTTGTGTGCCAATGTTTGTGAAGCATACTTACCATCCCTCCTTTAGACACATGGTCTTTACCATGTGCTAACTTAGCATAGTAAAAGAACAAACATTTTGGTAGACATGGATTACCATTTGGGCCATACCAAACCCCCTCTTTATATGAACAGTTGTCCTGTTTCCAGCGTTTTCGTTCTTGTGGCGTTGCTCTTTGCTGGGCTTCAATGAGTTCTGAGAAAGAGACTGTATGATTAGGGTTAGATGTGTGTATGTGTGCCATTTGAAGGGTTGTGTGGTGAGGTGCTCTTGATGCTGCTTTTGCTGCCATATCAGCTTGGGCGTTGCCTTTTGACACAGGGTCTTCTCTCCCTGTGTGTGCCTCACATTTACAAATTGCTACAGATTTAGGCAAAAGTATTGCTTCTAAGAGGTTTGCCACCAATATGGAATGCGAAATAGGCTTCCCTGTGGATGTGAGAAAACCTCTTTTCTTCCAAATCGTGCCAAAATCATGTACAACTCCAAAAGCATACCTGCTGTCAGTGTAAATGGTTACTGACTGTCCCTGTGCCAGGATGCATGCTCTTGTTAATGCGAATAGCTCAGCAGCCTGTGCAGACAGCTGTCCTGGCAGTCTACCTTGTTCCAGGATTGCATGCGCTGTTACAACCGCGTAGCCAACTTGGTTGTCACCAGTTTCTGGATCCTTGCTACTGGAACCATCAACAAATACAATCATGTCAGCGTTAGTTAATGGTGTGGTTGTTAAATCAGGTCTGGGACTACACACTTCTTCAATGGCAGCTAGAGAATCATGTGGTTCTCCGTCATCTTCTGTAGGCAAAAGAGTTGCAGGATTGAGTACTGTACATCTTTCAATGGTTAAGTTTGGGAGAGACAACAGAATGTTATGGTACGACATCATACTAGCTGGTGTCACATGTGCTGTTTTGGATTCAAGTAATATGGTTGAGACAGCATGAGGGACCAAAAGAGTCAATGGTTGGAAACTGACTAGAGGGCGAGAAGCCATCACTGCCATAGCAGCGGCCGCTACTGCTCTCAGGCACAGTGGGAGGCCTGCAGCTACAGAGTCTAATCTGCTAGAAAAGTAAGCTACAGGTCGCAGTCTGCCTCCGTGTGGTTGGAGAAGGACTGAGGACATGAATCCCTCCTTTTCACAGGCCTCATTTAACAAACTGTGCGTAGAAAAGGTTCTAAATTCTGTCGTAAGAATGAAAACTCAGAATGTGTGTAAGTACAAAAAAAATCCGTAATTATCATTATCAATTATGCGGACATCGGTCGTACGCACACTAGTAAGTAATCAATGATGATAAATCCCACCTGTTCTTAACTACCATGCTTGTGCATGGTTAGGGTCATTTGCTTTCAGAAACGCCTGACCATATATGGCAGCGATACTCCCTTTAATAATGTGTGAATGGATTTTTTTCCCCTCACCGAAATCATGGCAAGGAGTGCGAAGAAGAGGAATTTCACTGACACAGAGACTGAGGTACTTGTGGGAGAGGTTGAAACAAACCAAAAAATACTATTTTGAACACTTAATGCAGGTGTGACCAACAAAAGAACGTTACATGGGAGAAAGTAGCGACTGCTGTGAATTCTGTTGGGTCTGAGGAAAGATCCCTCTCAGAAATAAAAAATAAATGGTTAGATATTAAAATCAGAGCCAAAAAACGGGACATCCAGAACCCAGTCGGTGTGTCCTGGGGGGGCGAGGGTGCTGACGGAGGCAGTGCTACAATATCAACAAGACACCACCAATTCCATAAATGAGATAAAGGATTAGCTGCAAATACTTTACTGCAATTAAACGAGTCACTGAAACAGATTGCTGCATGCGCATTGCAAATGTTAAATAACTAAACTTTAAAATGTTGAATAATGTTGAGATTATTTTCCCACGTACACTTTCGATCTTGAATTTCTCACTTTTCAAAGATCGGCTAACAGGCAGACTTACCTAAAATCTCTGTATGATCCTCTCTCTTGTTTGAATGGCAGCGGTATTAGGGGGTGGGAAAGGCTCTGCGTTGGGCATGGGCTCGTCTGCTCTGGGGGGTTCCTGCAGAGGGACGCCTTGTCTGTTGGCTAAGTTATGAAGCACACAGCAAGCCAAGATGATGTGGGAGACTTTTTGAGGCGTATACTGAAGTGCCCCCCATGCTGGACAGGCACAGCCGTTGGCCTATTATGCGTTCAACAACTGTTCTTGAGCACGCATGGGCCTGGTTGTAGTGCTGCTCCTGCGGGGTCCTCGGGTTGGATCACCTATAGAGATGTTTTAATAAACCATACAAAGGTCAGAAAATAATTTCAAAATGTTGTAACACTCACCAATCACCCAGCTATCCCCATCATGGGGCGGCTGCGGCACAGTTGGTAGAGCGGGTCACCCACAGATCGGATGGTTCGATCCCCGACCATGGCAGCCTACATTTCGAAGTATCCTTGAGCAAGATACTGAATCCCAAATTGCTCCCGATGCTGCGTTCATCAGTGTGAATGAATGAATGAATTCCATACTTACTGGTGGCAGGTGGCACCTTTTAGGGTAACCTGTCACCAGTGGGTGAATGAGCGCAGTCTGTAGTGTAAAGCGCTTTGAGTGGTCGCAAATCGACCAGAAAAGCATGCAGGTCCATTTGCCATCCTCAACAGTTTCTGCTTGGAGGTGCACACCGACAGAGCTGTTCTGCAGAATGAATGAGTTGTGCGTTCCTCCAGGCCACCGGACAACAATGTTTAACAGAGACATAGTTGCATCGTAGATTAATTGTGCATTGATTGAATGAAACCGCTTCCTGTTCACGTAACTGAATTCATTGTGTGATGGTGCTGTTATTGCGATGTGGGTGCAACCTATGGCTCCAATTATGTTTGGGAATCCGGCGATGTCGTGAAATCTTCGTTTAATTTCGGCTTCTTGGTGATGTCTGTATGGGAACTGTATGTAAATTGGGGCCAGAGAAATTATTGCATCCAACACTGCCGGCACGAGACTGCTTAGTGTCAGCTGCGAAATGTCGCATGTCTCCAATCTCTCGCTGAAATGTTCCAGTGGCCAAAAATCCCAGGGTGGACAGGAGCTGGATGTGCACTGGGATGGCTTTGGTGCGTTTTGTCTCTCGTTCCAACATGGGTTGTAAATCACAGCATAAATCCATCAATATGTTTTTGGGGAAGCGGTACCTGCTGAGAAGCCACACTGTGCTCTCACTGAACAGATCAGCATCTTTTTGAAAACGCGCTCCCTGCGGAGCGTACGGTTCTCCAAATCCTCCAATAGAGCAAGATAAGCCATGGTACTTGTATTTCAGGTTTTCTTTTCAGGTTGTCCTGTCACAGCTGTCTTTTATAGCTTGTCACACCAATCATTCAAAATGTCTGCTAAATGATTAAGTGAGAATTTTTTGTAATTAAAAGGAAACAGGGAACATGTGCAAAGTTTGAGATTGCTGAACATGTGACTCCTTTAATGGGTTAAAGGGATACCACTAGATTTTGTGTGTAAGCATGGTCAGAGCTGTGCTTAAATTTACACACGTTCCTAAGCACAAATACAAATTAATAAATTTCATACTTTGCGTGGGAATGTTCTCAGGCACTCATTACTCACACATCTGTGCATATGCACGGTTGATAAGTGAGTATATACTCCAAACCAAGTTTCAATTCTTTGGTTGAGAGTCTGAATTAAGTCTCTTTTTGGAATATTAAATGTTACATTAGCTGTGCATCAGGTTACAAGTTGAGCGCAACATAGTTATTTCTAGGGAATGCTCATAGCAAATGATTGATGACTATTTCTAACTTAGCTATTTCTGCGCAATACAGTTATTTTAACTTAACTATTATTTCATTTTGTTAACATGAGGGTTTAGATAAGATTGGTTTACAGTATCATTCTTGCTTTCTGCCCCGCCTTGAGTGAAGGGTCTGCCTGGTCCTGAGACTGTTTTCGGTCAGACAGCTATCTCTCTCGGGTTTGTGTCAAGTTTAAGGTTGGATGTTTTGCATGTCATTAGAAATGCCCTCAAGTCAAAAGGAGTGGTTCCTTAACTTCTTTAGAAATAAGTTAAATTTAAGCAAGAGTTGATGCAGTCTGGCTTGAGTCTAACATAAAGCTGGATCACTAGGTAGTGAACAATATCTAATGTGATTTATCATATGATGTTCATTTTGGAATTCCATCAAATTATTTTTTCATATATAATTCATTGTAAATATGCAGTATCAGCATTCCCTGTATAAAGTCATTCTAAAAATGTATTTTTCTATCACTCCCTATAATTAATATCTTTGAAATTACTGGGAAAATATTACAGAATTATGAAGTCATCACAATGACAATCACTGGTAACTCTTCATTTTATAACATTTGTGGGTTGTTAAACCCTGACTTGTATTAAAAGAGAGAACATTCTGCCCTCTCTTGGTGTCTTACATGCCTTCATATCTGGATTACTGAAAAAGAACTGCCTGAATCATATGTCATTGTCTCACCACTACCTGATTGAAGCAGCCTCTTGCTTTGTTTTGTGTGTGTCTGTAAGTCTACGTTATTTTTTGTGTGTGTTTTGTTGTTGTTGTTTTAAAAAAAAGCAGTTCTAGTTTTGGTCTGAATTACTGTAAGGTCAATGTGCTGTGGCATCAAAGGTAAACAACCCTAGTTGTCTGCATTTCTCTCTACAAATGAAGAGCAAAGCATTCCTGTGGCCTTCCTGCAGTCTCCTTCATATTCACCACTGACTGATGCTTTATTGCCGCTTCTCACCTCTATCACACTAATGGGGCAGCTGCAGCCCTAACACCTCTTCAGCTGACGGCTGCACATAAGAACATGCAAGGTGCTCCTCTCTTGTTCATTATTTGATAATAATGCATCCAATACTGCACGCACAAACACAGCCCCCATCATAAATACATGCACGTTGCACTGTACATACACACATCAGGCCACATCTCAATCATCAACAAAACATTTGCCCTGTCCTTTGGGAATAAGACCAGCAATGACGCTCCTCTGTGATAGAGCCATAGCCACTTGAACCATCATGTACGCCACAGCCAGGCTTCTAATATGTAGATTTATCATCCTGTTCAGCAGCTTTCTCATTAATCACCTGTCAGTGTGGCAGCCACTGAATCCATCTTGTCTCCAGAGGAGAGAACTAAACATGTCTGTCTCTGGATGCACTGAAACTCTACCACAGATACATGCTTTTATTACAGTATAATAAATCAAACACCTGGATTCTTTTTTGATTTTCACTTTAAAACATGTATCATTTCCTGATGATTGGCAAAACTGTAGCTTGGTAAGGGAAGGTCTGTGTCTGCCCATGGCTAGGTGAGTCAGGAGAGCAGAGAGTCTTGAAGAAAAATATTTTCCATTGGAGATGCCACCATTATGTCGTCTACTTAGTGTCATGGGGACGAACCCGGTATTGTCAATTGTGCCAAATGCATATTAACAGCAGCTGAATAAACGACAGCTGAGTTCACAAAACTCATCGATAACCTTACAGATATTGTTCTTAATTGTACATTAATGTTAGCCTGGGTATACCCATACTGCCTTGCACGCTCGAATTTCATTTCGAACCTCCAGGCAGTCCGGCAACCAGGGCCGTTTCTTAGCCCTGTTTTAGGGATCCAATCACAGAGCGGGAGGGATGGTAAGACGATGACGCGTACTACTCGGCAGACGGAAGCTTGTAGTTTGGTAGTTTTCTTACGGATCCAACATGGCTGCAGCAGACGCGAAACTCTCTTTAGCTGTAGACGGCGTTTAAAATAGTTAAGAGCCAAAGTTTATTTTAAAAGAAGAACAATGTTTGACTTTACACTAATGTTTCACCTCGAAAAAGTATGTTTTAGCCTTGCTTCCGACAGGATTTGTGAAAAGTCTAATCTACCAACTAGCGCCGCTACTAGCCCCGCTACTAGCCCCGCTACTAGCGCCGCAACCGCTCGCTACCGTAACGCCGGTGATCTCGCTATGAGCCAGAGGACAGCGGAGCCGCCGTGAGACCCGCAGCAGCTTGTTTATTGCCCATAAAATCAGTGGATGTGTGTGGCTGAATGACATAAGGGGGGAATAAGGCGTAAAAATAAATAATCTTGCAGAAAGCGAGAACTGGAGAAGCAAAGCAGCAACCAACACTCACAGACACACACACAACAAACATCAATTTCTGTCGCTCTACATACGTCATCTGATATAACTGATACGATTGCATTTCTGCTTCATTAGTTAGTTTTTAACTAAATTCAATTAAAAGGTTTTACGGTTAGTGCAGATTGACATTATGCCAACTTTAAAAAAAATCTCTTTTATGTTAAACAATTTAGAAATAATGTATCAGGATGGATCTAGCTTTCTGAGTTGCACAAGTACTATATAATGGACTGTATACTGTAAATAGTTGATACATTTCATTTGTCGGAATATACATACTTCAAGTGAGCATGAAATAGGTTTACTTAACAAATTTAAAGCATAAAAGCATAAAGTGTGCAAGTGTTAGTTTAATTTCATCCAAACTGATTTCTAATGGGATGAACAATAGTTCTCTTTGTTGATTCAAAAGACATCTCTAATATTTTCATTGTAAACATGGCACTGTTTCTCCAGTATCCACAAAGAATGTGATCCTTTTTCCTGAAGCACAAAAACATACACTAGTGCTCAGAAGTTTGGGGTCACCCAGAAAATGTCTCCAACTTTACCTGTAGATATTCAGCTAGCCTAAGGAAGGATCATTATTGCTTCTCAAATCAGCACAAGTTTTCAACAGTTTTCAGCTGTGCTAACATAATGCTCAGGTGTTTTAATGAACAACTAGCCTTTCAACACTATAAACGTGGATTAATGATGGTTGCTGACTATATAGTAGATATTTCCTAAGAAAATCAGCAGTTTCCAGCTTTATTGTTATTTACCACCTTATAATACTACATATAGTAGCTTTAATATGTTTGTGTCAACTTGTAAACCAATGTCAAATTTCACATTATTTTCTTTAAAAAGAAACATTTAAAACACTGATTTAAAGCTATTAACCATGCTTTTAGAGATTTCATGTTCCTCAGTACCTTTCCCTTTCTTTATTATCGCAAATATCTTTTTAAATTCATATGCCACACATTCCATTAGCCTACATATTTTAGCTGTTCCTTGCAAACTTTATTTATGTCCAAATTATATTTTCATCCCATAGTCTCAAAAGTTATTTCACAATGTTCTACATTTTGGTTTTTCTTATTACACACAAATATCCAATCAGCCAATTCTTCATCCGATTCATAATCAGGAGGTGATATGAACATAGATAAAGGGTGATATATCGAAGCTGAAAGTTTAGTGTCATTTGTTTGATTAATACTTGCCAGTGTTAATTTTGCTTTAACTGTCCCTTGAGACATTTTAAGAGTTCTCTTTTTCTTTTTCTTTTCTGCTTTAATAATATTTCCTAGCCATTATTTGCTCATTGGGCTACACGGTGGTGTAGTGGTTAGTGGGTCGCCGGTTCGACTCATGTTCTCCCCGTGTCAGAGTGAGTTCTCTACAGGTACTCCGGCTTCCTCACAAAGTCCAAAAACGGAGGATCGGTTAAGGATAATAATTGAATGTTTGCTCACTGCTTCCCATGATCTACATTGATCATAAAATCTTGATGGACTACACTGTGGTGTAGTGGTTAGCACTCTTGCCTCACAGCAAGAGGGTTGCCGGTTCGGGTTTGTGTGTGTTTGCTTCTTCTCCCTGTGTTAGCGTGGTCCTCCGACACAGTCCAAAAACATGCAGCTAGGTTTAATACACTGCACCTCGCCAAAAACATCTGATGAATCAAGATGAAAGTGAAGGTAAATTTTATGTCTGCATTTGTTGGAAGCACCTTTGTGAGGACAGTGGCCCCTGAGATTCTGTGAAGTAATTGTCATTCCATGAAAACATTAAAGCTCTTTATCTAACCCTTGGGCCACAAGCAGAGTTAAAAGAATGGAGCACTTTATTTGCATATATTTACCCTAATGGTTTTTCCATTAGGATAAAACAGTCATCAGCATAATAAAATTGTTCTAGCGGGAAAGAGAATCAGTCACATCTGGAGACGGTCGCAGACAAGCCTGAGCCACTAATGCAGGATTAACCAGGCCTGCCTCCAGCTCCTGGACAGTGAGGTGGGAGCTTTTGTTTTAAGAATCTGTGGGTATGGTTACACTTCACACTTGGTGTCAAAATGTATAAGCCTGAAAGAGCAAAAGTGCAACATGTTACTTTGTTAAAGGAGTGCTGAATCTATATAAATGTCACAGCTATGCTGCCCTACAAAGCCTAACTGCAGTAACTACATTTTTGGTCGAAATTGAGTTATAACTAAAAATTAACTCCTTGATGTCTGTTTTATCTTGTGACAAAGTTTTAGATTTCAATTTTGCTTATTTTCAGAGAAATAATGATATAAAAATTGCAGTAACTACAAAATCCAACTCAAAACCAAAGCAGACCGCAGTAATTGCACTTACTGTGGTCTGCTTTGGATATATATACGAATTTAAACATAAAACCAAAGCAGACCGCAGTAACTTACTGCGGTCTGCTTTGGTTTTATATATGAATTTAAACATGAATTTCCCGGGGTCTGCTCCGCGCTCCTCACGCGACTGCTTGCACGCGACTGCTTGAGGATTCTACAACGGCCGATTTCACCCATCTAACTTCTTACTTTGACTCTTTACCTCACACAATACATTTGTTTGAGATGGCACTGCCCAGAGGAAAGAGGCTGGTGGAGATGGCATTAAAAAGAAAATATCCAGAATATGGTAAGTAACGATCACAATCACATTATAAAACGCCAGCTGTCATCATCAGCTGTATATGACTGACAGGCGATGTTTTGGTGTTTAGCTAGCATAAGCTTACCTGCTCCCTGAAAGCTGTAGCCTATCGTTATCCTCTGTAACTTCACCATCATCAGCGATGCCGTGTCATCTACGTTTTGTCCTTCACGTCACAAAGTTAATCCAGCTAGCGGCGGAAAACTATATTAAAAACTTGAAAGGCTTCACGTCTTAAGTAATGACACAACAATCAAGCAGCCATGAGTGATCTCTGTACAGCGTCTTAATTTCCTTCATAATCATTCACGGCATTGTCCGCCAGAAATATTTTCCATATGGTGCCATTTTAGTAACGTTAGTATCCCAACGCGTTTACTGACATTTTAATGCCGGTAATGTGGTAAACTGCCAAGCATCAAATGAGTGTAACCGGATATACCGGGGTATCTGTCACGCTGTGCAAGTAACAATCACAATCACATTATAAAACGCCAGCTGTCATCATCAGCTGTATATGACTTGCAGGCGATGTTTTGGTGTTTAGCTAGCATAAGCTTACCTGCTCCCTGAAAGCTGTAACGTTATCCTCTGTAACTTCACCATCATCAGCGATGCCGTGTCATCTACGTTTTGTCCTTCACGTCACAAAGTTAATCCAGCTAGCGGCGGAAAACTATATTAAAAACTTGAAAGGCTTCACGTCTTAAGTAATGACACAACAATCAAGCAGCCATGAGTGATCTCTGTACAGCGTCTTAATTTCCTTCATAATCATTCACGGCATTGTCCGCCAGAAATATTTTCCATATGGTGCCATTTTAGTAACGTTAGTATCCCAACGCGTTTACTGACATTTTAATGCCGGTAATGTGGTAAACTGCCAAGCATCAAATGAGTGTAACCGGATATACCGGGGTATCTGTCACGCTGTGCAAGTAACAATCACAATCACATTATAAAACGCCAGCTGTCATCATCAGCTGTATATGACTTGCAGGCGATGTTTTGGTGTTTAGCTAGCATAAGCTTACCTGCTCCCTGAAAGCTGTAACGTTATCCTCTGTAACTTCACCATCATCAGCGATGCCGTGTCATCTACGTTTTGTCCTTCACGTCACAAAGTTAATCCAGCTAGCGGCGGAAAACTATATTAAAAACTTGAAAGGCTTCACGTCTTAAGTAATGACACAACAATCAAGCAGCCATGAGGGATCTCTGTACAGCGTCTTAATTTCCTTCATAATCATTCACGGCATTGTCCGCCAGAAATATTTTCCATATGGTGCCATTTTAGTAACGTTAGTATCCCAACGCGTTTACTGACATTTTAATGCCGGTAATGTGGTAAACTGCCAAGCATCAAATGAGTGTAACCGGATATACCGGGGTATCTGTCACGCTGTGCAAGTAACAATCACAATCACATTATAAAACGCCAGCTGTCATCATCAGCTGTATATGACTTGCAGGCGATGTTTTGGTGTTTAGCTAGCATAAGCTTACCTGCTCCCTGAAAGCTGTAACGTTATCCTCTGTAACTTCACCATCATCAGCGATGCCGTGTCATCTACGTTTTGTCCTTCACATCACAAAGTTAATCCAGCTGGCGGCGGAAAACTATATTAAAAACTCGCCATTTTAGTAACGCGTTTACTGACATTTTAATGCCGGTAATGTGATAAACTACCAAGCATCAAATGAGTGTAACCGGAATTACCGGGGTATCTGTCCCCGTTGTTGACGGAAGTGTTGTCAAGCACTTCAGGCTGCATGTTTGTATGAAAGGTGCTCTATAAATAAAGTTGAGTTAAATTGAGTTGAGTAGTGTGTTTGCAGACTCTCTAAACGCCACCTACTGGTTAGAAATCCCATACTGCACCTCCAATCCCAATACAGGCTGGGAGTAGATATATTGGATGGTTTACGAGAGATTAAGCTTTCTTGGAGCAGCTAAAAAAACATACAATTAAAACACCATTACAAATAAGTTATCTAAATATTGTTCAGTTGGCAGCTAACTGAAATAATGCAATTCGTTCTTACCTAATGAAATATAATTAATATTGAGTAAGTAAAGATGTTGCCCTGAAGGTCAACTTGTTAAAAAAAAATACTGCTGCTACTACTTCTACTACTACTACTACTACTAATAATAATAATAATAATGATAATGATACTTATAATAATCTTAATTATAATAATAACAATTTAATATTTCTTCTTTTGTTGCAGTACACATTTCTCCAAAGAAATCTCCCCAAGCCAACCAGACCTTGGATCAACTGTTTGCACTCCTGGAAGCTGAATTTGAGCCTGAGGATATGCCTGTAGATGTGCCTGTTGTGCCTGTTGAGCTTGGGGATATGGATGAGATCAGTGAAGATCAAGAGAGTGTCATCAATTCCCATTATCCTGAGACAGAAAATAAACCAAAGATAGGTCAACCATGTGGCCCAACATGTCGGAGGAAGTGTTGGAGCAAAATCACGGAAGAAAGGAGGAAGACCGTGCATGCCACCTACTGGGACATGACCTATCCAGAGAAGAAAGCATTTATTTTCAACATGGTCTCTCAACGGCAGATTGCACGTGTCACATCTGGTGGTCCCAGCAGACGCAACAAGACCTGTTTTTATCAATTCACCAATGACCTGGGTCATACACAAAAGGTATGCAAGACCTTTTTCCTCACAACTTTAGGATACCATCCAAAAAATGACAGGCTTATCCAAACAGTCATCGGAAACAGCTCCCCATCAAGTTTGATACCCCCCATAGAGCGCAGAGGAAGACATGCCCCAGCCAATAAACTAAATATGACCCCAATTTACCAACACATTGAATCATTTCATCCAACCGTTAGCCATTATCGAAGAGAACATGCCCCCAATCGTAGATACCTCCCAAGTGATGTAACTGTGCACCTGATGTACAAGCACTTTGCTTCCAACTCCCACTGTTCATATGAAACATACAGAAAAGCCGTAAAGAACAGCAACATCAGCTTCACCAAACTGGGAGAGGAGCAGTGCGAGCAGTGTCTCCAGCATGAGCTCCATGTGAATTCCGAACACCAGGCTGCCAACAAGGACCCCACTCCAGACTGCTCAGTCTGCAAGAAGTGGGAGGACCACAAGGAGAGAGCAGCAAGAGGGAGGCATCACTACAAGCTTGACGCAGAAAAAGATCAGAGTGACAACCTGTCGATCCGCAGCGTGGACCTCCAGAAAGTCATCATGCTGCCCCGAATGCCAGGGGTGAAGACAACCATCTTCACCAAGCGGATCTCTGTTTTTCATGAGACCTTTGCCACAGTTGGCAAGAAGACAGGATCAAAGAAGAAGAATATCTCAGTGATCTGGCATGAGGGGATAGCTGGGAGGAAGGCAGAGGAGGTGGCATCTGCCTATGTATGTGCTCTGCAAAGGGAGCGTG
This sequence comes from Centropristis striata, assembly GCF_030273125.1. Classification (NCBI taxonomy): domain Eukaryota; kingdom Metazoa; phylum Chordata; class Actinopteri; order Perciformes; family Serranidae; genus Centropristis; species Centropristis striata. Next base: position 24,792,741 of record NC_081524.1, on the reverse strand, counting down.
ACGTCCCTCATCTTGTCCTGTGGATGGACAACTGCACAGCACAGAACAAGAATTGGTGCCTCCTGACAACACTCGTCAGTATGGTGAATCATAACTCCAACTCCACACAAGACCTAACACTGAAATACTTTGAACCAGGGCACACCTTCATGAGTGCTGACAGTTTTCATCATGGGGTGGAGCAAGAGATGAAAAGGCGGCCTGGGGGTGTTGTTCTTGACTTTCAGGACTTCAGCAGTGTCATTGCATCCTCTAACTCTGCAAAAGTGAATGTGGTGGAACTGCAAAGTGAGGACATCCGTGCATGGAAAGCAGGGCACTCCGTGACGAAGCTCAAGAATGCACCTCATCTAGCAGAAATGGCAGAGATCCAGTTGAGAAGAGGATCAAGGAGCATGTGGGTGAAACTTTCCCATGATCAGGAGGAATTCACAGAGCTGGACTTCCTCATGAAGAAGACCACTCTTGGCATCCCTCAGCAACTGAGGCCTGCAATGAAGGGGGTTGGGAGGCAGAAGAAGGCAGACATCCTGACAAAACTCTGCCCACTGATGCCACCAAACCGCCGGGTGTTTTGGGAGAGTCTTGCCGAAAGTGCTGAAGATGAAGAGTGAGCAGTCAACAATATATATATGTAAATATATGTATTTATATATATATATATATGAGAGAGAGAGATGTAAATATATATACATAGATATACACACACTTATATGTATATATATATATATATATATATATATATATATATATATATATATATATCCTTTTTATTAAATTACTCGTTTTTTAATAAAAATGTTATTGTAATTTGTTATTGCAATTTAATAACTTAAACACATGTACAGAAATATCTGATATGTTAATATATTTCCATTTTTATTAAATGAATCTGTTTTTGATACAAAAAAGTTTTTGTAATTTACTAATGAAATGTACAGGAATATCTGATATGTTAATATATTTCCATATTTATGAATTTAATCTGTTTTTGAAAAAAATGTTATTGTAATTTGTTATTGTAATTTAATAAGTTGAAAACATGTACAGTAATATCTGATAGAATATATCTGGGTTTTTTATGTAGCTGTCATTGACTTTAGTTATAAATGTGTTATAATAAACACATTTGACTGTGATACAGTGTAGCCTTGTATTTCTTCATTGTGTTGAATAGTGAAGACAAGAATAATAGAAATTATAAGTCTATTTGATAGGGAAACTATCACTATATAGTGATTAAGTAAAAAAGTGAGATAAAATTATATTAAGACTAAATTATAACATAACTTTATAATATCAAGTCTAAAATACACAAATCTTTGAATAGAGTTGTTAAACACTTTTAAATACACTTATAACAAAATCAATTTGAAAATGTTTATTCACTGAAAACAAAATATAAAAGCTGAAAGAAGACAACAACATTGTAGTTACTGCACTCTGCTTTTGCATTACTATGAGAACCTTTTACAGCAATGCAAAACCAGAGTGCAGTAACTACATTTTTGGGGTCAAAGGTAAAAAAAAATCATCATGGTTTTTGAGCATAAAAATGACATAAAAAATCATGTAGAAATAAGTGTCATATCACTTACCTACCTATAACCCATTTGGCTGGCCGGTTCAGAAACGTTGAAAAACTTTAAAGCAGTTTTTCTCAGTTTCACCCTTTGCGTAGTTACTGCAGTTAGGCTTTGTAGGGCAGTATGGTCATGACTTTACAGTCTTCTACAGTTATTTCCTTGTGTTTCTTTGTTTTTCACTTCCCTTGTGTCTGCTGTCTGTTTTCCTTCTGTGTGTTTGTCTGGGCCGTGGGTGTGGTGCTTCCCCCACTTTCCTGGCTCCTGATTGCTTCCAAGCTGTTTCACATGGCCCAATCTGCACACCTGCAATCCATTCCATTAATCAACCCTGCAGTTTATCAACCATGGATCCTCGCTCACTCCTCACCAGATTGCTGACACAACTACAGTGGTAGTTTCGTGTTCTCAGCCACTTCAAATGTGATTTCAAGTTCTCGTGTCTGCTGTGTCTTGCTTTTAACTTCTTTCCCCCTGTGCCTTAGGACCCGTTTAAACGAAGGAAAAACGCAGATATTTCCATGCGGTTTGGCCTCTCATTTACACGAAAACCCTGTTTTTATCACAGAAAACTATTATTTCTAGAAACTCCGGGAAAAGTGGAGAATTTGGAAAAATCTTTGGGAACATTTTAGGTTCTCACGCTCATTCTATTTTCCAGAAAATGCTTCACATCATGTGAGCGCCCTATGTTTACAGTTTGTTTGCTATTATTTCGGACCTGTGTTCTCGGCTGGCGCGCCTCGAGCCCCCGGTCGACCAGCCGCCTTGGTCCGCTGCTTCATCCGCTCCTCCTCCTGATGTCCCCGGCCCGTCTTGATAACCTCCATACAGACCGCCCAGAGATCTTAATTGTAGGTGATTCCATTGTAAGATTTGTAAAGCTCCCTGGTGCAATTACCTATTGTCTCTCTGGAGGTAAAACGACTGATTTTATTGAACTGATCCCAACTCTCCTGGACATTCACCCCTCTGTTCACACCATAATTTCGCACTCTGGCACAAATGACGTCATGTCCAGGCACTCAACTAAACTTCACTATGACCTTAAGTCTCTTGCCACAACAGTTGAACGTCTGGGAAGGAGGTTTATTCTATCTGGTCCCACCCCCACCTTATCAAAAAGCTCTGAGCGTTTTAGCCGTCTTTTTAGTCTACACCGATGGATGGAAAATTTTACCACTGCTACTGGGCTTGGTTTTATCAGTCATTTCGACTCTTTTTGGACTAGGTGGGACCTGTTCAGGCATGATGGACTGCATCTTAACAGGAAAGGAACTGGTATTCTGACCCAAAACCTCATCAACGTCATTGCTTTTAACATCAATTGATGGTTCTTCCAGCAGGACCCTGCCCACTGGCTCCATCCCGCATAGCCTTGTCCCCGTCGATGTGGGTCCTGCTGATGCTGATGCTGAAGCTGTTTCATACACTCCTTTTATGACAACAAACATACATGCTGCTGATCTGCGTTATCTCATTCCCGTCCATACTACCAACAGACTCCTTCCCAGGCAAAGGGCAGCTCATCCTTGATTTAGTTAAAGACCATAAACTTGACTTTCTCTGCTTGACTGAGACATGGCAGCAGCCAAATTATTACAATGAACTCAACCTGTGTATCCCACCAGGCTTTGTATATACCTGCCAACTCGTGCCTCAGGACGTGGGGGTGGTCTGGCAATATTACATAAAGATAAATACAAGGTTTCCTCTCTCCCTGCCACCTCTCACACATCATTTGAATCTACTGCATTAAAAATCCATGGAACCACACCCACTATTTTAGCTGCCATTTACCATCTACCTAAAAAAAATTCTGGTTTTATAAATGAATTCTCTGACTTTGTTGCCACTTTGTCCTCTTTGTCACCCAATATCATATTGCTAGGGGACTTCAATATTCACATGGACAACATAGACAGCTCTCTTTTCTTGAGAATGCCTCTCAAGAAAATCCGGTCTCACTGTTCACAATAACATGTACCACAACCATCTGCTCAAATATAAAGATGCCATTGCCAAGGCCAAAACAGACTACTACACCTCTGTCATCGGGACTGCTGAAGGAAACACACGCACTCTGTTCACCACACTCAACAATATGTTACGCCCCCCAGACACTCTTGCCCCTCACATGTACTCTACTTCCTTCTGCAATAAATTTATGGACTTTTTCAATGACAAAATTGTCAGCATTCATAAACAACTACCTCCTCCATGCACACGCACTGACTGCATCGATTGCTTCACCCCTGCTCCACCTTTCATACCCCCATTATCCAATTTTGATCTCCCAACCCCGGCAGAATTAACCACCATCATACAGAAATCCAAGTCCTTCACCTGTAGTCTTGACCCTCTGCCTACTAACCTGGTTAAACTCTGTCTCCCTTCTCTTTTCCCACTCATTACTGACATCATTCACTCCTCCCTCTCTGCTGGCTCCATTCCAGCCCCCCTCAAAACAGCAATAATCACTCCAATACTCAAAAAACCTGGCCTGGACCCCAATGACCTTAATAATTTCAGACCAATATCACACCTTCCCATTCTGTCCAAAATTCTAGAGAAAATTGTTGCTGCACAGGTTCATAATCATCTCACCCACAATTCCCTCTATGAAAAGTTTCAATCTGGTTTCCGTCCTCATCGCAGTACTGAAACAGCCCTGGCAAAGATCACCAATGACCTTCTCACAGCAGCAGATTCCGGGCATCTCTCCATACTCATCCTCCTTGACTTCACTGCAGCTTTTGACACAATCTCACATAGAATCCTCCTCAACCGCCTAAACTCCATTGGTCTAACCCTCACCACTCTCTCCTGGTTTACCTCCTACCTCTCCGGTCGCACACAGATGGTACAGCTCAGGAATCACAAATCCCAACCCTCCCCAGTCACTTGTGGTGTACCACAGGGCTCTGTCCTTGACCCCCTTCTTTTCATCATCTATCTACTCCCGCTCGGTAATATCTTCAGGAATCACGGAGTCAATTTTCATTGTTATGCTGACGACACCCAGCTCTATCTCTCCTGCAATCCTGGCTCCACACTTCCTCCAGCCCCCCTCCTTGACTGTCTGCAAGAAATAAAAACCTGGTTCTCCCACAACTTTCTTAAACTCAACGGAAATAAAACAGAACTCCTTTTGGTTGGCACTAAATCCACACTATCCAAATCCAACAGTTTCTCACTACACATTGATAATAACACTCCTGTCTATCCCTCCCCTCAGGTCAAAAGTCTGGGCGTCTTACTGGACAGCACCCTCTCCTTCACTGCCCATATCAATAACATCACCCGGTCTGCATACTTTCATCTTCGCAATATCAATCGCCTTCGCCCATCTCTCCCCCATAATAGCACCTTAGTCCAAAACTCGGCCGCACGCATCATTTCCAGAAGTCCATCCACACAGCACATCACTCCCGTCCTCAAACACCTTCATTGGCTCCCGATCCACCTCTGTATTGACTTCAAAATCCTGCTCCTCACATTCAAAGCCCTTCACAACCTAGCACCCTCATACCTCACTGAGCTCCTTTAGACCTACACACCCTGCTGTACACTCAGGACCTCCTCTGCTTCACTCCTTTTCAGCCCTTCCGCCCATTTAGCCACAATGGGACTAAGATCATTTAGCTGCTCTGCCCCCCGACTCAGGAACAAACTCCCTCAGTACATCTGCTCTCTAACAACACTGTCAACCTTCAAGTTACATCTCAAAACGCACCTGTTTAGACTAGCTTACCCCTAATATATTCATCATTTTAAATTACAATTTTTTCTCTGTACTGTTTTAGTGTTGTTCATTATTACTGTCATTGTTGTGTTTATTGTTCTAATTTGTAATTGTTTTATTGTTGTTTATTATTACTGCCATTGCTGTATTATTATTATTATTGTTTTGTTTTTAATTGTTTATTGTAAGGTGATCTTGAGAGTCCTGAAAGGCGCCTATAAATAAAATGCATTATTATTATTTGCCTGTATTGGTTGGCAAATTAAGCTTTTGTAATGCACTGAACCACTTGAGCCAATTGTTTGAAAATGGTTTTATTACTCCAAGCTTCAGTTGCAGTAACCTCTCCTGGCAAAGTAAAAGGCTGTAGTAAAATTAGGCAGGCTAGTTGGTGGACAGGTTTGGAGTTAGATTTGTGCCAAAATGTTCAAGCAACGCTTTTTCAAATTCAAACAAAAATATTGATCAAAATATTAAATACAAAATTTAAACAAAAAAAATTAAGTCAAAGACGAAATTGAAAACTGGCAAACAAATTATTTGTGTAATTGCAAAAGAAACCTGTCTTTAACTCTTTGAATAACTGTTTTTTTGTTTGTTTGCTTCTAGCTTTGCATTTGCACTACCAGACTTGCTTGTGGTTCTGGCACAAATTTCCACTTGTGGCCGGGTTCGTCTAGGTTTATTCCTATTGGCTGATGCATTTTGAGCTGAGCTGCAACTGCCCCAGAAGGTAAAACAAACTGCTATCTGCTCGTTTTGGCGGACTGCAGAGAATTTCTGGTGGACATGTTACACTGGGACGGACAGCAATCTGTTCCTGTCTGTTGGTGTCGAAGAACAACTCCACTCCCACTTCAAACCACCTACAGCTCCGGGGGTCTTTCCTGTGTGATGGTTTGATTCTGCCCATCCAAGCTCTCATCGACTCTGGCGCTGATCATGAGTGTTGTAGTTTTCTTCTGCTGAGAAACAATGTCTGGTGGACAGAGGCTGGGACCAGGGTCTTTTGAATGGTGCTGAGTGACAGCTGAGAGAACCCCTGTTGGGTCAGGAGGCAGCACATGAGGTGGACAACGTGCGCTCTCCACCACAGCTTGTTGGCTCGACCTCAGAAGTGCTGACTCCAGACTGGTCGAAGGCTGAACACCACTTGTGCCGGCTCTGAAACACCTTTATTTTTGTATTAGTGATAATCCAGAGCTTAGTTTTAATTTTTTAATTAAAACTTTAAAAATGAACCCTGCAACTGTGAAATTCTTTAAACATGATTCTAGCATAGACTTACAAATGTTTACTAGGGATGTGACGATACTCTCAGCTCACGAGACAAGACGAGACACGATATTGGGTTCACGAGAACGAGACGAGATTTTAAGAAAACTACAATGACAAAAAATATGACTGGACCAACAGACTTTTATTTAACCGAGTTGCACATGCATTTTGAAATGTTTTATTATAACTCTTTACATGCATGATGTAAGCATGGGCTTTTAATAAACTTCTTCCACAAATTGAAACTAAAACTAAAATTTATAAAAGTTAAAATAAGATAAATAAAAAAATTAAATCCCCCAGAGGGATTAATGAGACCCCAGAGGTGACGTATGGTAATCGCTTAGCAACAGTTTCGACCGTGATCCGTGATCACATACACGACGGATTAAACACGGGAGACGCAACTGTGGCCGCCGTCGCTAACTGCACAACATCAGCAGCTGATCAAAACAAAGCAGCATGGCTAATTATCATAACATAGCGATTTTAATTAACCGGCATCGCTAACTGTGCACAGAGTACTTGTTGTAAACAAACAGAGATCGCTTAGTGAACACCTCCTGAATCAGCAGCACATACACACTGTACTGCTACAGAGTTAACTGTTAGCCTGTTAGCAATTTGCAGACTCCGGCTCTGCAGCTGGGAGAAACTGCTGCAGGAGGACTGTGCCTCTTCAATTAGTTCTTACTCTTCTTAACGAGCCACTGCGAAGTCATTCTGGCCGCTTGCTGCTTCCCCTCCCTCTCCTCTTCTTTTCATTTTACTGCCCCCACAAGTCACAAATAGTTTGATAACTCACAAATATCGCGAGACTGATTTTAAACGCAACGAGAAATATCGCCGACTTTGATCTCGCGAGATCTTGTGGCACGAGATCTCGTCACACCCATAATGTTTAACATTGTCTTATGCTGTTAAATGCTTACTGTTAACCGCCTCGGACACCGGTTGTGCGTCTGTGTCTCCTCCACCACCGGTTATGCCCGAAATCGAAGTGTTTCCGATCAGAGCTGCCACACGCTCCTCTGTCTGGCTCAGTTTAAGACTGTGGTCCACCTGGCCTCCTCCAATCAGTGTAGTGCTGCGCCTCAGGGCTGCCATCCTCCTTTTTGTGGCCAGTTTTAAATCTGACCACTTTTCCTTCACCTGAAAAATATAAAAACATGTTTTAAATGTTATATGTTAATGTTATAATATTAATGGCATATTATATAAGGTATAGAAATCACAGAGATGTATAAATTAAATATGCTCACCGCACTGGGGGTTCGAGTGCCTGCCACCACACTGTTGACTGCAGCAGTGATCTCCTTCCACACCTCATTCTTCTTACTCCCTTTAATGCCACTTTTTTAGGCTGCCAAACAATATAACTTTGACGTCTCACATGCAACAGCACAGAGTCTTAATCTCTGCTTCGGAGAAATTCCTCTTCTTCGTTGTGTGTTGCCTTTCCATGTCGTTATCTCTAGGGGCAAAGCCTCTAGAGATCTCTGGAAGAGGTCAGTCTCCTTTCCTCTTAGACAATCAGGCAACCTACCACCACATCTCTCCTCTTTCCTGCTGAATCATCCTAAAAAAATGAAATGAAATGAATCTCTCAACAATGCAGAGTTTTTATATATTCACCACCTTAACTTAATGTGCCGCTGCCTGTAATTATTTGTTCAGCAGCTGGTTAAAAAGAAAACCGTTGCATTTTGTGTTTATGCACACTTTAAAAAGTGATTTAATATTTGTTACAAGGTGGTTAGATTTTGCATCAGCAGATAAAAAAGAACACAGAACTGCAACAGTAGTCTGACACTAATGGGGAGTAAACACTTCTAAAATGTCCCATCTGTAATTTTAAAAAAATGGTAACGTTACTTTATTTTTCTTTATTTTTATGACATTGGGGATCAGTATTTGACAAGGGCGGACACAGGGCTTCAGGAGTAGGTTTATTGTCGTCTTACGCAATCATTTCAAGGAAAACAGACAAAGGGAAGCCACACCCACCAGGGCCATGACACCAATAAAGTAGTCTGAGTATCTATTTTATTGGGAATCTTTTACTCATTTACGGAAAAAAAAACAACTTACATCAAAAAAGTGTTCATACGGTCATTTCAATGCAAGGCTCTGCATTTATTAATTTGGACGTGAGTGGAGTTTATGATCAAAACTTCTCATCTCTTCTCTTAACTCGTCTATGGAAGTCTGAGTCAGCGTGAAGTCCACATGTCTGAGACAGAGAATTGTTATTAGACTATTGTGGAGCAGATACAACTATGTGGTGTGATTTTTAAAATAGTGACAAACCAAAGCATGTTTATATCATTAATCATTACATCATTAAAAATAGAAAAAAAAACCAAAATCATGAAATTATTGAAACAGGGTATAGCCTAGGCTATTAAATGTTAACCTTGTCTTCTGCATCAGTGTCTCCACCACCCGACATGGAAGCATTTCCAATAAGTACTGCCACACACTCCTGTCTGTAACAGAATTCTTACTAAATGTAAAGAATTGCGGTAAAGATATTTCATATGTTTTATATTAATGTTCTAATATTAATATCTTTACATTAAATTATTATTGATGGAATATTATATAGGCTATGAGGCTATACATACTCACCAGGAGTTCAATTGTCCGCTGCTACACTGTTGTGACCGCAGCAGTGATTTCCTTCCACACTGCATTTATTTACTCCCTTTCAGGCCACTTTTTAGGATGCCAGACGAAACCAGTTGGTTCTGTTGCACCTGGGACGTCAGTGTTTCAGTTTCTACTTCTGAGAAATTCCTCTTCTTTTGAGCTTTTAAAAAGGGTGAATGGGTGCCATTTTGAAACATGGTGTTCATTTCTCTTTTCTTTTTTTGCATCAACGATAGCATGTTCCATTTGCCTGGTTTTCTTTGTGTGTGACTAAAGGGATGTTGTGTCATTCTGGCAACACATTACATGTTACTTCAGTCATTCCTTATACAGTATATGAACACATGAACAGTTAAACACCAGTGTGAAAGTGTTAGAGAAAGAAGGGTATTAATTAATTTATCTAATTTTATTTCCTTTTTTTTTTTACCAACATCCTCATACACAGTAGCGTTAGATGATTAACCATTACATTGAGTGAGACAGATTTATCCATGTGCTTAGACCCACTATAAATTCTGCTCTGCTAATTGGATTATAAGCCAGTGGAAAATGTAGGTTGCCATTGAACATGTCAGCGATGCTTCCTTTTTCCTGTGGGGCAAAATGAGTTTTCCTGACATCAATCAGCCCCTCAAATTAATTGTTATTCCCTCAAAACATTAAGCCATGATTCAAAGCTGCCTCAGAAATCAATGCCAAGAATTATTAAAAGCTCACTTACATCGGAATCATTTAAGTGTGATGGCAAGTGTGAAATTCAAAATAAATCCTTTCACAGTGTGTGGTGTTGTGAAATGAGTTGTGGACAATATACTAATTTCTCTCGACAGTATTTATGAGAACTTAAAAACAGTATTTATTATACTTATTTTCATAATGTGTAACTGTCTTTGTATTTTTTCTTATAACTCATATATTGCATCACAAACCATAAACTTTTAAATTGTGCCTAGAGACATAATTAAGAAAAGATAAATAATACTTTACTATAAAGTGAGGGATGTCTGTGTGTGACTGCGTCCTTCACATATCTCGACAACTGTTCATCCAATTTACTTCGAACCTGGCAGAAGTATTGCTGAGGTCGCAGTGTCATGCAGAGCCAACTTTGGTGCAACTGGGGAACGTGACACTTTCAATAAGTTAGTGAGTCTGATGTCATCAGAGGACCACATTGAGACAAAAACAACAATTATAACAGCTTAATAACTTTCATACCTCACTTCTTAAAAAACAAAGCACATAAAAAACACATTCAAAAAGAATGAGAGTAGAATTGAAACACAATGACAAGCTGATGAGTTACACAGCAACAGATGAATTCCGAAAATCTGTGTTTTAAGAGAGAGAAGGCAAAGTAAAAGTAATTGGTATTGTTTTATCAATCAAATCAGAATCAGGTGTAGGAAAGAAAAAAAATGCCAAGGTGCTTTTGTGCATATGATAATAACAGGATAAAAATAAAAATAAAAATAAAAGCAAGTACTGAAAAAGTCAGGAATCCCACATAGTAAATTGAAAAATGGTTTCTATGTCAAAGAAAAAAGATCTGAAGAGCAATGTGATGGAATGACATGATTGTGTTGTACTGATCTGTGGAACTGTGCTGAACTTACTTACTGTTTGCCCTGAATTCCTAAAAATCATTGTTACGCTTCATTTGTGGGAACGTTTATTCACGACTGTGGTACTGAAAGCTAAAACCTGAAATGTCACAATGCAGAGCTTGAAATACTGTTAAAACAGCAGATAAAAGAAAATGTTACTACAGCTTTCAATGCTGTCTTTTCAATTATTCATTTTCCATCAATGCATTATCAATGCATCCAGTCGGACAAGTGTTGTTTTTGTCATTGTGATGAAAATCAGAATATTATACATTACTCGAATGATATGCCTTGACATGTGTGAAATGTGTTGGGAGAGACTTCAAGATTTCTAAAAATGTTCAATTCATTTTTATCCTTGAAAGGTGGCTTTGTGAGTGTATCTCCCTGCCCTATCGACCATTGGGAAGAGACCCTCCAAATCTGGTTCAAGCACACACTATGAACTGGTATGATATGCCGCAGCTTGTCCTTTCATACAGTCTACCTCATGCTTACTGGAAATACACAGAATTAAAGTAAAATGAATGGCGTGTGTCAGTTGTGTTGACTCCCTTGTGGGCATCAGACCTACATTTTCCCCTTGCTCTTTCCCAACAAACATGTAAAATCAGAGAGTGATTCAAATCATATATGTCCCACTATGTTTCACCAGCCAATAAGGAGACAGAGTGGACCAATCAAATGACGGATGCCGTGTATTGGGTGTGTTCCTTTGCCCTTTTCTGTAGGGGCGGGAAATATATTGTCTGTTTGTAAAACTGCTTCTTTCTTAAAATACACATACAATTTACCATATTAACCAGCTATTTGAATCATCACCTATTTAAGGCACCAGCATATTTATGTATAATTAAACACACTATTTTAAACGCATGGAGGGACATCCTTCAGCCTGAGCAGTTACCTTAACCTGAGAGGACATGCCTGTTCTGAGTGGGTGCACATTTGATTTGAGCGTGTGGACTTTAGATCTGATCACAGGATATATTTGAATGCGAGCGAAATGTTTGTGTCCAAGGAGAAGAAACGTGAGCACAAGCATGTGAATTTTTAGTTAAACACACAGATTGAAAGCAGCAGAAATCTGAGTGCGAGTACAAAATGTGAGCACGAGAAGGAGCCGTGTCACTGAAAAGGACAAAAATCCTGCTCTCAAACTAAAAATCTACACTTGAATAAAGATAGGGTCATTATTCCATACTTTATACTCACCATGTTTTGCCTGTTTGTTCGTTTACTTTTTTAACCTAAACTTGACGCTATTCCCCATAATAACAGTGTTAAAAGAATTTGAGTTTTTTATTACAGGAAGGTTTGGGTCCATTTTTTTGCCTCACTCAGGTCATCTTATTGGTGGATAAAGGAGACAATACAATTCAGAGACATGTTTGTTTGTTTTCATCACATCTTTGATTTTTAAAGAAAATTTGAGTGACTTTGAGTTGATAGAAAATGATGTGCCAAAAAACTATTAATTTCTAAGTCTATTTTGACTTAAACCACCAGAAATTGTATAATTAAAGCTTTCCCAGTTTTTTTTCACGCACAATGTTCTTTGGTCAATTTGCTATATATTTTAAAAGCTTTGTAAAACTGCAAGTAGCCAAGTCCTAATGTGACATAACAAGCTTTGTACTTCCTGAAATGTGTGTTTGAGAATATGGACAAATCCATTCATTTGGTTGGGAGTAGGGTGAGACCACTACAGCACTTAATGCCCAAGTAGTTTTGCTCCAAGTGACAGCTGGAGAGCACTTTAAGGTCCCATACAATATTAATGTTGTCTTAGTAAGCAACAGAACACATGAAAAATACAGTTGTCACTGCCGCAACAGCCCCCTGGGATTTGCATACAGGTCAGTGTGGCCGCTGCTGAAAGGACTCAACAGCTACTTTAATACCGTAAAAGGTATTCATATTCATATATTTTTGTGGTTTTCTTTTTAGGAACAAATCTTTGTGTTTTATTTCCAAAGACTGCTGTATATACAGTACATTAACAAACGGTACAGTACACAACTGTATGGCATTGACCCTTAAAGACCAATCCTGCTTTAAAGGAACAATTTAAAGGGGCAGTGCAAAGCACCCTGTGTCACTCCATACCACAGCCCCAGCAGCACTCCTGCTCATTCACCATAGCTTGGTGGCAGAGAAAAAGCTTGGGTTGCACTTCACATTGTGCAGAGCACCTTAGCTAGGCTTCATGCAAAGACAATCTCACATCTCAGTTTTAGCTTTCCATTACTGGTTACTAATTCTTTCACAATCCATTTTAAAATATTTCTCTTGACTGACAAGGTTTTACAGGGCCAGGGACCAAAGAACAGTGTTGGGGATAGTAACGCAGTAGAGTACTCAGACTTTTTTTGTTGAAATTAGTAATGTTATGCATACATTTTTCTTATCAAATAATTAATTCTTTTTAGTTTTGTTTATTAACGTTAGGTTTGTAGTCTCAGGGGTAGATATAACACTCCTCCTGGCTCACTGTGGTGGCGGCCTGTTGCTTGTGACTGTGCTTCCTTCGGACAGATAGCCAGCTGCTGCGCTAGGTCGGCCCGTACCGGCTAGGGGGAGCCGCGCTAACAATTCAGTAAGCATCGTCTCCAACACAACTAATACGCTGAACTTATTACATGTACCGTTGTCAGTAAAGGAGGCCGAGGAGTAGCTAAACATTTGAGCAGGAGAGAGAGAAGCTACTGCTAGCTGCTAAGAAAAGTATCTAACAGAACTGAACGCATAAAAAAAATGAGATTAGGCTTAGCGATAAAGTCGCTACCAGAAGGAGAGAGATATAAGTGCTTCAGCAAAACTAACGTAGGTATAAATAAAGCAACAGTCATCTTCTATAATGTGTAACTTTAACAGTATTTAGTGCTGTATTTAGTGATGTGCACTTTACATTGACTGAATTCTTTGTATGTTGTGGCATGGTTTGTATGATCAATGGATAAATAAATACATTAAATTGAAGGTGTTATGCTTTCCATGTTTTCTTTTGATAAGAGTTGCGGATGTAGTAGGAGGCAGCTTTGGAGTCCTCCTTGCTGTATTGTAGGTGGCGGTGCGGGTCCTGAAAGCTTGTTGCATCGTGGTGGATGGTTTGGTAGCTAGCAAGCGCATCATGTAGCTCAGACAGGGCAGTGACCCTGTCCACTTGTGGTAGAATATAAATGGCACTCCAGGTTGGGTTGTTATGACCAGGGGTCATATGGTGCCTTTGTTTTGTTTCTTGCAGTGCCTGGCGCAGGTGATCCTCCCTGCCAGAGTGAGGTGCTGCTTGTTTCCTTTGTGTCTCCTTTTTTTTGTTTCCCAGGTGGTGGTTGGAGTGGGACTGGACAGCGGCTGATTGAACAGCTTTGAAGGACGGCTGCTGAGGATGCTTTACCCCTCTTGGCCCTTTGTCCTGTCTCCCAGCCAGACGACTTAGTTGTGAATTGTTTGTAGACTCTTGTTTGTAGTGTTGTGATCTTTGTTCTCTGTTTTCTTAACAAAGATCCCTTTTGGTTAATTGTGCAGTCCTGGTAGGTAGGGGTGGGTAGCCTTTTTGTTTAACTAACCGTTTTCTCCTGCTTTGTGTATGGAGTTAAGGTAAGAAGCCTGTATTTTCTTTTACTTATATTTGTTTTCAGGTTAGTTAGATTTAATATGAGAGATGTTTTGTTTGTTATTTTGGCAATACTCACCCTGAAGCAAAATTATTTATTGGGTACAATAAATTGGATTGGACTGCTTATCTGTTTTGCCTCGTCTCTGGGAGTTGGGAAGGGGAGAGAGCACTTTTATGTTGCATACAGGTTACCCTAGGCCAGGGCGTAACAGGGTGAGCAGGAGTGTGTGAGAGGGACTACGCTTCTGTGGTCACACCAGTCATTAGACACAGCCCTCTTCTAGACATTGTCTATTAGGACAATGGAAGTACAGTTAAAAGAAAATGTATTGTACTGCAGGTACTCCACAAATAGGACCTTTCTTTCCTGTGGTTGGAACTTTTAATGTTGGTTTCTTCCGGGGCACTGTATTTTTTTATTTTATTCTTTGTTTCACAAGTACATTTTGTAGTATAGTTTAGTAGAGTTTCCCCTTTCATCAATATATTGCATATGACTTTGTGCTCTGGATGTTGCAAGACGTTGAAATTGTGATTGCCCAGTGTAAGAACCTATTGTTGAATACAGGGCAGAGAATGAAGCTTCCGACAAAAAACCCAGAGGTGTTTTATTGTTTGCCATCTGGAGGCATCACTGATCAAGAGACTTGCCTCTTGGTAAACAATTTCCCCCACGTTAAAGCTACCTTCACCTCGCCTTCACTGGGAGGGCTTCACCCCTTGAAGTGCTTGAGTTTATAGCCGCAGGAGCAACAGGTGGAGTAGTGGCAGAAGCAGCATGCTAGCCTGTCTTTTTTCTTCCAACTGAACTGTTGCATGTCCAGTTCTCTAATGTCTGTGTAAGTTATTAGTGGACCCTGCTGGATAGGAGAGACACAAATCCTACATGTTCATGTTGTCACAAGTGTCAAAATGCACCCAAATGCTACTTCTTTTTCAACTTTCACTCATCTTTGCACCTCACTCCTCTCTCGTCTTCACTCCTCTCTCCTCTCTCCTTTCTGCGCGTCACCTCCTCCTGTCACCATCTCAGCGATGCCCCCACCGCCCCCCCCCCCCTGCTTGGTGGTATGATCCTTGTCAATCCTCACATGATTGCTTCGGACAGCACGCACCTGACACCCATAGTCAGCGTCCGCAGCACCCGCAGGTACTAACAAGAAAAGATTTTTAAAAAAGAAAAAGAAAGAAGAACGGCTTGCTGATGGACGTGAGCCGGCTCCCATCGTTCACTTAAAAGAGCCGGCTCTTAGAACCGGCTCGTTCGGGACTGACACATCAATACTCTGAATCGTCCAACTCCCAGAGCACAGTGGTCATCTGCAGGTTTGAGTGCAGAGCTCCATGCTGGCGGCTTGGAGGAAGGGGGCTGCCTCGTGTTGATTTATTTTTGCATTTTGTTAAAAGCTTTAAGGAGGCTATATTTTCTATTAAAAGATTTTTTTTCTGTCCTGATTACAATGTGCATGCAGCTCCAGCCTCCGGTAGCCAACCATAAAGCAGATGGGTTACCACAAGGCAGATTAAATGTTTAAAAAATAGAAATATGTTTTTTTAACATTTTTTTTTCATCTGTTGTCATGAGTGAAAAGACCAAAGAAGACCAAAGTCACTGTGTGTGTGGTGGAGTTGCCTGAGCCCTGCACATGGTTGAATTTCTGACGCAGAGAGCAAAGAGGAGGACAGAAGCAGCCATAAATTAAAGCAAAATGTGTCCCAGGTTGTAGGTTTTTTTTTTTGTTCATTTGACTTAAACACTGTCAAAAAAAAAAAAAAACACACAAGTCTTGTAGTTGTGATGAGCCTGCTATTTTTATGGCTATTTTTATTTTTATGGGTAACAAATAGACATGATCTCGGTAACTTTTGCTGCTCTTGAGTCAATATTGTAATTATTGTGATAGGCCCTCAAATGGAATGTCAATGTCACTGTCATGAATTGTTCTGTCCCAACCCTCATCTGCTGGTCTCTGAAGAAGAGAACAAACACACTGATTGTTTCTTTGTCATCATTGACTCTCTTTCTTTACAATACACTCAGAAAGCTTTAACTCCTTTTTCTGTGGGGTATTTGCAGCATCCTCATCTTTTAGCTGTAAAGGTATCAGGCAGAACTAAATCTATCTTCTGTAAATCTAGTTTATGTGCAGTACTAATAGCACTAAATATTAATGACTAATTGATATTAGAGTGATAGACATGCAGTAGGTTTATGTAAACACGAGTGCAGGTTTCTGCAGCTTCTACGAGATCAGAGAGGGAAACTCATCCAACCAAGTCAACCATCTCAGTCAAACAGCAGGGAGTCCTAGTTCAGGGAAACTGTGAGGCATCAGTAGTCACATCACATCATTGTGTTCCAACTGCAATTTTCAGCCGCTGAGTGTTGGAGAGTGCAAATAGAGAGGTAGGGAGAAAATTACAGTAGTCACCTCTGTGATACAGCCTGTCTAATGGCATGGTGTGGAGGCAGTAGACAAACACGCACAATAACACGGCAAAGGACAAAAAAAAAAAAGCTACACAGGACTGATGACACAATGAAGTCAGAAATGGCCTACATGTTAATCAGCTATGAATGACAAGCAGAAGAAAGCCAGAAAACAATCATTGTCATCTTCATGTTTACATGGTCTAAAATAATAATGAGTATGTGGGAAAAAGCAAAACAAAAGAGATACTGTTGAACGTTCTACCCCATTCTTTTTGTGCAGAGGCGCAACCTGTGAACAGGCAAGGCAGGACACCGCCCAGGGGCCCTGGGTTGTTAGGAACCCCTGAGGGCTAACAGATGTAACTCCACAGCAGTGTCTCGAAATGTGGCAGCCGCACTGACTGCAACTCTCTCCTCACCTCTAATAACAAATGGATTATTTGCAATGACATGCTCACGGTCTGTTGACCGCCGCTTCCGGGTCGGAGCAATGCCAGCGTCTAGTCTGTTGACTTCCGCTTCTGTCCCGGGACCGTGTTCGTGTTCGTGTTGTCCGGTTGTTTTTCGTGCCTCTCCAGTCCTCCCTACATCTCTGCAGCTCTGCTCGCACTCATCCGTTTCACTCATCTGTTTCATTCAACTGTTTCCTCATCCACGGACTATTAGCTATGTTAGCCAGCTAGCTAACAGCTGGCCGAACCCCACCACCGCTGGACCCATCTGCCTCTCAGCTTTGAGTGTGTGACCACTCGCCCTGGACTCGGGTGAGTACGTTTGTGTGTTTGTGGTGGTGATTGTGCCAACCCGGACCGACCCGCTGCGTCCCTCACTGACGGCCCAGCTGTTCGGCTATTCGGCCGAACAATATTTTCGGGGGAGAGTCTCCACTCCCTGCCAGCTCGTCGGCCATGGCCTAGCTGTGTGACATCATGACACAGTGGGGCTTGCCGGCCACGCGGGTACGGTCTGGGGCAGCCAACACCACTCACTTCACCAACGTCTACACCCGGTCCACCGCTCCTTCCACACTTCTCACTGCCTCCCAACTTTTAGCTAATCAGCTACTTGCTATCACTACTACACTACCTGGACTACTCTCAGCTGCTGCCACGTCTCATCTCCTCCTTGGATTATCACTTCTGCTACCCCTGGCTCCTTCTCCACCTACTTCCCATCCACTCATCTACTCTGCTGCTGACCTCCACCATCTCAACAACAACCACCGTCTCCCTGCTGTTGCTGCCACCGCTGCCAGCAAAGCTGGGATCCTTCGCCATTGCCGCTACATCCACCGTGGCTCTGGTTCCTCTTCCTCTCTCAATCGACACTTCCCCGATGGCTCTCCCATCACCTCACTCTGGTCTGCTTCTCGCCCCCCCGTCACCCCCACCTCCCGTACTGTCAACCTCAACAACCTTTGTTCCCCCCCCCCTTCTCCCCCATCCATCTCCCTCGCACTGCTGAACTGTCGCTCCCTCTCCAATAAATCACCTGTTATTTCTGAACTACTACTGGACAACAACATTGGCTTGCTTTTCCTCTGTGAAACATGGCAACAGCCCCTGGAATTCTACGCTCTCAATCAAGCCACTCTCTCCAACTACAGTTACATCGCCAAGCCCCGCCTCTCCGGGCGAGGGGGAGGTGTTGCCGTTCTTCATAAACAATCACTACACATCACTGAACTGAACCTCATCCTCCCACCTACCTCATCCTTTGAATATCTTGCCTTCTCCCTCCCCAACTCCATTACCTCTGTTCTCATTTACCGCCCCCCCTAAACCACATCCCCTTTTTCTCTCGGAACTCTCGGAACTCCTCACCATTGTATCCGCTCTTTCCCCCCGCCTCCTACTCACCAGTGACTTCAACATCCACATCGACCAGCCCAATGCTCCACTGACATCTGACTTCCTCTCTCTTCTGGACTGTTTTCATCTCACCCAACACATCAACTTCCCCACTCACACCAAAGGCCACACCTGGACATTGTCTGCTCCTCCTTCCCACTCATAATCAACCCCCATCCTCTCCCCTTCCCACTCTCTGATCATCTCTGTATCCTCTTCTCCACCCCTCTACCCTCATCCCATAACCCCCAAAAGCGCACCATCTCCTACCGCAACATCAAAGCAGTAAACCCACTCACGTTCTCCCAGCTCATATCCTCTGCCCTTCCCCTTGATTCTGCACCCTCTTCCCCTGACGACTACGCCATCATGCTTATCACCATCCTCTCTGACTCCCTTGACTCCTTAGCCCCCTGGAAAACTTCCTCTGTCTCATTCACCAGCTCTGCCCCCTGGTACACCCCGGAACTCCGCACCATGAAACAAACCGGCCGCCAACTTGAACGTCTCTTCAAACGAACCCACCTCACTGTCCACGCCGAAGCTCTCAAACTACACACTTCCTCCTATCGTGACGCTCTCCATGCTGCCAAATCCGCCCACTACTCATTCCTCATCAACAGCACCAACCGGAACCCCCGCATCCTGTTCTCCACTGTCAACACATCCTGTTCTCCACTGTCAACAAACTGCTCCAGCCACCGGCCATCAATCTACCCTCCTCCCCGGACCTCTGTAACTCTTTCCTCCTTGCCTTCAACAACAAAATCTCCGAAATCAACAGCTCTCTGACTGCCACCGTCAGTAACTCCCCCTCCACCACCTCTCCTCCCCTACCACTCCCACCCCCCCTCCCTGACCTCCCCCCCTTCCCTCCTCTCACTGCTCTCTCCCCTGTCGACTCCTCCTACATCCTGGACATCATAACCGCATCCAAGACAACCACCTGCTCCCTTGACCCCCTCCCAACGACCCTAACCAAGGCCTGCCTCCCTCACCTCACCACCCTCTTCAACCAGTCCTTGTCCCTTGGTCATTTTCTCACTGTCTACAAACTCGCCTCCATCACCCCTATCCTCAAAAAGCCCACACTGGACCCAGCCAACCTCTCTAACTACCGCCCTATCTCCAACCTCCCGTTCCTCTTCAAAACCCTGGAATGCATCGTCGCCGCTCAACTACACACCCACCTCCAGTCCAACAATCTCTACGAACCCCTCCAGTCTGGATTCCGCCCACTTCACAGCACCGAAACCACCCTTGTCAAAGTCATCAACGACCTCCTCACCTCTGCAGACTCCGGTGCCCTCAACATCCTGATACTTCTAGATCTCAGCGCAGCCTTTGACACTGTCAACCACTCCATCCTCCTTCAAAGGCTGCGCCATCTCGGTGTTGAGGGCACCGCCAACGACTGGCTCACCTCCTACCTCACCAACAGGCAACAGTTCGTCTCCCTCTCCGGCCACACTTCCTCTCTCTCTCCAGTCACGCAGGGGGTCCCTCAAGGCTCAGTCCTCGGACCCCTCCTCTTCACCTGCTACTTTTTCCACCTTGGTCACATCATCTGCAAACTCAACCTGGACTTCCACTGTTACGCCGATGACACCCAGATCTACATTCGCACCAAACCCACCCAAACCCCCCCCCCTCACCCACATTGAAACCTGCATCTCGACAATAAAATCTTGGCTGACACACAACTTTCTCAAACTCAACAGTGACAAAACTGAGCTCCTCCTCATAGGCACCAAATCCACCCTCAAAAATACCGGACCCATCTCACTCACCATCGACACCTCGACCATCACTCCCTCCCCCCTGGCACGCAATCTCGGTGTTATCCTGGACCCCACCCTCTCCTTTGATCCTCATGTCCGCTCCACCGTCAAGACCTCCTACTTTCACCTCCGCCGCATCGCCAAAATCAGACACTGCCTCTCTCCCCCTGCTGCCGAATCCCTCATTCACGCCTTCATCTCCTCATGCCTCGACTACTGTAACTCTCTCCTCACTGGCATCACTTCACGTTCCCTCCACAAACTCCAACTGGTCCAAAACTCTGCTGCCCACCTCCTTACCCACACCCGGTCCCGCCAACACATCACTCCTGTTCTCCACTCTCTCCACTGGCTCCCCATCAAACAGCACATCAACTTCAAGATTCTCCTCCTCACCTTCAAGGCCCTCCACCATCTGGCTCCCCCTTACCTGTCTGACCTCCTCATCCCCCACCGCCCCACCCGTGCCCTCCGATCCTCCTCCACTCTCACTGACAGTACCAGCATCTAAACTCAAATCCTTTGGCGACAGAGCCTTCTCCCGAACTGCACCCGGACTCTGGAACTCTCTTCCCCAAACTGTCCGCGACTCACCTTCACTCTCCACATTCAAGTCCCATTTGAAAACCTACCTCTTCTCCCAAGCTTTTGACCTCCCCTACCCATAACCAGTTTCCTGTCTTGCTCCCCACCACCCTGCTCGTTTTTTGTTGTCCCCCCCCCCCCCCCCCCCCCGTATGTATACTTGTAAGCGTCTTTGGGTTATTGAAAAACGCTATATAAATCCAATGAATTATTATTATTATTGTTAAAGGGGCCCCATGTCATTCCGGTTGAAGTCATGAGTATTTATCGTGGGCAGAAGAAATGGTTTTGGCTAGAAACATCCTCAGAATAATCAAGGCACACACAAAGAACAGATTATATACACAGGTGAAGTTCAAACACCAATCAGAAGACAGAATACATAATAGCATGATAACATCTATCTGCTAATAAACCTCCCGGAATGGTCTCACATGACAACAATAATATGTGTCAAATGCTGAAAATTAATGGATATTTAACCTACAGCTGATTACCCAACTGTATATAAAGGATACAGTATCTACAGGATTCATACGTAAAGATACACATAAATAAAAACAATACATAATGCAAAAAATATACATATCTATGCATTCATTGTACACAACCTAAATTGAGTAAAATGATAATAAAAGGATAAAAATTATAATAAGTAGGTTATACGTAAAATGTTCAAAATACACAGAAGGCTGCTATTATAAAAATAAAATGTTTACGAGGGGCACCTGAATGCACCACAAAGTCCCTGTTGGTGCTCACAAACTTTACCATTTGTTGTAGCAGTGTGATTTTCCAGTTCTGTGGTTCCATCACCTCCGACTCCAGCAGTGGAATTGGTGTCTGGAAAAAGGGCAGCTGTAGGCTACAGGTAAGCTATGCTGTGTAGTCTCTGGTTCTCAGTGCCAAACTTTACCTATGGGAAACACTGGCTGCCCACCCGGAGCCTGGTTCTGCTCAAGGTTTCTTCCTGTTTTTCCTTGTGGCCATTGCTGAATACCATGAGATAACTTCTAACTAATTAATTTATTTATATAGCCCAGAATCACAAATCGCAGATTTGCCTCAAAGGGATTTACAGACTGTACAGGGGTACACACCCTCTGTCCTTTGACCCTTGCCAAGAAAAAAAACTCCTTTTTAAAACTCTTTTTTAAAATAAGAAAAAAAAGAAGAAACCTCAGGAAGAGCGACAGAGGAGGGATCCCCTCCCAGGACAGACAGATGTGCAATAGATGTCATTGTACAGGGCAGATCAACAGAATAGAGTAGATGGAGTGTGAGAGGGTAGAGGGAGGGAGGATAGAGAGAATGGTTGAGAAGGGAAAAGAAAGACAGAACAAGATGGACAATGCATGAACATGTTTTATGATAGAGGAAGTCAGAGCCGGGGGGAGCATTCACATCCGGGGCTGACCAAGGTCCACAGCAGTGACACCAGCAGGAGTGTATGCCAAGCAGGACCACAGCTCGACACCCTGAGAAATAGAGAGCACAGGACAGTGCAAGATGATTCAGGCCAGTAACATGTAATAATGGGACATCAATGTATAAAGATGAAGAGAGAGAGGAAAGAGGGGCCCGGTGTATCATGTCCCTGGCAGATTAGGCCTAACTAGCATAACTAGGGGCAGGTCCAAGGCCTCAGCCAGCCCTAACTATAGGTTTGATCAAAGAGGAAAGTTTTAATCTTAAATAAAGGGAAGGTGTCTGCCTCCCGTTTTGAGGCTGGCAGATGATTCCACAGGAGAGGAGCTTGATAACTCAATGGTGGCCGGTGGCACCAGTGTGCCCTGGTAGCCTTGGCCACCAGTATGAATGAGTGTGTGAATGGCTGAATGAGCGTAGTGTGTAGTGTAAAGCACTTTGGATGAAAGTGCTATATAAGTGCACTCCATTTACCATGTCAGGCTTTGTAGCTGTTTCTAAGGTTCCTGGGTTTAAAGATGTATCATGCCAGTTGATGGCAGAAGGTTGTGAATTTTATCTCTAATAGTTAACATTTTCTTGTTGAAGAAGCTCATAAAATCATTACAGGTGAGGGCTATAGGAATACATGGCTCAATAGAGCTGTGACTCTGTCAGCATGGCGACAGTGCTGAAAAGAAATCTCAGGTTGTTCTTTTTTTTGTTTATCACAATTTACCAATGACAAATAATTGGCTGATCTGGCTTTAATGAGGCTTTCTTACATGTTTTAAGGCTATCCTGCAAGGGTAGCTGTTTTACCATTTTCTTTTTTAGTCGGAGCCCGACAAAGAATTACACACAGGTGGAATCACTTTCTTGAATTTAGCTGCAGCACTATCAGATAGACATCTAGTGAAGAAACTCTTGCCCATTAAGCCTTATAAGGCTTTAAGAAAGTTCAGTCTGGAAGATTCTCTGTATTCACCCATTTATTCACAGATCTGCTCTCTTGTGTCTATGCTCCTTTTCATTCACATCTCAGTCTCAATCTCTCACTCTGGCTGATACCCTTTCAGCTGATATGGGCGTATAAGTAACCAATCAAATCTTGCCACAATCATCCTAAGCCAATCATACCTTTGTTGTCATAACTTTAACTGCTCTCCTCTCTGCTGCTGTCAGTGTCATTGAAGAGCGAACTCAGGTGAGCTCCTCCACCCCATCCACCTCTAGTATTTATCAATTTCTAGGGTTTCTACCACCATGCTCTATTGAAGGCCACTTCACATCCCATCAAGATCCTCAAAAACTCTCTTGTTCCACCACCACCAATGTCTAGAGCCCAGGAGGGTTCCTTCTTGCACTCACCACCCCCTAATTGATGACGTCACAGCGGGAACTGTTATGTTTTGGTGCTATACAAATAAAATTGACTTTACAGGTAGGAAAAAAGGGTTACTTCTTGTTGTTTGGTCAACTTACAAAATTAAGATGAATTATTTACAGTAGGCTGCATTTGAGAAAATTTGCCAGATACAGTTATCATTTTTGCTCAAGAAATCAAAAGTGAGCCACTGATACTCACTTTATCCGACTTGTAAAGGTACCATTAATTATGTTAGTTACAATTAAAATATCATGGTTCTTGCACAATCATACAAACTGAAATCATCATATTTCTACATTCAAAATGATTATTTGCTCAGTATTAAACAAAACGTATTTGCATGCATTTAAAGTGTTAAAGTTTACATTTACAGTATATGCTGTTAACCACTGATAGTCTAAAGAGATAAGTATAATGAAAAGCAAAGTGTTTGATAATAATACACTTACCCTTAGTTAGCATGAGCAATGGATGCAGTTAATTACTGTTTAATAATCAATTTAGAGAATAGTAATTTACTGTCACAGGGTGTTACAGTTCCTGTTGTGCAAATGTTACCTGACTGTGCTGACTAAAGCGTTCGCAGCAGAGTAGCAGTGACTTTATTTGAATAGACTGTATATGCCATCTGTAATCCACTGCATATTGTCTCCTCCTCAGATCAATGAGGCTCATAATAGGAGTTGGTCTTCACTGCTGTGATAACTGGATGAAATAATTACACTGGAGAGAATGATCATAATAAGAAAAGAGGAATGCATTCCATTAGAAGGAGTGTTTGTATTGATGTATATAGTAAAAGTCAGATCAAAGCTGTGGAGGAGATGTGTGATCAAGGTAGAGGCAATATATAATATGTGCAAATATAAAATGGTGCCAAGTAACCAGCAATGTTAAACTGGGTAGGAATAATGTTGCAATCACATAGAGTAACCATGGTTTAACTTAAAGATGCCCTGCGAAGATGACTTGTAAGCAAATAGATGATTTCTGCATTGTTTACACCCATGTTTGCTTTCTTTCAGGTTTCTTCTCTGTCTTTGTTGGTGCATTGCTACATTTGTTACCACCACAAACTGTGGATCAATAAAATAATGTGAGAACAGCAACAGGAATGTGAATTGCCTCACAGCCTCACCTACATGGAGTTGCCTGTTCATGTGAGTCCCTGGTGTTTCCCACTTTCTGCTGCTCATGTGGTAAATTGTGATAAACACTGATAGCCTTTTTACTGATCCACAGCCTGTCATTTTTGCCCAGGGGTCAAACTCTTCCACGACCCCAGCAACACCAGGCGACTGTAGCAGAGCATCCAGACCATCACGGATTGCAAGGCTGCTCCTCCACCCTGCCAAGATGACATTACTTTGCTTTTAGTGTTTATGCCCCGCGAAAGTGGAACACCCTGCCTGACACAGTTAAACATGCCACATCAGTAGCCATTTTTAAAAACAGGTTAAAAACCTATCTTTTTTCAACAGCATTCGGTTGAAATGTGTGCGTGCGTGTGTGCATGTGGGAGTGGGTGCACATGTGTGAGTAAGTAAGTGTGTATGTGGTGAATATGGCATAGCTTATCTACCTGCACTCTTCAATTAATTCATAATTTATTTTTTTAATTGTTTGTTTGGTTTTTTTTGTTTTGGGTTTTTTTTAACTGTAATTATGTATATCCATTGTGAAGCATATTGAGTCTGCCTTGTGCATGAAATGCGCTCTATAAATAAAGCTGAATTGAATTGAATACTTTCCTCAACAAGTTTCCAAACTCCATCCCATCTGCTGAGTCTTTATCAATCTTTAAGAAGAGACTGAAGACCAAGTCTTTACTGAACACCTTCACACTTGATTTACACTGACGACTATGATGAGTATCTCACTGACCTAAAAGCTCTTGTGTCCTAATGGACTCAAACAGAACCCACGGCACTTACTGTTGCTATGTTTCTTGACTTCATCCTTGCTTGTTTTGTATTCACTCTCAATTGTGTGTCGCTTTGGATAACAGCGTCTGCTAAATGACATTGTAGACTTGTAGAATTTTAGAACATTCCTGGAAGGGCAATTGGCCTCAATTTAGCACACTGACCAACCTAGTCTTGTTTTATCTACAACAGGCAGTTAAAAAGTCATCAATTTTATTTTAGTAATTTCGTAAAATACTTTCATTGTAAAAGTGTTTGCTTGAGCCAATTGAAGTAACTCGTGAAACTACTGCCTCATTTTGAGCCAGGAAAAAACTTAGAGAATGTAATGAGGAATGTTAGTCAATCTCTGTTGGTTTCTGCTTTCAGTCACAAGACCTCAGAATTTAAGTTACATCCTCAATGTTTGTTTCCATTTATTCATCAAGATTCAGTAATTGTATGGCATTGATTTGATAATTTGCCATTATAGGCATAATATCAACATTCACACTTAACTGATATCAGAACTATATTTATATTAAAAATAATTTATATCATATCATATTGATTACTATAGTAATATTTCTCTTTTAGTAATTATCTTGCTCAAGATGAAAATGATAAAAAGCAATAAAATACACTGAAACAACACTTCACACTACTTAGTTAGCCAGTTTTGACACTGTGATGGACGGTTATGTTCACAGCCTCTTAGATTTCCAATCTCCACTCATGTAGCCTGAATTATTCTTGCCCTTCAAATGCCAAGTACCTTCCTGTGATGCAAGACTCCAGCCAAGGCTTCATTCACACCCACTACCTCCAAATCACCATGCTGTCAGAGCTGAAACCATGGCAACAGGCATCACAGTCACCCAACACACTCAAACAGTCAACTGTGCGACTCATTAAAATGCGTTCGAATAACCCTAAAAATATAGGAATGTTAATGTGCATGCAGTGATCCCTTTATCAGTTGGCAGGTAGAAAAGCCACAGCCAGGGTAAGCTGCTGTACCGATTATGGGAAGTCAAACAGTTATCTTTTCTATGGGTATGGGTCAGATTTTGGGCTTCTTTAATTTAATCAATAACTTATAATTCAAGAATGTATTGCTTTCAATGTGTGTGTGTGTGTGTGTGTGTGTGTGTGTGTGTGTGTGCGCGCATTTGAAGAGTACACATGAACAGCAGATAATATAAGTGAAAATCATTTCAAACTGGAGTGAACATTTTTAACATATCTAGGACTTGTGTTTGGTGAAAATCAGCAAATAAACAAGGAAGAAAGTCCATTATCTAAAAAAAAAAAAAAAGAATCAAACATGGACAAAAAGTCCCTGACATTTGGAAACTTATAATTTCCTGAAAAAAGGGCAGTATTTTTAAGATAAAGTTTTAATCTTACCCTTAAAATTAAAATGTCTTGACTAAAACATTAAGAGTAAAATGTTACAAATGCAAGAATTGACGCTGTAATGTCTACACATAGACAAGTGACTACAATGTGAAGGTTCCCATACTTGCCAGCATAGTATACACAGAACATAAAAAAGTATATCCACTAGTTCAACCATCCCTGGCTGGGCGGCACAAGAATACGTTCCTTAAGAAAGTCAGGTCTTAAGGACTAACGTGCCAAATCTAAGTCCTAATGTCATAATGTTCAGATCATGGTAAGAAAAGCAGTGCCTTCCCTTTTTCCATTGGCACAATAAACTGAAACGTTCCCACTTGTCAGCCCATTTGACAGCCCTTTTGCCCAGTGACGTGATCATTTCAAAACAATCCATGATCTTACTTCCCTTACACTGTTTAAGTGATCTTAGTGCTGAGGTTAAGGAATAGTTAGATTTAGGCACAGTCACACCACCATAAGTTATTTTAAAGGATGTCAGAAACACTAGAATAACATGCAGTATGTACAAGTTATCCAAAATAAAAATAAAAACATTTTTTCTATATTATTGAGTTAATCTGTTTAATTTGCCTTCATGTGAGATGTAAACCTCAATTATCAGAAATAATTATTGATTATATTGAATAGTAATATGACTTACATCAAGTCACTTTTGTGGGATCAGTCCGTAAAACAGACAGAAAGATAAGAGACAATTTAGCTACTAATCAGTCTCATAACATAATTAAACTATCAATTTGGAATTCTGATTCAAAAAAGACCAAATTGCAATATCAATATTTTGTAAATAAATGATTAATGATGGGTTTACTAAAATTATCAATACAATTCTCTCTGCAGAAAGTACAGAGTAAAAGACAGAAACAATGTATGGTTCACTCCAGATTTATCAAACTCACTTAATGAGTGCAATATAGCATGGGCAAAAGCTCAGAGATCATGTCCAGATTCAGACTGGCTGCTTCACCAGAAGCTGCTCACCAAAACCTTAAAGGAACACTCCACCGTTTTTTCATATTAAAACATGTTATTCGGTGGTCCGTAGCGTAGTGGGTTACGCAGGCGCCCCATGTATAGAGGCTACAGTCCTCGCTGCGGTGGAGCCGGGTTCGAATCCGGCCTGAGCTCCCTTTGCCGCATGTCTTCCCCTCTATCACCCCCTTTCACTCTATTCGGTCAAGTAAGACGAGTTGATACAGACCTCTTACGTCTCAATGCGTGCACTCAATCGCCCTGGCGCGCGGCGCCACTTGGCTAGCACTTAGCTTAGCCCAGTTCATTCATTAGGATCCAAACAGATGGACAGTTAGAAGCGACCAAACTCCTCCACGTTTTCCCTATTTAAATACAGCTACACGAGTAGTTAAACGACCAAGTATGGCGACACAAAATAAAACGTGGCGCTTTTCTAAGCGGATAAAAAGGATAACTATAATGTATGGCGGAATAGCACTTGGGAGCACTTCGACTCGGCGCAGTAACATCATCACTCCTGAAAAATCTTCTCCCCCTCCCTCTCCCTCTCCCTCTCACTTCCGCTCCCTCTCACTTCCGTCAACAGAACCAGCGTGAGCTGCACCAGGAGTAGTAGTTCGAGCAGAGCTGACGAAGTATCAGGTTGTAGGAAGATATTTGTGAACAATCATGGTTATAACGTGCATCGTAAAGGGTTGCGATAACAAGCAGAAGGTATATAGTGCCGTCATGTTTCACAGAGAGGGAGGGGGAGAAGATTTTTTCAGGAGTGATGATATTACTGCGCCGAGTCGAAGTGCTCCCAAGTGCTATTCCGCCATACATTATAGTTATCCTTTTTATCCGCTTAGAAAAGCGCCACGTTTTATTTTGTGTCGCCATACTTGGTCGTTTAACTACTCGTGTAGCTGTATTTAAATAGGGAAAACGTGGAGGAGTTTGGTCGCTTCTAACTGTCCATCTGTTTGGATCCTAATGAATGAACTGGGCTAAGCTAAGTGCTAGCCAAGTGGCGCCGCGCGCCAGGGCGATTGAGTGCACGCATTGAGACGCAAGAGGTCTGTATCAACTCGTCTTACTTGACCGAATAACATGTTTTAATATGAAAAAACGGTGGAGTGTTCCTTTAACAATCAATTTACGAAGACAATCAAATCCCTGGCTGAAAATAAAAATGGAATTGAGCTTCCTCCATGCATTGTTCGGGACTCACATAAAATCAATGATAAGTCTAAAATTCTTGGTTGTTTAACATTTCATAGCCTCTGGTACTTAGTTTGACTCTACCAACAATAAGCACGTGACTTCCCCTATTTTTTGCTCTGATGGTCATGTTACCGGTAGTCAACTGTGTCTGAGAGCCTCAAGCTCTTAGACACAAGAAAATCTGCAGGTCCTGAAAACTTGGAGCCTTACTTTTTAAAGAGACTGGTTTCCCCTCCAAAACGACAATAGGGTGTTTGTACAGGAAGCAAAATATGACTCATATTCAGGGTTTAGACGTCCCTCTGCTGCCATCTTGCTGACATAGTAGTAATGATTGACGATGATGGGGAGTTTCAATGGCAGTTGGCACACTCAGACGTTTTTTTACGTAACTTTCGTGGCTCACGTCACCCTTGTTAGTACTTCACTTCCAGCATTTACGCACATTATTTTACTGTCTTCTGTAACACCTAACCAGGAAGTTTTTCTCCCTGAACCTAGGTCAGTGGTTTTGTAGGCTAAATTCCCAGAAACTGCAGCCTTATTTACAACCTTGGATCGTATGTGTATGCTATTTTTAGAACAATCCACTCTGTACCGTGAGCCACGCATCACTCATATGGTCAAACGCTAATATGTGTTGTTATCGGTGGTATTGATAGGTCTATTCTGTCATTTAGGTTGGAGATCTTGTTTTTTTTTAAAGCTAGCAGCTGATTTTTTTGCACCAACTTTGACACACCTTTTTAATCTCTCCCTGAATATTGACGGAATTCCTCTTAAATGGAAATCTGTATTTGTTTTTCCCTTCTTGAAACCCATTCGTTTTAAATAATTAAAGGCCAATTTCCAAATTGTCTGTCCTGGTTAAGGTTCTGGAATCCATTGTGAGTGACTATCTGACAAAGTTTGTTGATTTGAAAAATATATATCAGGCAGATCTCAGTATGTGCAGGTGGAAGGTATCACTTTTAACTCCCTTAGAGTTTCCAAAGATGTGCTCCAGGGATCAGTCCTGGGACCACTCATTTTCATGATATATATCAATAGTCTTGATTAATTTTTTTCTAATGCAAATTCTCCACTTATTTCCATTTATGCTGATAACACTGATTCACTGCACTGCGCCTACACAAAATCAGGCTATTTGTCGTCTACAACTTGCTTTCAATATTTTGCATTAAAACGTGTTGAATGATGACAAAACAGTTAGTATCCCAATACAAATAACTAGGAATTATAATTGATGATTCTCTCTCTATTAAGTCTCACATTCAGCAATTTGGTGAAAAAAAAAAACTCTTGCTTGTCCTTTGAGGCCAAAAGGAGACCTATTGCTGAAACTTTAAAGCCCGTACTCACTGCCATTTCTATGCTAGGGTTGTTTGGTCTGCCTTGTCTGCCCGTAGTCGAAACCACTGTCATGTTTTTAAGGGTATTCTTGGTCTGCTTGCATCTTATCAATGGAGCTACATACTTCAGAAAAGTACTGGACGTTACTATCTTTGCTTTCCAGGACTTATTCCTTTTACCTATCACGAAAAGCTCATACTAGACTGGGAAAAAGGGCCTTTATAGATATGCTGCTCCCTGGCCTTGGAATCAGTTGCACAAAAATCTGAATCTTCGGCAGATTGTGACCTTGGATGTTTTAGCATCCATTCAATAATGAATTATAGCTTGTTTAGAGCAAACATGAATGGACAATGGACATGCAAAAAATATGTATATTTTGGTGCTTTTTGAGGAATTTATCTTGTGCGACTTGCAGACAGTTATTAGTTACTGCCACAAATAATATCTAATCCAAAAAGAAGCTATATGCAGTACATGTGTGAGGTTGTTTGAACAAAGACAAAATGGCCACCTGGGCTTCTAATGTTGCATGGCCATCAAAACACAATGGCCCTCATTTATCAAACGAACGTAGAAACGAGCACAGATCTGAGTATATATTTCGTTTAACGACAGGGTTCACATGTGATTTATGAAACGTTTGTATCCTGCCAATCACAGCGTAAGAATGGTCGGACGTTGTTAAATGTGGCGGCTGAAAACAAGCATCATTTGAATGTCACGCCCTAAAGATTACGACACGGAAAAACGCGATACGGCCAAAAAGAGGCAGTTTTTTAGGGACCGAGCACCGAAGGTGCGAGGACCCTATTGTAATTGGTCCGTTTTTTCTTACTTATTATTATTCCCAAACTGAAATCACCTTTTTGGGGACTTTATCATATTCAAAAACTCCTCATTTTTGGAATATACATAAATCTCAGCTGAAATTTACGTATTCTAGTGGTCCCGTGAATGGGCGTGGCAAAAGGACTCAACAGCGCCCCCTTGTAAGTCAAGAAAATTAAGCCCCTCGCACAGGAATGTCGTACAGACACGCAATTTTCTATGTACGTGGATCATGGCAAGATGCACCGAAATGTAACAAGAACCCATACCCTAAAACGTACAGGGAGTTTGCTATTTTGCATTGAAAATGCCATTTCCTGCTGTTTTTGCCCATTTCCATCTCGCATACTTTAACGAACTCCTCCTACAGATTTTGCACCATTGACTTCTAACTTGGTCAGTACCATCACAAGGCCTTTGGGATCAAAAGTTATTCAAATCTTTACCGACGGTCACACTATGTGGGCGTGGCATGCCGCCAAAATATGGCGTCTCGCGATAAAACACAACATCCTTATAACTTTTCCATACTTTGATGAAGCATGAGAAGTTTGGACCAGATCGGACAGAGTCCAGCCCTTAACACTTCTAAATGACAATATTTCATCAATCCCCGCCACTTAGGCTTTATCCACACCCTTTATCAAATGACCATGTTGCATACTTTACATAACTTCTCCAACAGATTTAATCCCATTGACTTCAAACTTGGTCAGTACCATCACAAGGCCTTGGGGAACACAACTTATCAACACCTTTACTGACCTTCACACTATGTGGGCGTGGCTTGGCTGCAAAATATGGCGTCTCGCCATCTAACACCAGACTGGATAACTTGACCATACATTGTCCAATCCATCCCAAATTTCTCACACGTGATGAGGGTCCAGCCCTGAACACAGCCACATGTCAATATTGACACACAGTCATAGCGCCCCTCCCCGGCTACAGGAACTAACATGTTTTACACCTAGCCCGAGCAGTAGGTTTCATATAGAGACACGAATTTTGGTACACATATGAATCATGTGGAGACGCACCAAAAAGCCTCTTGGAGCCATACCTCAAATCCAACAGGCAGTCCGCCATTTTGGTTTGAATATCGCAATATTCTGCGTTTTGGGCCATTTCTAGCTCGCATACTTTAACAAACTCCTCCTACAGATTATACCCGATCAACTTCAAACTTGGTCAGTAGCATCACAAGGCCTTTGGGATCAAAAGTTATTCAAATCTTTACCAACGGTCACACTATGTGGGCGTGGTATGCCGCCAAAATATGGCGTTTCGCCATAAAACACAACATCCTTATAACTTTTCCATACTTTGTCCAATCTGGTCCAAACTTCTCATGCTTCATCAGAGTCCAGCCTTTAACACTTCTAAATGACAATATTTCATAAATCCCCGCCCCTTATGCTTTATCCACGCCCACTTTCATAAAATGACCACGTTGCATAATTTACATAACTCCTCCAGCAGATTTAATCCCATTGACTTCAAACTTGGTCAGTACCATCACAAGGCCTTGGGGAACACAACTTATCAACACCTTTACTGACATTCACACTATGTGGGCGTGGCTTGGCGGCAAAATATGGCATCTCGCCAACTAACACCAGACTGAATAACTTGACCATACATTGTTCAATCTGTCCCAAATTTCAAACATGTGCTAAGGGTCCAGCCCGGAACACATCCACGTGTCAATATTGACACACAGTCATAGCGCCCCCTGCTGGCAACAGCAAATAACGTGTTTAACACCTACCTCGAGGCGGGGTAGTAGGACAAACGCCATTTGGGACGCATAGGGACTGAGCTGCGCCCGACATGGCCTCTGCCGACTTGGCCTCCCCCGACGGCTCCACTCAGCTCGGTCCCGTTCAGTCCTGTTTACAGGCCTAGTTTTCTTTTATTATTATTTTTTTTTAACTTAGCTTTATTAGCATAGTGCACAACTGGAGCGAAATAGACATTTTACAGAAATAGCATTTATGAAATAAAAAGTATATAGTTATAGTATAAGTTCAGTGAATATTTAAAATTTTCCACAGCTTTTTGATATATATATATATATTCACTTCTTTACATTTAGAAACATTTTTTTGTCCCAGTCAGAGGAGTGTTTGGCAGCGCTGATTGGAAATGTTTCTATTCTCGCAGAACTGCTGGTGAAGGAGATGCTGACGCTCCGGTGTTGGATAAACGGTGAACATTTAATAGCAAAAGACAACAACATTTAATAGCCTCGGCTCGTATTCTGTTTAAAGAATTTCACGGCTGCAGGATGTATTTATCTTTAATGATGTTTTAGTGATAAATAATGTAGTCTAAACATGCTTTGGTTAGTCACTGTTACGTCCATGAGCTCTTAAAGGGGTTAAAGGAGGTTACATAAGCCAGATGTAATGGATTTTAACAGAGGAGTTCTTATTAAGAAATAAAAATAGCAGCTAAAGGTTTAAAAAAATAAAATAATAACAATTCCTAGGGTCAGTTTAACGCTGCACACAGACAATAGAACAACAACAACTAATCACAAAGAAGCCGAGCACACACAAAGGTTTGGGCGACAGTTCACATCAAATCCAGCCGCCTTGACTGAAGCTCCAGCCAGCCTTTTGAAACTTGCAGCCGCTTAATTGCCGAATCTGATTGACTCCCGTGGTCGCCGGAAGCTCCAATCCTCCTTCACCAGCAGCCTGAGGGGAGGGAGCAAACAGACTCAGACTCACTCAGAGACACACATGCACAGCAAACTATAGGGCTGGGGCTGTAACAGTCACCATTAAAAAACAAAACGGCAGAGTTTTATCAGCTCCAGGCATCGATACTAGTCTGAGATTAATTCTCCGACTCAGACATGTGGTCTTCACACTGAGTCAAACCTGCGTACACAAGCTGAGAGCAGACGTGAGATGTGATCGTACCCTCCAATCACGTCCAAACTGATAATTGCCGAGCCTTGTAGAAATGACCGTTAGCCCACTTTACCTCACTTTCTGTCAAACGTTCATTTGATAAATGAGGGCCAATGGCTGGATCAAAGATGGCAGTGAGAGGGAAAGTAAGTCCTTAGTTCTACCTTCAATACTTCTGTTTGAGGTCAGTGTATGTCTTAGGTCAAAGTCAAATCAAAGTATATTGTACGTGATCTATTGGTGCCAGGTTAGAAAGAGAATGGTCAGGTAGCATGAAGGCCATGTGTCTCTGTAAGGCAAACTCACAATTATGATACTAAATGAAACACATTAAACCAAATCAACACATACATTGATTAAAGTTAAAACAATCTTGTTATTAACCATGTGCTAGTGTTACTGGCCAGTTACATTGCACCAACAAGGACACAACTCTACCAGTGTTTTCTGCTTTTCTCCACCAAAGGATTCAAATTCTCCCCAGGCATTGACTTAGTAGCAGTATAGCTGGATCCAGTTAGAGACTGGAGGAACTAGAGGAACTGGAGGAACTAGTCACATTTGTCATTTTTGCACTTATAGCAGATTGGTGCTAACTTGCTTTGTTGCTCCTGTTGCTTTGGAAGTAAGCTGACAGACCTTGTGTTCTGGTCTCTGAGACTGACTTGTTATTACAGTTAACAGTGTGTTAACAAATCAAGAATCTTAAGGCAGACTTCTTCTGCCATTCAGCTAAGTTCTTTGTGTGACTGCTGCGTGAGCAGGCCACATGCATAGGACTCCAAAATGCATAGTTGGCCTTCTTCTTCCCTCTGGAAGGTGTGGGAGAGAAGAAGAGAGAGAGAGAAAAGAGAGTGGGGAATTTAGTTTTTATAACCCGATGGTGCAAGTTGCCATAGGTTATACTGACCAATGACAGTCAGAGCTGAGATCCTCCCACATAGGTTTGCAATGGGAACTGTCCGGGAACTGAGTTTAATGGCTGCCTTTGCCCAAGAACAATAGAGCTGCTATTCTAAGAGGCTGAAAATTGACTGACATGGCTGACGAGGCTGACATGTAGTTGCCAGTTGCTCTGTCTGTAGCATTATAATAGTAGTGATAACTACTGACAGCCATTTAAAGGTGCTATATACATAAATATGTATGTATGAATAATAGGGGTGTAACGATACACAAAAATCATGGTTCAATACGTACCTTGGTTTTGAGGTCACGGTTCGGTTCATTTTCGGTACAGCATGGAAACAAAATGCAATACCTAAATTTGCTTGTTATTTATTTGCATGCTTATAAATAATAGACAACAAATATATTTTGCTTGCAAACCAACAAGTTATTGTGACATTACACAAATATGAAAAAAAAATAAAAAATGGAATACAATTGCAAAGTTCTGCCTGGTAATAATTTAAATAAAATGTTCTCAAGTAAACAAAATATATATATATATATATATATATAAAATAAGCTTTCCAATAAATTAAATATTCTCAAACAAAAAATATATTAAATATTATAAAAAAATAAATTCCTCACAGCTTAACAGCTTTTAACAAAACGCTTGAACAAGTGCAGCAGTACTCAGGGGTGATGTGATGGGCAGTCACAGTTATGTAGCTCTCGTTAGCTCTGGATGTGCATCCATCTGTTGTGAGTGCTACTGCACATGCCTTCTACTAGTCTTGGATAATAATAGATTTTAGCTTGCTCATACAGGTCTGGAATTATTTTTTGGCTGAAGTGCGGACGCGAGGGTACCTCATAGCGGGGCTCAATCACCTTGAGCATGTGTTTAAAGCCAGCGTTTCCAACCACTATATGGTCTGAATATGGTCTGAGATCCACTGCAATAAAAACGCTGATGGCAGTTGTAATTGCTTTGGCCCGATCTGAATGGCCAGGGAGAGGCTGCCTGAATGCTGAAATCAGCTGCGTTTGAACTAAGGTGGGGGTTTTTCTTGTCGTGGTGCCGTTTCAGGTGCGTTAGCATGTTCGTTGCGTTTCCAGAAACTTACCCGATCTCTCTTGAACAATGTCGGCACACTGCCCTCGTTTTATCCACGTGTCTTTGTCCGTCACAATACTTCACCAGGAAGCCAAAGTGCTCCCACGCAGAAGACAGAGCTCCTCAAGCTCCGGCTAACCGCTAGAGGTAGCCATGACGCACACGAGCTGCACGTGTAGTTGCCGGCGGAACATAAACACACACAACTTCTGGGTTCGGGAACTCACCCGTGCACAGCGATGTACCGTTTCAATACAAATACATGTATCGTTACAGCCCTAATAATTAAACTTTGGTTTTGTTCATCCAGTTGAATATAGACATCAAACTCACAGACAGAGAAAAAAATAAGTGATATTGGGTCCATATAAACTGTTGTTATCATCAGTGATGCCGCACATCAGTGTTCAAGGAATGTTTAAGTGTGAGATGAATAAAACATCACAGGTATTAATATGTATCTGCTAGGTATGCATATAAATTACTTCCATTTCTGTCCTCTGTTTAGCTCCCTTTTGTTCTTTTTGACAACACTCCCTTGCAGAGGAGATGGAGACTTACATTAAACAGGATTAAATGCCTTCAGAGTACATTATACAAAGCCCAATCCACCCACTGGAGTCTCACAAGATTAATTTTGGTTCAATAATAGTTCCAAACACCACTAAATGACTCACACAATGTGAGTGCAGGACAGTATCGACAAGGGGGATGTTTAATTATGATAAGCAAGGAAAATCAAATTTATCATTTTAGAATTTTAATTGATTAATTCAAATCATGTCCCCCCTTTATTGTCAGAGATGGAGAATGAGTGCTGAAAGGAATATTAGCAGAATTATTAAATGAAGCTCTTGTATTTGAAATGAATGACGTATTAGTTTAGAGGAGAATGGAAAGAATCCTTTGTCCTCATAGAGCCACAGATAGGCAAATGGTTGTGTAATTATTGCTGCTGACAATCCACCCTCCTTCCTTCCAAGTGCAGTGTTTGTGAAGTCCCTGGATTATGTTCACTAAATTATGACATTTCATCATGACTTTATCCACAGTAAATGATGACAAACTTCCTCCAGCTCACCAGTGAACGATCAAAATATTTTTTTAATTATTTTTTTAAATACACTTTCAAATTAAATGGTATTCACATTCTGAAAGCAAATAAATGGTGCATCTTCAGTAACAAATCTCTTGCCATTAATGGAGAATTTCCTCTGTATTTTGGATTTTGATCAAGGCTCAGTTTTCCTAGAGTATATCTTCAAGCAAAACACTGACGTTATTGGAAACTTATCGATATACCACAACACTGCTTACTTTGTCTTTTTTTATTTTATACTTTGGCAATGTTAAACCAGACTTAAGGTTTTAAATCCTTTCATGAATTTTCTCTCTGGAATATTCATAATACATGGCAATAAAAAAAATGTTGTTGTTTGTGGCACTTCTCTGGCATGAACTTGCTTTCATACATTTGTATGTGGTAGTGATGACAAGACTGGGTCCTTTTAGTAACCTGGTTGATGCTGTTCACCCTCTTCTAGCAAACCGACTCATAAGTGATCCCACAACTCCAGCTGGAAGATGTGTTCTGGTGTAATAAATAACAACCGTTATATGCCACCAACATATATAAAAAGCAGTCAACCCAATGTGTAAGTTTGACTCAGTGCCTGTCAGTCTCAGTATCCTCATGGCTCAGTGCAGGTTCATACTTGTGAACGACTCAGTTTTCAGTTTAGTGAGTGTGCTCGATATTACTGAGTTAGCTTGCTAACCAAGACAATCTGTTAGTTAGCAAGCTAGCTCTTCGAAGATAACCTGGCTCTTATGCACAACTGCACATGCACCATACAGAAGCAGTATTGTGGATTAACCCTGACTGTGGAATCAAGTTAACTCGTTCCTCTTTAAGAGTGGTTCAAAAGAGTGATTCGTTCAAAAACCTAAAATCACCAGCATGTGGTAGGATTGTTTGACCAATAGAAGCTCTTAGACACGTCTCAGAATTCACCTTGAGGTGCTTCAGAACTCACAATATATTACAGAGTAGAAAGGTACAGAGGATGACGTATTAGAGAGACATGACCAGCAGATATGTCAAAGCCACTGTTGAGTTAACTTCCAGCTCTTTGTAGAGTCTAGACTCCAAATCCCAAATTTCTAACTATGCCAGTTGGACTCTCCCCAGAGCATTGAAGAGAGAGAGAGAGAGAGAGAGAGAGAGAGAGAGAGAGAGAGAGAGAGAGATGTTTGTGTGTCAAAGGCTGTAAACTGGGCATGTGCAGTTCTCTTTTTAAGACAGCAGGCTGTTGGCTGGATTTGCGCTGTATAATTTCAAATCCTTTTTGGCTTGATTCGGCTTCTTTCTCTGTGTCTGAGG
This sequence comes from Centropristis striata, assembly GCF_030273125.1. Lineage (NCBI taxonomy): Eukaryota > Metazoa > Chordata > Actinopteri > Perciformes > Serranidae > Centropristis > Centropristis striata. The sequence continues at coordinate 24,753,801 of NC_081524.1, read as the reverse complement.
CAGTGTACATGCCATCTGTCTTGCTTTGCTGTTTTTATGTCATGTTGCTATACAAACTACTAAGAACTGTGACTCCAATCCATTATCATTCCCAGGTCCTACTATACAGAGATTTTGTGCAACCTGCTGTCATCTTAATAGACACAAGGAAGCTATTCTTCGGAGTCGGTATAATGACCCAACAGTATTGGCTGCTTTGAGCTTTTGTGATTTCCATTGGAGAGCTGAGGCATGACATAATTTTTCTGTCGAAATAAGGGATTCAATTTAAATTCCAGTTTTAACTTTTTGCTTTTCATCATATGCCCAAAAAGTATTTTTGATTGACATTTTAACTTTTTGTATAGATGAGGGCCACCATATGCAAAGTCTGCAAAGCAATATAATGGCGTCCATAATGTATGTATTTGGACAGTGGTTAGTTGTTTTGCCCTGTGGTCCAGCACATTTGACTTAAAATTAAACAATGACTGAGATTATGTGCTGACTTTGAACTTGTGACCACTGATTTAGGCCTCACTAGATGAGTGTGGTGGTGTCTGTATCTGTATCCCGCCTTCTAATTTCACTAGGACCTGCAAAGTTATACTGCCCTCTGCTTCACTGAAGAGCTGCACAGTTTGAAATCAAAGGGATGTCAGCTGGATCACTTGTCAGGAGAACGGGTCTTACTGTTCACGCGGGTCATACAAAGAACACCAATAACTGTACAAAAAGTCCTCAACACTATCTGTCTGCATACTACTCAGGAATAATCATTGTCTGTGGCTCAGTTAGTAGAGCGATCGCCCGCTAATCGGAAGGTTGGTGGTTCTATCCCTGACCATGGCAGCCTACATGTCGAAGTATCCTTGGGCAAGACACTGAACCCCAAATGGCTCCCACTGCTGCGTTCATTGGTGTATGAATAAATTTCCAATGGTGGCAGGTGCCACAAGTGTGCCCTGGTGGTCTTGGCCACCAGTATGAATATATGTGTGAATGAGCGCAGTCTGTAATGTAAAGCACTTTGGATAAAAGTTCTATATAAGTGCAACCCATCAACAATCTCCTTAAATCTATGGACAACCGCTCTCACTCCTTCCTTAACAAATGTCTATTTTCTCAGCTTCTTCCGAAATAAAATTGACACCTTCCACAACCACCTTCCCTTCTTCACCCCCCTGGACCAGAACCTGACCCCCGACTCCCGACTCCAGACAGATCAGACCTTCTCATCATTCACTGAAATCTGTCTGAAATCCTCCCTTGGCATCACTGTCATTGCCCTCTCCTGGTTCCAGTTCCTGTTACCCATGGTGTCCCCCATGGCTTGGTGCTTGACCCCCTTCACTTCATCCTCTACATTCACCCATTGGGACAGATCCTCCACTGCAACACTGATTTCACCCAGCTCAAAGTGTCACCAACTGACACTAAAACACTCAGTTCACAACCTCCACTGGCTCCCACTTAAACACAGGATACATTTGAGAATTTTACTAGGCACCCCCCTCAATGGCAGCCCTTGATTGTCCTGTGATTCGAACCGGCGACCCTCCAGTAACAAGCCTGATTTTCTAACCTCAAGGCCATGGACTGAAAAATAGAATTAAAAAATAATATTTTAAAGTTAAGAGTTTTCTCCTCCACTTTTACATACTGCATATCCATACTGCACATATATGTTATGTTCTGGCCAAATCACAATGTATAGTATGCAGTTTTGAATACAGACATACAGCAGTTGTGTTCTTCTGTTGTATTTCTGCCTCAAGTCATGTCATTTCATCTTATGGATTTCTACTAATAGAAGATTTTGCCTCTACGATAATGAAATGTTGTGAATCAACAAAGACTATTACTTGTAGTTTAAGGCACATAAGCCATATTCATGTACACAGGCCAGTGGTCCTGTATTCTATAGCTTCAAAATTGTTTACCCTTTTCTCTCATTTGCTTATTTATTTATGTTACTTAAAAAAAAAATTCCCCCTCCTGATAAATGGAAAAAAGGGCTATATATGCAAATCACATAATCTTTATATATTAATGGTGCATACATTTAGACATATACACCTCCACTGTGGCAGAATTGCAACATTGAACAAATCTGTGAAACTAAGTAGTATGAGCAACTCAGAGTATTTTAATCTGCTCTGTTTACCCTTCCCATATTGAAAATAGAGAGCTGCACAACATTCAGGCAATCAAGCTCTCGAAGGAAGAAGACAGACACCATAGCAACAGCAGAAAGTTTGAGAAGTTGTGAGCTGGCAGCAGCAACGGTAGCGGCAGCAGCAGTGCTTGTGTTGAGTCGTTGGACTGGAACAGATATACGTTAATTGGAAGTAAATCTGACAGCTCTGGGGGAGAAATGAGGTACGGCAAAGAGGGGGGGAAGCAACACCATCAGTAGACACCTAGACCCAGGAATGCATTACGCAGTAAGCTCCCAGATCTAAAGAGGGTACTTCAAACATCTTGTCCTCATTATGTATTTATTGTTTGTATTGTAGCCTGTATTTCTCCCCACTTTGTACATCGAGTCTGAGAAAGAAGCAGGGGGTGCACCCAGGGTCTGCATTCACAATTATTTCCTGAGAAGCTTTGTTTAAAAAAAAAAAATAGTTAAGTTATTTTGTTTGCCTTAACTTTGAACTTTATAGACAGCTAGTGGTTCTAATTTGGAACAAACAGAATAGAAGAGTGATGCTTTCAGACAGGAGAGGGACAGGAATTTGGGGCGTGGTAGTGTTTGGTGGTGGTGATGGGTGGGACGGGGAGGGCAGGTGCCCTGTAGAATGAAAGGGATGCTTTAGAGTTTTCAGGTCGGACTGGATGTTTTTGAAGCTGACAGCTTCCTCTGCCATCTGAAAGAGCATGGTGTGAAGTCAGGGGAAAATATGGGCTATGAAAGACGTAGAGGGGACTGCATTGAAGCCTGCTGCCAGGAAAGCTGAGATAAAAGCACACAGAGATAATACAGAACTATTAGAGGTGTGTGGTTCTAATTTAAGAATAAGGATTATTTATCAGAAAGTGGCTTTCAGTTGATAAATAGTTCTTAAGGCAGAAGTGATTATTATCACTTTACTGGAGAGGGAAACAGATAGGAGTCAATAAGTCAAGAATATGTTCTTTTAGGTTAACATGGTATACTCATAGCATTACCAGAATATGGGCAAAAAAATAGAGTCTGTCCTAAGGGTAGTACAACAGTCACAGAGTCACTTAAATCCAAAGGGAACCTCTATACTCTATTGAGTCAAATTAATCTCTTGGAAAACATGCCGTTAATAATCAATATACCGTGAACAGTGCCATAGTTGTATGATTATTCATATGCAATAGCAGGTATTCACGTTAAATGAGGTTCGTCCTTGCCACAAGCTCTCCCCTAAAGTTACTTTTTTACATCGTTTTTACTCACTTTTATGACAAACTTTTTAAAATTTGACTAGTTTTAACAACACATTTTAACCAACAAAGGACCCAGCTGACTACTTTTGACAGTGTGAGAAAAACCAGGATATCCAAATAACACTTTTTCTACCATCACTATGAATGTTTAATGGATGTGAACTATTATAATTGTTTGTGTGGTATTAGGTTAAGCACATTGGCCCTCATTTATCAAACGAGCGTACGTCAGAAAGTGTGCGTAAAGTGGGCGTAAGATGATTTCTACGCAAGCCTCGGCATTTATCAATATGGACGTGAGCGGACGGTACGATCAGATCTCACGTCTGCTCTCAGCTCGTGTACGCAAGTTTGAGTCAGCGTGAAGTCCACACCACTGAGTCGGAGAATTGATCTTAGACTATTGTATCGATGCCTGGAGCTGATAAAACTCTGTGGTGTTTTGATTTTTAATAGTGGCAAAGCAAAACATGTTTAGACTACATAATTTATCATTAAAACATAATCCATAAATAAATAAACCCTGCGATCGTGAAATTCTTTAAACAGAATACCAGCCGAGGATATTAAATGTTGTTGTCTTCTGCTGTTTACCGTTATCCAGCTCCGACACCGGAGCGTCAGCGTCTCCTTTACCATAGGTGCTGCCCGAATAGAAACATTTCCAATCAGCGCTGCGACACGCTTCTCTGACTAGGACATCATTATTAGTAAATGTAAAGAGGTGAATAATATCTCTCCATCATAATAATAGCAATATTTGGATATTATATAGATTATTAGGCTTTATATATCACGATGTAATTACTCAAACCTCGCCGGGAGTTTAATAGTCCGCTACTCTGCTGACAGCACCACTGATTTCCTTCTTTTTCACTTTTTATGCTGTTTGTTGTGTTGCAGCTGTTGGACCTCAGCGTTTCACTTTCTGACTGAGAAATTCCTCTTCTTTTAGAATTAAAACTTACTTTAAAACATTGTTTACCTCCTTCAACAAAAAAGCTGAAAACTTCTAAGTCCGTGCTCCAAATGTAAAATAATCACTGGACTTGTTTGAGTTTATAACTATAAGTACTTTTATTTTATAAACCTCCGTCGCTGCGTATTTCTGTAATATGTCTATATTGCCCCTATTGTTAATTGTAGCGGTGCACTTTGCTAATAAAGCTGACTTTAGAAGGTGAAAAAATCCTCTTTTTGGCCGTATTGCGTCCTTCGGTGTCGTAAACTCTGAAGGCGAGTCTTCTGAATCGGGTATATATTAGGGCGTGGTATTTAAATGACGCTTGTTTCGAGCCGCCACATTTATCAACAGCCGATCATTCTTACGCTGTGATTGGCGAGATACGATCGTTTGATAAATCACACGTGGACCCTGTCGTAAGACGAAATATACACTCGGATCTGCGCTGGTTTCTACGCTCGCTTGATAAATGAGGGCCATTATGTTTGTCTATACTTGGGACTTAGATGCAGATCAGATCACATTTTATGACAAATAAATGCAGAAAACTAGGTACTTTCAGAGGGTTCACTTACTTTTTCTGGCAACTGTATATATGTAGTATAACAGGTAATATTCATATATTTGGTGCAAAATCGGCACCTTTCTTTGCAAATGAGCTTTGTTGCAAAAAAGTCCAATTCAAAAACACTGGCGCTAAAAGCCACAGGCAGTTAGAATGAAATTATTAGTGTCTTCAGAGAGCAGGTGGTAAATGAAGCACATTTATAAGGACAAACAAGAGACTGGCTCAAACTTCTTTATTTTGGGATTCAGTGCCATGTCCACAGGTGATGCGCTCACATACAGTCACTGTGTGTGTGTGTGTGTGTGTTGTGTGTGTGTGTTATCTTCTGGATGTGTAGAAGAACCCAGAACATTCATTAATTTCAAGCCGGGACTGATCAGCTGGTCTGACTCTGCAGATTTGAAGAATCAGAATCCTCTTTATTGGCCAGGAAGTTGTGCACACACTCGCAATTTGACTCTGGTTTGTTTCTCTCTCTCGTACCAAAATACAAAAGATAAATATACTAATATGTTGAGAGTGGGGTGGGTGATGGGTGTGAAAAACGGCAGTGGGAGCTCTTCAGCTCTTTATTATAGGTGCAGAAAGTTTTTATCTGCACACAAATGTCCTCACAAAAGCTGGTGTATGATGTCACGGTGTCAATGAGTTTGTTGAGGTCTGTGGCTGCAGCTTCAAAGATGCTCCAATCAGTGCAGTCAAAGCAGGCGTGTAGCTTTAGCTTTGCCTTGACCGTCCATCAGTCCTCACTACAAGCTTTGCAGATTTTAACTTCTGCCTGCAGGTCGTAATGACCTACGTATTTTAACACAGTGTAGCAGTGATCCGATGTGTTAGTGTCCCTGGTGGGACACTTTTTGTGCTGCCTGTATTCGGGAAGTTCACAGATGAGATATGCTGTGTTAAAATCCCCCAGAATAATGGGCTGGGAGTCAGGATGTTTTTTATGTCTATGTCCATGTCTATTATCTGGTTGGCCAGGTGTTGTAACGCCTGTCACACATGCCTGAGGTGGGATGTAAACACAGACCAGAATAAATAAGGAGAACTCCCGCGGTGAATAAAACTGTTTAGAGTTCATGAAAATTGTCTCTAAGTGAGGGCTGCAAGATTTCTTCAACACTGACATTTGCAAACCAACCTTTGGTAATATAGAAGCATGGCTAGCAAATATGTGGGTCTTTTCATCACCACTCATCACTACTGATTGTAACTCCCATTGCAACATAGATGAGCTTTTCTCTCTTTTCAATCATACTTGTCTAACTTTCCTGGATTCTACTGCCCCCTACAGACAGTAAAAAGCAACCATAACATGGCAACCTTGGTTAAATGAATACATTCAAGAAGTAAAGAGTGATTGCAGAAGAAAGGAATGGACATTGGACAGTATTTTATGAGATTTGGAAAGAAGCAATGAAAAATGACCAAAAAGCAGTTAAATAAGCAAAAGCTTATTTTCTAACCTAATTTTAATTAATCATTCCAACTCCAAAGTTTTATTTAAGGTACTTGATTCAGTCATCACCGTCTCTCACTTCTATTTTGTAACAATTCAAGGCCTATTTGTAAACTCCCCTTTTATCTAAAGTGTTGAAAAAGTTGTTTTTACCCAACTTTTAGCATTTATGTGTCAAAACATCTTTGATCATTTTCAATCTGATGTTAGATTCTTACACAGCACAGAAACTGCCCTCCTGAAAGTAACCAATGACTTCTTTTTAGAAGCCGACAGGGGGGAGAGTGCTATTTTAATTATTTTAGATTTAACTGCAGCCTTCGACACTGTCCACCAAAGGTAATTTTACCTCTTCTAAAACTCACATTACCCGTGGTGTGCCACAGGGTACGATTTTAGGTCCAATTTTATTTTCAACTTACATGCTCCCTCTTGGACACATTATCCAGCGCCATAATGTGTCCTTCCATTGCTACGGAGACTACACATAGATATGCCTTCATCTGAAACCATCTGATCCTGGAAGTTGCTGTGTCCGACTGTCTTAAGGACATAAACCGTTGGATGGCCCAAAACTTACTTAAACATTATAAATATAAATTCGCAAATCACACTGTTCAGTCCTCCTCACACCATTACTCACTTCCAAAATCACCTCGGTCCACTATCTGCCAACATAAAGTCCTCCGCCAGAAATCTAGGTGTCATTTGATTCAAATCTCACTTTTGATCCACACATCAGAAATATATTCAGTCCTGTTATCCAATTGCACTCCATCTCCAAAATCAAACCCATGCTGTGTGTGAATGACTTTTTCTGGGTAGGGGTGTCACTCTTATTCTCCCGTCTATATTACTGCAACTCCCTCTTCTGTAGCATCTTCCAGAAATCCCTTTTTCGACTGTCACTAGTTCGGAACGCAGCAGCTTGGCTTCTTAGCGGTTTCAATAGACCACATCACATCACGCCAATTCTAATATCTTTGCACTGGCTCCCTGTTCATTTTGGGATTGATTTTAATGTTTAAGTGATGACTTTTAAAGCTTGTTTAGATCTGGCTCTTTAACTAAAATCCAAAGGTGACCAGCCTTGAGATAAGACTCAGTAACTTCTTTTAAATCACTTCTTAAAATGCACTTTCATAGACTTCATATTATTATTTTTTATGTCTGTCACATATAGTTGTCCTTTTACCTGTTAATTCTGTTCTTTTCAGCAAATTACTTTTTCCTTGTTGTCTGAGATTGTCTTGAAATGGATCCTGTGCTGTCTTTTATAGTTTTTATTTAAGAACTTTTTTCTTACTGGCTTGAGGCAGCACATTGTAAAAGGTACTATAAATCTAATTTCATGAAATGAAGTTATTATCATTATCAATGTTATCATTCTAGATTGATATATATACACACACACACCCATAAAGTTGGAATCATTTTGTTTTCATTTTGTGATATGTTTGGTAAGAGATTGATCGTGGAGGGAACACGATATCTCAGGAATGCCTGAAGGGATGTTTTTTCAAATTTGGCAGAAATGTCCAGAAATGTCCACTCACGGAAGACCTGATTCGATTTTGGAGGTCATAGGTCACTGTGACCTCACAAAATAGGTTTTTTGCTATAACTCCATAATTAATTTGCTAATCATGACACACTCAAGATAAAATGTGAAGTGACGTCAATTTATATTTAAAAGGTTTAAGGTCAACTTCATTGTGATATCATAACCCAGGGACAGAAGGTGAGACATTTGGCCAGGTAGGAAATTGATGCTTGTATTGTTTGTTTTTTTTTGCTGCCGGGCCGAAGATGGATGTAAAGCATCCTATTTTTTTTTTTTTTTAATTAAGTTGAATTAAAATCCGCAAGGTGATAATTATAGTTTCCTTTCTCATATGAATAAAAAAATGATTGTGTACCCTCTAAAGACTCAAAGCACACTGTAGCATCAAGCTGACATCTAATAAATGAGCTCTTTCACAGACTTGCATGATCCACCATGCAATTGTCTTATTCTTGCATGTGCCCCATTTTCACTTTATCTTATTTAGCATATTTTCTTAGTTTGCACTTAATCATAGGGAATACGCTATTACTGAAGAAGTGATAAGAGTGTGGTGTCTGTTGACTCTGGACTAGCAAGACAAGTAAACTGTAATTTTGTCATCAACATTGCGTCTCTTCTTTATTCATCCTCCTGATAAACAGTGCTGAGATGTAAAGCGGTGTCACAGAAAATGTGCTCTCACACAGGTACTTTCCACATTTGTTCATGTGAATATTTGATATCAGATTTGTGGTGCAGCAGTTTGCCCCCAGTGTTTGTGTTTGTTTAGCTGCCATGTGATTACACACAGACAAACGCTCAACACATCCAGGCAGCACTTGGCAGGTTTGATGTTTCATCCTAAAGCAGAGAAAAATTAGCACTGCGCCCTGTGTCAGGATACATCTGCCAATTTGAACACTCACTAGATACTCAACAAAATATAGTATTTGACCTACTTGAAATATTAATAGCAACATTTTCTGGCTACATATGAAGAAATACTGGGTCTTTTTTTGTAGTTTTGTTGATCATCTTTATGAGTTCATATCACTGTACTATCAAAGTAATTGCTAAGATGATGAATTCATTACAAAGAAATATCATAGTAAAAACATGTTAGCAAACAAGTTAATAGTTTATTAGGATTACCTAAACCGCTTTATTTAGTCCAAACTTAATATGAGTGCACCTGAAATAAATTTTTCTGGCCTGAGTGTTTGTTTCCAACCTCTTCTCTGGGATACTTCTTTTTTTGTAATTTCTCCATGTTACCATATGCTGTAAAACGGTTGGCTTGTTTACAACCTGATGCTATATGTTTCTGGCAATACAATATAATTTTTTCAATGTTTTTATTACTAATAAATAATGGAAAAAATTAAAAATTAAAACAGATCCAAAACAGGGTGCCACGGGGTTGAAAAAGGTATTAAAAGGTAGTTAATGAAATTAGCCAAAAATAAGGCCCTCAAAAAGTATTAAAGTCATCCGACGAGGTGTTGAATTTTCAAACCATCTGCCGCTAAGAGCCAGCAGCAGCCCCAAAAATACCACAGACAACAAACTCATCAACATTGCGAGCCGAGGTTCGGGAATTTCCGCTGTACTCATTTGATAGTGGGCCCCACAGCCAGGATGTCAAACACTTGAGATGTCATAACAACCGCAACAGCGCAAGCTCTCTGTTAGCATCACTGGAGTTTCTGTGTTTCAGTGAGGGTAGACTTCCTGTTAGAGTGAATGGCTGCTAATGTTACTGGAAGACAACAAAGCACTAGTGAAGTGACAATGAAGCTTTGTGAACCATTTGCTTTATTTTTTGACCGCACTAAATGGCAGTCTTAGCTGAAAAAAAAGGATCTAGCAATGGTAATTGAGTGTGTTTTCAGCCCTTTGTTGAACAAAGATCGCCATCTAGTTGGCCTAAAAAATAAAGCAAATGCGTCACGAAGCTTTGTTGTCAGCTCACTACAAAGCACACAGACTGCAGTCAGCCTCCACTTGTTTTCACCTTCAAAGTAAAAGCAAACACATGTAGCTTTCAAAATAAGAGTATATGGATGTGTTAACAGAGTCCACCACAGAATTTACAAGAAGACTGTCAAAATATGATGCCTTGAATAAAACATAGAAGAACCCTTATTCTCCTTTACAATAATCCATTAAAATATGCCATGATTAAGATGGAATAGTGGCATTAGAATGTTAGAGGCACCAAATTTAGGCTTTTAGGGCAAACATTTTCTCCGGGGGAACATGCAACAGGACCTTCCTACTTTGTTCAGGTCCCCCCATCATAGTCTCAGAAAATCTTGGGAAACACAGGTTCTAAAGCTGGTTTTTGTTAAGCAGCACGGATACAAGACTCAAATGCAGCATTCTGGAGGCAGATACAGGACTTTTTAATCACAGACAATGGTTCGGTACACGGGAGTTCAGTCAGGTAAGGCAGGCAAACAATCCAAAGTGATAAGGTAAAAGCAGGGTCCAAAAACAGGCAAGGGTCAAAACCGAAGAGAACCCCGAAAAAACACTGGGAAGTAGGACGCATGGTACACTAACAATCTGGCACTGGGGAAAGCAGTTGAGTGTCATTTTTTATCATTTCTAAATTCCTGATTGATATTTACGCAATCACACCAGCCAGGGGGTGAAAAACCCTTTACCCCCACTGCTGAAAAATCCTTGAGGAAACTAGGTTCTGTGGGTACAGTTGTCATTAATTGCAAGTAACCTCTCTGAAATGTGTTACTCCTTTACTCGTCACTTTCATTAAACCTTTGTTTTTAATTTTTTTAAACCTTTGTCATTTTGTGCCCCTTCACTGAGAAAGACTGATAGAGTGTAGCGGTGGAGAAGTGGCGTGTGCTCTCCCTAACATAACAATGAAGTAACACTTTGTCGTGGGTTAGAGTTAAATAGCAAATAAGTGCATGCTATATACGCAAGAGGTATGAAGTAATTGTGATTGGTATTCAAAAATATTGTGTAGGTATTAAAAGGAATTAAATTCAACGTAAGTATTTCTGTATATACCCTGCAAAAGATCTCTTTGGATGGGAAACAGAGGAAGAGCAGCATGGTCTTTTATAATCACAGATTGGGTTTTATATGTGAGATGAAGAACAAGTAGCAAGCATTCTTGAAGAATTTATTACAATTACAATTGTCATTAAATTGGACATTTCTAGACAAATACTCCAACAAACTTTTCCAGTTTAAAAATGAAAGCTTTTGATAGGACTTTGATGTAACTGTTGGGAAGGAATTACTGCATGGATGGAGAATACAGCGGTTTGTGTGTTTGCTTCTTAATGAGGAGGAGAGTGAGATTAAGGAAAGTATAACTGTGTGTGTCTGTGCGTGTGTGTGTGTGTGTGTGTGTGTGTGTGTCTGTAAGGTGTCTCCATGTTACGGATAAAAAGAGGAAAGATGATTTGTTTGGGTGTGTGCTGGACTGAAAGGTCAATGTCTCAGCCTCCATCGGTAAGAGTGGCTCTTTAGAGGAAAAAAGCAAAGGTTGTTAATCAATAGCACTTCAGATTCGTCCCAAAAGTCTGTTGTGAGCCTAGAATATCACTGCCAATTTGATTACCCCAATGAATAATTAAAAGTTATGTATCCTGCAATCAAACTGAGTTTAATCAATACAGTTCCTAGCTCATCTTTCACACTTTCACTAACAAATACCACATAAAAACATTCTGCTATGCACTGCTCTCCCACCTGCAGCGCCACAGGTAAACACAGATGCAGAGGGTTTAAGGGCTATGCTGTTTTTAACTGTGCACCAGCAGCTGCTGGCTTCAGTATGTTCTCAGTTACAAATTAAAGAATTAAGTTCACAAGAACTTTAAATAGAAATGTAATGCCTTGTAGAAAGCAGTTTGAATTTCAAAAACTACTTCTGCAAATTTGTGTCTTGCCATTATTACCAGTTGTATGGCACAATCTCTTTGTGATTTAAGACAAATGTGTAACGACCTTGACACAGAACTGGTGGACTCAAATGCACGACTCACAGACAGTAAAAGGTATAACAAAAGTCTTTACTTGGTGAGAATGCAAACAAACAAAAATTCACTCAATTGGAGGATCAAAGTACAAAATAAAGAAAAGTGCTCACTTGAAGGATCAATTATCTAACACAAAACTTAAATCAAACCGGATAACAAGAAATAACCCGGCTGGGACATTGACAAGACAAAGCCTACATGAACAAGACAAAGGGAGACAAGGGCTGTGTCCCAATGTCAAGGAAGGATGCTCAAACGGCTGGATTTGAAGGATGCCACGTCATCGACATCCGCCGAAGGACTGTCCCAATGTCGAGGATGCTCCGGAGGACAGAGTCCTTCTTCTGCCCAAATTGCAAGGATGCATGTGTGTATCCTCCGTGCGCTCCCATTACCCATAAAGCATTGCGCACACCGGTCTACCGGGAGATTTAAAAATGGCGAGCGTAGAAACAGCGACGCTAGCGGCGCAATATGCATTTAAATAAGTATTTACAGTTTACACTGAATGTTGTCACATAACTTACAAAACGTGTGTTCAAAGTCAAGCAAAAACATAAACATAAACAAATGCCAGAATATTTCTCTAAAGATAATAAACGTCATCTTGATACATTGCCGGTTAAGTTAATTAATGCCGTCTCAGTCGCTAAAGTTATTGTTTATTAATTTATAGGCCTATGTGTCCGATGATGATGTACTATGTGCAACTGTGCCATTCAGAAAGTTATACATTTCTTTATTGTGTTTACAGGGACCGAAAGTCCGCTATTATCCGTTATTGTTATTTATAATATAATAAATAATAAAAAAATAAAAAATCACAGAATATATTTCCATGATGAATTATGCGCCGCTGCATTCATGACACTAAGTAGCGGCCGAATTCAGCCAGGATCAGTTAAATATTCAGGTTTAATCCACTTTATGGTTTTTACTTGATAAATCGTGGAGATTCAACCTTCAGCATCTTCTTCCATTTTCACAAATATGTGTCAGAGTGCTGATGCCAGAGACACATTCATGTCGTGAACTGATTTTGAAATTGCGACGCTGAATTTATTTATTTATTTTTTATTAAACTGATAAGAACAGATACTACACTTGATCTTAGCCAAAGGTCCGAGAGCGGCGCTGAAGTTAAGCAGGACGTCCAATTACGCAATGACGCACAGCTGCACACTCCGAAGGCTGTCCCATTTGTGCATTACACCAGTCAAAGGAAGGACTCTTGCCTTGCCTTCGGAGGACCCGACTCTGAAGGAAGGATCCTACCAAGGAAGGATCCTTGACATTGGGACACAGCTAAGGACTATTTATACATGAGGTTGAGGAAGACAGGTGAAAACAATCAGGGGCAGAGTAGACAATCACAGTGGCGGGAAATCATACAAAGGGAGGAAGCCAGGGTCTGAAACGAGAGGGACAAGGTAAGTACAAAATAAAACAGGAAGAGCACAACGAGACTAGACATGAGTGACTTTAACTTAACAAAGTGCTCATGACAACAAGGACTAAACATGAAACTAAACTAAGGCATGACATGAGACATGAAACACTAAACATGAACATGAATAAAATTAACAAACTTGATGAGACACAACAAAATGTGACTCTAGCATATACAGTGGCTTGAAAAAGTTTTCATCCCCCTTGGATGCTTCACCCTTTTGTTGCTTTTACACATGGAATCATGGTCAACATAATGTGGCCTTTTAAAAAAGAATTTGCAGAAAAAAAAATCTTTTATATGAAAGTGAAAACAGATTTTTACAAAATAATGCCAATTAATAAAAAATGTATAAGTTGAAATAAATGATTGCATAAGTAGTCATCCCCTTTACAGTAGCTGACCTAATTCAACAGAGTTCCAGCTAGTTGATGCAGCAGTGTCACAGTTAGTGAAACAGTTAGTGCAGCTGATGTGTGTCAAGTGATCGTAGTATAAAAACATCTGTGTCTGGGAGGTCCAGTCTCTGGTTCATCACTATTTCTGCTACATCTGCAAATGACGGCTCGCCTTGTTAGTGACCTGTCAATCAAAGGTAGCCACGCCCCAAATCATACAATTCTTTATCTTCTATTTTCTTCTAAATGGGGCCATTATTAGAACTATTAACATCAAATTGTCTTGAAGATTTTTTTACTAGCGATTGAGACCATAGTGTTGTCCTAAAAAAAATTCTGAGGTAATAAATCAATTGAGAAGTTTTCTCATTTTGCACTGAAATGAATGGACAGAATGTTTTTGCAGCCAAACTTAGCAACCCCTGCTGGAATATTCGGTAGAATGCAGCTTAAGGCACTTCCTGGTTTGCCTCCCTGCTCAGACCCGGAGGTTGCCGCCTGGTTCAGATCCAATACCTGGACATTCTTTAGCCAAGTCCAAAACACATAACACGTTAAATAAATGCACGATGACTTCCCTGCCTTGCTCATAGACACTCTGACAGTATATGTTGAGAAAAACAAACAATAATGCATTACTTGTTATCTATGACCTGAAACACACATCTCTAAGCATTATACTGTCACAATCACGGCTGTTGTATCAGTTATAACAATATTGTTGATGATCATATGAATAATACAAATGTACACGCTTTGATTTCATTTTACAGTTAATGAAAGCAACAAATAATGATTTAAACTGACTTAGCTGGCTCGGGGAATGAATAATTCAAAGATGCAGATTTTGTCAGTGTCATGTGCTTAGAAACGACTTGCCTGGGATACAAATAGTGAGATGTAAGATAAGCAAGCTGCTTTTTAAATTCAAACTGGCATGTCAGTTAAGATTTATGAGTTCTACAGAATAATTGTAAATTATTCAATAGGTATAGAATATATATATACACACACACACACACACACACACACACACACACACACACACACATACGTGTGTAGATATTGATTGATAAAGGAGCTTCAAATTTGTATTTTTTCCCCTTATCCACTGCATAATACCTCTTTTTGTCATGTATATTCTAGTATCTTCTTGACATGCTAAATTGCTATCTGTGTGGCAGAATATTCACTGTGGATGAAGTTGGTATCAGCAAGAATTCTAGGGAGATTAGAGTTTTAAAGCTGAGGTTATTCTGTAAAGCCATTGAAAATAATGGAGTTCAAGGTAAGCATAATAAGTTGGATGTGTGATTGTGTGCATGTATGTTTAATGTGAGGCCAGTCCTGACCCCCCTATCAGACACCACCTTTACCCCACTGAAGCTAAAGGAGGGGCTGTCCTGTCAGACTGGCCGTGGTTGGGTGACTGCTGCAACAGCAGGGAAGGATGTCATATTATCCAATCTTTTCTTGATTGAGGATGAAACTCACACGCTCCAGTGAGGAAAGTTGGCACAGGTTTGGAGTCAAATCAGTTCTTATTCACCAAAAGATTTTTTGGCCTTTATCAGCATGTTGTCTGAGCCAGATTCTAGAGTTTTCCTTTTGGTTATTGTGACTGCATGGCTGGTTTTGTTTACATAATTAGGGGTATTTCCTAGTTTATCCTGTCATGTTCAAGTTCTTATAGATGACCTGCTCGCAGAAACACAGCCCACGCACTCTGTCAGAAAATTATTTTTAAAAAGATAGTAAGCACATAAGCAGGAGTCTCACTTTCTCACAGAAATAACACCCTCTTGTTTGTGTTGAGGTATCAGACGCCATCCATCAAAGGACGATCTGTGTTTCTATCAATAAAAACCCTCATGCATTTTTCAACATTCAAATACCTTGCAGCACCAGGGACGAATGTTGCATTCCTGTCTGTCTAGCAGCTCTGCCACAACAAAAGACTGATTCATAAATATTAGAGCAGAGCAATTCCAGCCTCCTTTTTCATTCAGTGCTCTCTCTTGATTTACTGTAGAACTATAGAGTTAGACGGTTTCTCTCACATGGGCTTTTATAAACTCCATGCCTGCCTGCTGTCTCTGACACTTCCCCTGAGGATCAGCCTGCATATATTTGCCATTAGTTTCCTGGAAGGTTATCCATTCAAGAATGTGTCTCTATAATACGCTACACAGAGATACCCATGGTGCACAAAATAAGTAAACCTTACACTTGTAAGTTGTGGTTGGAAAACTGTGCAGATAGAACTTGAGGAAAAAATTGAACCGAGCAAGACTTTGAAGCAAACAGATGATAGATCACACAGCATTTGCTCTTTGGCTGTTTAGCTACTGTGTTTTAAAATGATTCATCTCTGCATCTCTGAAAGCTGAGTCAATTTTTTTCTTTGTTTGTGTGAATTTAATCACAACACAGACACAATCCTTGTCACAGCATGACATCTCACTTCAATTCCTGGGATTGAATTTGCAGATGCAGCCAACATTGTTATGGATCTCCTGTATTTTTTTCAGAGCGATTATGATAAACGGATGTTTCTCTCACCCGCACATTTCCAACCTATTCATCACAGGGCCAATAAAATATAAAAGATCACAACACAGGCTTTTAAAGTGCCTCACAATGGAGGCAGTGGCACAGAACTCATACATTTAGCCTCAAGGGGCTGTTGACAAGGATAACACAAGGCCCAGATATTTCTATTTCAACACATACACAAATACAGCATGTACTCTTTCTAATAGGATATCACACACTGTCATACAGTATGCCATGCAGCCGTGTCCTCTTCTTGTTGCTAAGGATGACTTCTCACAAACAAATGCCTGTCTCATATAGTGAAGACAGACATATTGTTCTGCTACCTGAGATGGTGACAGATGTGCTGGCAAAATGCTGACTGGTCACAGACACACACCAAAGCAACACTGGGATGCACAAATGCTGTAAAAGCTGTCATGTTTATGAAAGGTGAACAAATGATGACATAGACACATTTTCTCTGAAGCTGCCAGCAGTTTACATGCTGCATGTTACAGGGTTTTTACTCAATGTTTGGTGCCACGACTTAGAGTCAAGCCTGATTTCCACCAGGCACAGAATGGCTGCAGAACAGCGGCGCTGCGGTCACTGGAGCTGATCGCTGCCACTATAATCAATGAGACCATCTCCACAGGGCGCGCACTTCTATTTTTTAAGTGAGACATTGTTAAACCACGTCAAGCTCAACAGAGTAGAGATCGCACCAGACAGGAAATCCGACACAGAATCAACGTAATACACTTCCGCCCCCTTTCAAAATAAAACACAATACGCAGTTCATGCAGCCTGAAACAACTTCACATCAACAATACGTATTGATCGGGGGCTCCAGATCAGAAGTCAATCAATCAAAGGGTATGGGTCATGTTGGCGACATGGACGACGAGAGTCTGATTGTTGAAGTGGAACAGCATACAATCATTTATGACATAACACATTCTTTTTATAAGGATAGATGGTCAGATCAACAGATCTTCCACGTCAGAGAAGAAAAGTTTACTGTTTGTTGTTTACTTTATACACAGTTTATCACGGGATCTCACGTCTCCCTTACGTTCACGATTATTGTGTGTTCTGGTGATCTTGCGTGTATACCAGGCGGCAATCTCCGTGTCTGAGCATGGAGGCCAACCAGGAAGTGCCTTAAGCCTGCAATCCACCGAAAATTCCAGCAGGGGGTGCTAAGTTTGGCTGCAGTCAGAATCACAATCCTGTTTGGATATTAGGTTGTTACTCAAATGCACGTGCCATGTCTTCGAACCCTCCACCCGGGCGCAAATTTTGGCCTTCCCTGCCCCAAAATCCCACCTTAGAGTGACAAATGTGGTTCACCAGAGGCAACCCTACTTCATAATTATGGTTTGTGCCCTAATTTGCAGAATTTCTGGAAAGGAATATTTAGACTATTTTCAAATATACTTGGGGAAGAAATAGAACCTGATCCAATATTAATTATCCAAGGAATATCTGATGCGGGATCTGAGGCAAAGGAGGTTGAGCCTAGCTCACAAACATCTCTGATCTCACTGGCTCCTTATGGCTAAGAAGCTCCTATTTTGGAAGAAGAGGGAAGTACTGACAGTAAAACTCTGGCTAACTCAGCTGACAGACACACTTAGAAAGAATAAGATTAATTCCTAAAGACAAACTTTGAAACGTTTGAAGAGATTTGGCAGCCCTTAATCTAAAATGTTGAAACTAGTTAAATCTGAAACATAACCTGCATTGTAGATAGCACCTGGTAGCACTCATGGGGGAGGGGTGAAAGATGAACACACAGTGTCCTAAAAGTCGCTAGAAGTTGCTTAATGACACCATCGCCTAATTTGCATAATTTACCATGTGCATGTACTTGTAATGGACGCTGTAGGAGAGAGGAATAACATTGTGGCAGAGACAAAAAGTGAGTAAAAACAATCCTAAATATGTTTAGAACTGCAGAAGTGCACTGTCTTCTTTCACAATTCCAACATTCCTCCTTTATCCGGCCTTTGGACTGGCAAAAGTGACCCAAAAGACATACTGACTGTAAACCAGCCATTTGCAGACTGGACGCTGAAGGGTTAACATCCCCTCCGGCTCTGTGACTGCAGCTGACAGAGACTCCTGCGGGAGGACTGTGCTGCTTAGACTCGTTCTCTGCATTTCAAAACCTCAAAAAAACATGGTTTTATTGTTACTGATGGATATTTGTATTATTGTAATCATTATAAGGTAGATATTATACATTAATAAAGCCTTTAGTCACAGCTTGTAAAATAATAATTTAAAGAAGTACTTTAACCCACAAATGTGCACTACAGTATAAAGACTATACCTGCAAGAGTGCAAATATAAGAATAAAATGGGTCAATATGACAACTGACCTTCTCTGCTCATGTTTCAAAACATAAACTTTATAATCTCTGTGCATTCTTAGGTTTCCAAAGCTACATGTCCTTTTTACTCTAAACTAAAGCCAGATATGATTAATCATAAACAGTCAGTTAAAGCAGTTATCATTTCAGCTTCAATTCAAAAGTTATCTTGTGCAGAACTGAAATATAGAAATGAAATGCACAATGGTCAGATTTTTTTATTATCAGGAACAGCTGTAACACTCATAATGTGCAACAAACTCTATTTTTAAAGCTTTGAAATGTCGTCTTGAGACACTTGAGACAAATCAAAAAGTTGATGCTGTACTGTCTGTTATATAATGTTAAAACTCCTGAGATAAGTCACTCATTAACAGTAATGACTGTAGGTAACAGGTACTGACATGTTTGTTCTTTTTTACACATAATAACCAAAAAACGAATATATTTTATATATTTTGTATGGCCTCATTTGGTCTTGATAACAGCTTGCATTCTTGCTGGTAATGTTTTTATGTACTTTTCGACAGTCTACTTTATTATTGCGCTCCAGATAGTTTCTAGCTGTTCTCACAGATACTTTTATGCAATCCATCTTTGAATCTACTAAATCTTAAATTTGTTCAATTGGATTCTAATCCAGACTTTGACTTGGCCAGTCCATCAGTTTCAGTACTCCAGATTACTTCTTTTTTTTTTGTCAAATAGTCTCTGCAGAGCTATGAAGTATGCTTGGGGCCATTGCATTATGATATATGTACCCAGGACCAATCAGATTCTTTCCAGGAGGGATTCCATGATGCACTAAGATGTTGTGGTAGATGTTCTTGTTCATGATATCATCGAATTTCACTACTTTGCCCACGATGTTTCCACAAATGGAACCCCATACCATAATGAAACCTCCTCCGTGTTTCACTGTGGGTGCAGTGCATCTAGCATTAAAACGTTCTGCAGCTTTTCTGTCAACATAAACACGTCGATGCTAACCAAAGAGTTCAGATTTGGACTAGTCCATCCAGAGTAACTTCTTCCAGTCATCACCAGTGTTTATGCCCACTGGCAAATCTGAGGCATTTCTTGATATTTTCAGGCCTCAATAATGGCTTCTTAGCAGCTGTTCTTCCTTTTAAGCCTTGTTCCATCAGTCATCTGCTTGTGGTCATTCTGGAGATTTTCTCACTCTGATCTAGAAGCATTCATCTGTGCCTTCTTCCTTCTGTCTCTAATACTTCAAATCTTGAGGTGTCTGACATCTGCTTCAGGTAAATTCCGTTTCCTGCTTCTTCCTTGGCACATTTTGTAAGTACAAGTCTCTGCAATTGACTCCAAAGCATTACAATTGAATGGTTAGCTTGGTGCCTCAGATGTAATGGTAATACAATGGGGGATAACTGGAACTAGGCCTAACCAAAATCTGATATTGTAGAAAAGCAAATGAAATACAATAAAGTTAATATTTTGAAGATACTCATATAAACATTTCATTGTCATTTTGGAAAATATTCTCACAAAATATCATTACTGATGTTTGCTTTATATATAAATATGGAAAAGCAATTTTCAGGAGATATAGTTGATGCTCTATGTAATATACTAATGTGTCATGATGGTGCAGGTTGTTTGCAGTCCATCTATGAAATTCTATAAATATTTTCCATGTTATGTATTTTCAACAACATAAGATAAACTTTTGACATACTAAATGCAGACAGATTATTTCCTCTTCACTGCTAATCTAAGTGTGAATGACTTGAAATAGGTTTAACTAAGTGTAAGAAATGCAAAATCTCTTTTTCTCAAGGAAAATGCTTCTTGTCATTTTTCACTTTCAGATGAGAAATACTGCAGACAAGGTTGTTTTAGTCTTTGAATAAAACACAGAGCTGCTCTGAAACACAGGCACATAAAGGAGAGGCATCCATTTGGTGTGTGTTCATAATCACTGTCAGACGGCTGTGACCAGATGGCAGAGATGCTACTTTGGACAAACTCCAGAGCCACTTCTGTTCTCTGAGGAGATTTCTCTGTGAAATCTAACCTTGAATCTGCCAAAGAATTTTCCTAAAATCTGCATATGCCCACAAAAAGTTGCTGCTGGCTTTGTTGTTGTGCTTTCAGGATCAGATTCTCTCAAGTGAAAGTCATTCACCTTCAGTGATCAACTTGAATGCCTGCCATCAACTCACTGCAGGGCTTTTGTGGACCTGGAGAGGAGTCCAGAGAGCATGTGGTTCACTCTACACATGAAGCAGAAAATGCACTTCGGAAAGAAATATGGAGATACAAGAAATAAACAGGGAACACCTTCCGCTGGAGACTTTCAGAGAGCACGGTTTTCCACAGTTTCCTCCTCAACTTCTTCCATTTGTCATATCACAAGTGATATATGCGAATATTGCTCTCCCAGCCAGTCTCCAACAGAATTTCATCAGCTCTGAATGGGGCTAAAAAAAATCTTCAAATCAAAAAGGCTTTTCTCACAGGCAAGTAAAGTCAAGGTTGTTTGGGATGACTTATTATTTTGATGACGCTGAGCACTCTAAGTGACGTCGTGACAGTGTTTCATGTCTGTCCTACAGAGTCCTTGATTAAAGGTGCTGCGAGAGAGCAATAACAGCAAAGCTGTGCTCCAGCATTAACCCCTCTGAATTAGAGAGGAGCAGACAGAGACAGAGGAGACAGAAGGCTTATTGTCATATGCAGCCATGTTTAGCATTCAAACGGCCTTCCTGTGACAACTGTTCAACCCTCAGCCTGCCCAAATGTTTTGGCTGTTAAACATACATTTGGTTTGCAAAAATATTTAAATGAAAGAATGTGACATATTTCCACCACCAGTGTGGGAGGTTCACTTCATTGTTTTTCTATCACACAAGACTCTTCAAGACTCATTCAAGTCTGTCTTCTAAAAATTACATTTTTATCAAATTAAATGGTTTGGCTAAATATATTATGCAGGAAACATAAATGCTGGCTGGTTGAGGTGGAAGCTGGGAGTGAAAACTCCTGACGGGGAACATCAATGCCTGCAGCAAACATGACAGAAAGGCCCTGCTAAGAGCGAATCGACACTTGAACATATATTTGCCTCAAATATGTAAAAAGAAGTTATCATAAATGCTACCCCTCCTATAAGGATATCAAATATGTAAGGATGAACCTGAGCAACACTTGTGTGGATCTCGCGGTTTAGTTAGTGTGGTTAGATGGCTGTCAGAATTATTAATAATTTTCATAAATAATTAATTCTATTTATTGATTTACTCTAAGTCATCTTTAGATTGGGGCACCACTCGTTAAAACAGAGAAAAATATAGCCAATTCACCTAAATCAGTCTCATAAAGTTTAAAAATTCTTTTCATAGAAGATGTTGACATTAAATAGACAGCATTTATATATTCCAAAAAGATATTTATTTTAAAACAAAGTAAAGCAGACAATCTATGGAGCATAGGGAGCTACAAGGTCTTCGCTAAGATTATCTACAGTGTAGGCTTACAAAAGAGAGAAAGGTGTGTGTGTCTGTGTGTGTAGGTGAAGCTCGTCACACAATGGGTCGTAAAACACCCTACTGTGAAGGGATGGTCTGGGCCATGTTTTAGCTGTACAAGCTTCTACAAAGCTGTGTTTTGTTAAAAGCCAATTTAAAGTGTATTGTATGTAAATTAGTGTGTGACGAATCAAAGAAGTTAGTAAGGTTAGTTTGCATGCAGGCAAGATTAACATACAACTGTAAATGATGTTGTGACATGAATATCACACAATAATACTTAAACATAAACCAAATAATTGATTACAGGTCAAATCATATGTACTTACAGTCCTTGCTGATTTCATTATCTAAGCCCAGTTACATTACTCACAGTCCAGTTGAGAAAGAAGAGAAATCCTTTCAAACAGGCCGTCGAAGAAGGTCTGATTTCAGGCCGAGTTTCAATGATTTGCCGTCTTGCAAATTAAGTTTCTGGCTCGTCCTTGTTGTTGAGGAAGCCTTCTCTGGTGGTTGCAATGAACTTTGCATCCATTAATACAACCTTGATGCGTAGGGTAGACTGGGAGGTGTTTCAGAATTTCTTGTTGAAAAGAAGATTTTCTGCAGAAAGTCTCACCCTGAGCAGGGGATCTCCGCTGGTGCTGAGGAGGTGGGGGCTGATGAATCCAGGCCTCTTGGTCCCCTTCTGAGGGAGATTGAGGTGTTGCTGCTGGGCCACCAGTAGAGAGAGGGATAAGAGCAGAGGGGAGATCTGGTCTTTACAGTGGACCAACTGCGGTGTCAAAGGTCCCTTGACCAATGAGGTGGTCTGTAGGTGTCATAAACTCAAGGCATCCTGGGAGATGACATCTCTCTGTGCCTTACTGGATGCCCCAAAATGCAGGTGAAATGCCATTTTGTGAGTTGAATGATGCATTTTAGTCCACATCAGTTAAAGTCAACAAATTAACCCGAAATTAACCTGTGGTCCGATCACAACACTGCCTAAAGGTTATTTACGCAAGGTGCTGTAGAAATAATACCCAAATACCCAGTTAATGACCTGTTCTCCCTGTTGAGTTTGGGAAGAGATGGCTCAAGAAGATCTTCTACCCTTGGGCCACTACGGTCCTGAATGAGAACACTGCATAAAACTGCCCTCATGAATGATGTAACATTTGATACTCTTGATACTTTTTTAATATCAACAACTCACCATCTTGTGATCACTATCTCAGGGCCCAAATATCATGCAAGCTGTATCCAAAACCGTTGTGTTATGTTTGAATAGAGTCGTTACACAGTTGTTTATGTAACAGAAAACTGTATTCTGAGGTCCAAAAGACATTCCTTGAATACATGAATCCATCAGTGCTAGATTCCATGCCTATAAAGGGACTAAAGAGACCAACCCCAGCTTCATATGTATGCATTTTTTCCAAAGCGATAGTGACAATTTTTTCCATCAAATAGCGAGATGTCTTGTTTCTGCTTGTGCTGCAATGTGGAGGGTACCATTGAAGCTGAAACTGCTCTTTTCCTTTGTCTTTGCCATGATCAAACACTCGTCCAAGCAAGAAGCAGCTAATGATTAGCATAATCACTCAGTCCCCAGAGCACTCAATCACCTCTAGTGGCAGTTTATGATGCAGAAGGGCAGACATGATGGAGAGGAGCTTTTCTAGCCCATAATTGGCTGTAAATATTAGATGCAGTTTTTTTTCCCATTTTGCAGCCCAGATACAGCTGTATGTATGCAGCCTGTGAAGTGTAAATATGCGTGAGCAGAAGAAATGGAGGAGGATTCAATGCCCTGTTGTTGATAGGAAAACTGAATTTTTACTAAACAGGTGTTCAGGTAGAACATCTCATCCCAGAGGTAACCAGACACATGTTTGAGTTGTGGGAAGGCGATATATGTGGTAGTTCTTCTGAATATTCACTACTGTATGAAAAAGAAAAACAATGTGCAAATGATAAAATGTTTTGCCCACTTTTGCTCTCGGAAGCCACAGCAGAATGACGAGGCATTTGGGAAGAGTGCTAGATGTCAGCTTGTATCAACATTCCAACATCATTAGTGTTAATGTCACCCTAATGTCCCCAAAATATCCTGCTTTGCCTTATTTGACATTTTCAGAGCCACATTTAATGTCAGAGAATACACGCTCAAGGACGCATCAGAGAACAATTCCTCACAGAAAGGAGCAAAGTGAGTTTTTTCCAGTCCCTGTGGAGAGATTTATTTATACAACTGTCATCTAATTCTGTCATAAATACACACATACAAGCCCGCCCGCCTCCCCTCCCCAGGAGAGCTGCCCTCTACTCTGCATATCCCTTGAGAAAGAGGTCACAATCCAGCCCAATCCACCAGGGAGGATGCCATCTAAGACGCCATTGCTGCTACCCATCTTACATCCTGAGGTTGTACATACTCTCTAGCTACAAATTTAATTTAACTAAAAAGAAAAAAAACCCTCAGAGAGCATCTCTGTTGCCTTCAGACCTTGTTGGAGGAGGAATAGCTCATCTCTCGCATTACCATCACCTCAGACATGACAGAACGCCAGGCTATCGGTCACCTGCCACTCGCTTGTCAACACCAACTCAAAGACAGTCTCACACCTCCTGCGAGCTCCTCAGACCCGCTGATAAGAACTCATCTTCACTTCAGACATAAAAGCTTGTGGCTGCTGCACTGTGTGAAACAGTCACCCTGCGCATAAATCAATCACACTTCCAGCTTAAGACTATTTTCCAAAATAAGTGGTGACTTGTCAGATCTGCAGTCTGGGAGATGAAGGGGAGGATTTGTCAAGCACAGCTTTCTCATCATGTTGCCACCCACTGCAATGAAGATGGGTGCGGACTTCATCTTATTTGTTAGAAATATGTGGTTGCAAGTTAGATTGTTGTTTTGTAAAGAACATCATGTATGCCAGCATACTGAAGGCACTGCACTGTAAAAATCTAGCAGTCATAAATCACTATGTATTATTAACTCAATCACAGAGTTTGTCAACATTAGTTTTGCTAATTTAGTTTTAGTTACCAATCCATATCTAGTCAAATAAAGCAATGTTGCAAGGCTGATGATTAGCATTATTACAAATATCAATTTGATTTTGCAATAGACTTTCTTACCTCTAACAAAACCTAGAAGTTCCAATTTGACTTTAATGCTCTATGAGGATCATGGATCACAGCTGGGATTGTTTCACAGTGCTTATGTTAATGCTAATGAAGAAATGTCTCACCTGGGGTACCACTGGAGCGTAGGATGTGTTTTTAATATCTCTTGGACAACAAGGAGCTGTTTGACACAGAGGAATAACGTAACAGGCTTAGAAACAATACAGGGATTTGATGACAATAATAAAAATATGGAACAAATGGAATTCCATCTGCCTCATCTTTTAATTCAAAACTTTAAACCACTCTGAAATTATGCAAAGAAGACTGAGCTTGAAGTGGTTACACATGTGTGAGCTGTGGGCTGTCAAGTTGTCACTTATGAACATCAGACTAGATAAGCACAGTGTGTCCTTTGAGAGCTGGTTGGTTTTTGTTGTCTCTGATTAGTCCAGTTTAAACTAAAGCATCTCTTTCACATAAGTACATTTTGTGGTGTGCAAGACCACTTGGTTCCTATTTTCCTTTAACATTTTCTTAGAAGACTCTGCAGGTTTCTCTCAGAGTCGATTAAAAACACTGCCACCACACACGTACTGATCAATGCTATCTACCGGCTGATGAAACAGGAGTGTGATTGCCCATGGAAACACTGTGTTTAGTTCCTTATTAGCATTTGAGCTAGCACTCCCGGCGGGGGGTCAACTTCATCAGCTTCAACTCAAACTCTCAGCGGTAACCATGGGGTGGTAGAGCCTGTCAATAACTTCCTTTGACCTACCTACACAGCTTCAGAAGTTCTCTTTGAAGAACATCTCCATGCTCGTGGTCATAACAGCTGAAGGAGCCGTACTCCCTTACCGGCAGTTTCTTACACATAACATACTCATAACATGTGGCAGTCATTATTAATTTTGAACTTGTAAATGCACTGCATTTGTGTGTCATGTGACCAGGGTGAATTTATAGGGGGGCATGAATGAATAGTGCCTCAGCAGCAGATAATGAAAAAGATACTTCATCAAAGAACAATATTCTTACTGCTGTTCAAAATGGAGGGTGAAAGAAAGAAAATAAAGTAAATCTTCAAGGAGGTGAAGAATGATTTATTATCTAGTGCCATATTTGTTTAATTGCTACATGAACACTTATATAATAATGATAGTAATAATAATAATAATAATTTGACTTTCAGTATTTGCTGTTTACCTGTCAAGTTACCTCCTGTAGTTGCGCGAATAATGTCTGAAACACAAAGAATTAAGTAAAAAGTAGGGATGACGCCAATTGATCGGCAACTGATCGGATCGCCCGATATGATAAAAAAAACGATCGATCGGAAAATCAGATCAAAGGTTAAAATCACCGATCCGATCGTATTATACATGTGCTTTACAAGTGTTTGTTATGGTGTGATATACATTCCGGATCCAAAGGTGGCGGTAGTGCGCCAAAACGCTGCCGCTTTAAAACGAAGAACAAGTGTTGCGTTGTTGTGGTCACGCAGCCTGCATGCACCGACACACACACACACAACATGTCTGCGATGTGGAACTTTCTCGAAGTGAGTGAGTCCGATGTCACACACGCTTGCTGCAATTTATGCAAGCATTTAGACATTTAGAGAAATGTTAGTGTTAGAGTGAGCAATAATAATATGTTTCACTGTACTGTGTTACAATGTGCAATAATGCCACCAATGTTCAGACTGGCATTTTGACTTTGTTTAGCCTGTTAAATAGGCTTAATTTTAATTTTAATTTAATTTTATATGATATATGCAACAATATAGCCATTTAAAATGGATAGTATCAATAAATGAGTGAACTTTCAACATGAAGCTCTTGCCTGTTCTTGACTGCCCTATAGAGGCCATGTTGGCATATTGTTTTCCACCGTGCCACTGCGGCTATGAAGGAATATTAAAGTTACTGCTATGCAATAAATAAAGGTCAATCTAGGTAATCTAGTAGTATCTAGTAAATAAATGATTACAAGGTTAACATAAATGAAAGACTATAGGCCTGTGCATGAGTGGATGAATTGATGGGGGGAAACCGAGTAAAATATAAATATTAATATCGTCCCACGTGATCGATCGGTTCTGATTGGTAATTGGATCGGTGAGGCTTTAGGTGATCGGTGATCCGTATCGGTCCCAAAAAACCTGATCGGACCATCTCTAGTAAAAAGCAAATGATAGGTTGCCACAAAACCTCTTCTTTTTCCAAGCGTAATCTAAAGCAGCTCAGAGTGCATTTAAGCCCTGCCGCACCGGAGGAGAACACATCTGTGACTCTATAGAAGGAAGGAGCCTCCTCCAAGCAGGCAGAGTACATGTTGGGTCCTCTGCTAAGGAGGGGTTATAGCTTTCAGCCTGGTTGTTCTTCCTTTTGCAATCTGTAATGGCTCAGATGCCACATATTTTGGGGATCGCTATTGTTGACATTTTCCTCTGTCCTGTGTCTTAGTAGGCTATAGGCTGAGGTGTCACTGGATCTGTAGGCAGCATCCCTAAGCCTTAGCAAGCTCCTCACCTTACTGTTCAGCCAATGTTTCTGGTTAGGGAACAACAGTGGTGACATTTTCAGTGCAAAAGTTGATATATGAAAGTACCGGAGAGGTGTGCTCATTGAGATTTGTTTCAGCAAAGATGTTCCAGTCGGCACACTCAAAATAGTCGGACAGTTTTCTCAATTTGTGGTTTTGAGACAACGCACTGCCTTACATTCATTTATTGTAACTAGTTGAGTGAATTTCAGCAAAGGGAAATGACAAATACATAGTAGATCATTAAGAAGGTTTTGAATTGGCTTTGTTGGAGAAATATAGACAGGAAGCTTCACATTTAGCCATCTTTTCGTAGAACAATTAATCAGACTTGAAATGGATATTCTTTTTATATTATATATTATTATTATTTTATTAATATACAAACCATACTATATAAAACCATGCATATAGACACATGGAGCCCAGACAAACCTTGTGACCTTTTTAAAAATACATTGCTGCTTGCTCCCTCTCTCTGTCTCTCCATGATAGAATCAGATTGTCTTTTCTGAGGATTTAATGAGGGTTTCGACTCAGCAAAGAAGCATTTTCTTCCTACAGCAGGCAGCTCTGAAGATACTGAAGCCTATAATCAGAAGTTTAAACATGGCCATCATTTACTCTGCTTCTGATGTCTCCGGCTTCCTCCACTTTTAAAATGTTGTCTGACTGTGGACACTGAAGGAAAGCTAAGAGAGGTATCATTTTGAGTCTATAAACTCTCCATCAGTTTAAAACCTCTATCAGACCTTGAAGTACATTTTAAAAGCAGCATGTGTTGTGTTCTTAAATGGACAGATCATTGCAAAACTACCATATGACATACTGTATTGTGGGTTTTATTTTACAGCACAAAAAGGAGGAGAGCACTGTTGTTAGAGCACAGCATGAGCTTCACATCAAGCTTTAGTAGTATGGCATAGTGTTTGTATTTGTATTCATTTATTTGCACCATAAGAAAAGACAATTACAAAAAACAGAAATGAAACAAGAATAGTAAGTGCAGGAGAGGTTAAAAAACCCTATATGGGCTTATAAAAAGCACCTCCCCAGGAAATATACAAAAATTCAAAAATAAATCAACAACAACAAAAAAGAAAGCATTACGAATGCCATTTTATAGCACACAGACACAAAAAAGTCAGAAATAGAAACATGGGTGTGCATAAACGTAAAATAATTGTATTTGAGTGTATGAGCATGTATAAGAGATAATGATCCAATGACAACTATACTGGAAAAGAAACTATTAGGAGTCTTGATTTAACAGGTAAGCTTTCAGTCTTAACTTAAATTTATTGAGGGATGAAGATAATTTAACTACATGAAGAGGAGAATTCCAAAGTATGGAGCCTCTGTAGTGTTTGAGATGGAAGCAGAGCAAGTCTGGTAAAAACATCACTTCTATTTACAGTGACAGCATTACAGGTGTCTAAGGGATTCTTGATGGAGAACATCACAAGTAAGACAAGAGCCTAGTTTGCAGAGATGAAGAACAGTAAAGGTCTAAGGTCCAACTTATGGCCCAGAGTGACTGCATTGTAGTAAGGTACATCTCAACCCCACATTACTTTAGTATCAGACTAAATAAACAAAGTGCTTGCTGAGTGTCTGATAAACCCTCCCCTGCTGCTACCCAGCCCCCGGGCTGTCAGCCTGAGGTCTCCTACTCTACTACTTTTCAGTCCCTGCTGATCCAATTGTGCAGGCCTTAAATCCTGTTTTATCTGTTCTGGTATTTTCACCTGTATCTAACCTGCTATCCAGTTGTGCCTTCTTGGATCAAAATGCTTTGGACTGCATTTCAGTTGCCAACTTGTAAGCCCATTGCTAACTTTCTCTAGTTCATTTCCTTTCATCCTAACTTCCTTTTTTTGTGTTTTTCTGGTGCTAAATCAGAAGATTTAGATTTAGGTAACCGACAAACTATGGGAACAAAGTCAACATCAGCATGACCCATAGTCAGAATAGTCACAATTATGAAAGTAATTTAATTTAGCACTAACTTGTACAGTCATATTTTGCTCGGATATAAACAGTGATAAGATGCAACTAATCATTCTTCAGCTCCGATTTGCATTAAATTGCAGTTCAATTACTTTTTTCAATTTTTTGTTGAGGGCACATGGTATCTGCATACTTGCACAAATTACAACCTGAAATCACCCCTGCCTGCTTATTTTACCTTCATTTTTTCCAGTGTGATAATAAGTCTCTCTTTTCAGTCACTATATTCACAGTCCTTATCTTGAATAAAACCTCCCCTTCTTCAAAGCACAACCTGCCAGTGTTTCCGTGATAAGGGGGATGGGAATTCATTTTCCTACAACAACCCCCTGGATGCTGTCCCACCACCCATGCTGTGTCGCAGGTACTTCTTCATGCACCATTTGATTAATAGATTAATTCCAAAGTAACATGCTCTTATTCATTGTTTTCTCCGGTGGGACTCGATGGCGGAAGCGTTGATTAATGGGATTGAGTGTGGAAATGGTAATCTGCACTGAAATTCATGACCTACTTTATGCACTACTTAAAAAAAACAGTCAGCTCTCTTTGGCTGAGTCTTTCTCATATTATATCTGCTTTAACAGACTTCTATGCATAGAAGCTGCAGCATAATTCCCCTGGGCCATTTTGTTTATATCTGCAATAAAGTGCTAGTGTCACATTAAATATGGTAGACTGGAGACAGGGGAGAATATATTTAGTGTGGAGCCCTCACTGAGTGAGTGTTCCAGGCCCAGCTGTGGTTTCTCTCGCAGCATTCTAAACTAATGAATTGGTCCAATTAGTGGGCCAATTAACAACACCAAGAGCTGTGCTATCAGTCCTCCAGCTTTGTGAGACTACACAAATATACCGTACTGTACCTACTGATAGGAACCGTTGTTTTTCAAACTTCGCATGTGAGGGGTTGAAAATGTCGAAAATAGCAAAAATTTTAATTCAGAGAACTTAAATAACTAGAAAAGCAGTAAATTGTACACAGCATGCCTTTGTTTGCATCGTGCCTGTTTTAGCATATTTCAAAATGTTTGAAAAATTCTAATTCTTTATGTTAATTGAAATACTGTGTAAATCAGTGCAGTGTATGCTCAGACATCCCTTATCTTTTCTATATTTTTTTGTAGAGATAAACCCACAGAGACTTTTCACATTCCCCTAAAGTCATTGTTTTGGATTGAATGCAAGTTTCCTATTCTGGTTCAATCTCTTCACTTTCATCAACCTGGGTTCAAGCAGCTGGTAGCGGTTTTCTGATGTTTCAGATGTTTCAGAAGTGAATATTGGACTTGTATTCAACAGATGGACACAAACATAACTCCAAATGAATGCTTATGTTGCTGTTTGTTAAGGCTGAAACTATGGTTCTCCAAAGATACCATGTTATTCTTTCCAGAGACGTGTCGTCGTCCCAATGGCCCATTATTCTAAAACCCCAATAGTAGAAAAATGTCCTATTTGATGGAAAATACCAACTGAGCCACAGCCGCCCCATAACTTTATTACAGGATTTCAGATTTCACAATGCCATAGAGGGATGGTGGAAGGACCAAGAAATATTTTCTAAGGCAGACATCCGCTGGCGTCCTTGACATAATTGTTTTTTAGTGTGTTTATTGCGTTACAACGACCTATTGATGCAGCCACCTGGAATTCCCCCTTCCAACTAAAGGCCTTGCAGCTGCCAGCCAGCTGACTCCCAGTTCACAGTCAACTTTCAGGCAATGGGAGTCTATCCCCTTTGATGAGGGCATGCCTTGATTCCACTATAGACTTACTAATTCATTCAAATGCAAGGTGTCACCATTAGATGGTGCTTTCTATAGATAAACACACAAACAACTCTACAGTAATTGCATTTTCTTGAGTACTACAGTTTTGAGGTACTTATTTTACTTACCTTATAATGCTACTCCCGTACATCTCAGAGGCAAATATTATAGCCTACTTTCTTTCCCAGTACGTTTATTTTCTAGCTTTATTTAAGTCTTCTTAGGCTACGTTTACACGAGGACGGTCTGAACAGACGCATAAAGTGGCGTCGCGTCTTCACTTTTTATTCCTCGTTTAGACGAGCATTTTCGGGAGGAAATCTGCGTGCATACAGTGACGCAAAAGTGTGTGAAATTCGATTGTATGCATGCCAGGCGGCATCACTTAAAGCGATAAGAGCATCTTTGGACATGCAGAAGTTTTCACGCCACACATTTTCATCAGCAATTCCTTCCACAAAGTTCTCCACCATCCACTAGATCTCCCAGGTCTCGTTCACAGCCATCTGGCTCGCCTCCGACGAATTGGTGCATCCAAAATGTGATAGAGGTAATTACAGATCCTTCTCTGTTCACTAATACTATCTGTACATATCCTGTACATTTGGTGGAAAGACTCCTGTAAGTTTATTAGAGCTGCCAGAGCAGCTTGAAGGTCCGACGCATGGAAATAATCCCACGTTTGTTTATTTTCCTGTACTGGAGCATGTATGTGACGTAAACACATACGTGACGCAGAGAGAGAGATCTGAGCAGATCTGAGCAGAGTTTTCAAATTGGCAGTGTAGACGGACACGCTACGGCAGAGCGTATTTAACTTTTCCACTTTGGAAGGTGGTTTCAGATTTTTGCGTTTTTAAGCCCCCAAAACACCGTCACCGTCTAAACGAAAGGCACTTCCGATAAAATATTTTGTCGTTTTTACCCGCAAGCGTCCTCGTGTAAACGGGGCCTTAGTTTATTTATATTCTGTATCAATAATCTAAATTTGTAGCTAGGTTATAAATATAAATATGCTCCACCTTTATCAGTGTCAACATTATTTATCAGCCTTACCAGACTTCTACTTCTAACAGAGCATTTTTACACTAAAGTATAGATACTTGAACTTAAGTGAAAAGATATATTCATGCAAACCAGTGTGTCTGTGTACTACTCAAATCTGACCATATGGTGTTCCAGAAGTCATTAAGTATGCTCTGTGTGGGAAGTACATTACCTCATATGCACGAATCAAATATGATTTTTTAAAAAAAGCTTAGTCCCAGTGTGACCCCAGGTGAGCCCACTCTGCCTTGTGTGGGCAGCCCACACACTTTGGGCTGGCCACATGGGGCCCAATTTTCTGCCCGATGTGGCCCTTCAGGGGGACTTGTTTGCTCGGTAAAATCATTGTTTAGGTTAGAAGCAAACGTGTGATTCCACTGCTCAGAAAAAACAACACTGGACCCATCCCAGGTGGAAAACTAGACCAGTCTCGCTCCTACCATTCCTATCAAAAATACTGGAGCACACAGTTTTTAACCAAGTCTCCAGGTTCTTTGCTGAGGACAACCTGTATGATCCAAATCAGTCTGGCTTCAAGCAGTTTGAAGTTTCAGTTTCAGATTTTGTGTTTTCAAGTACAAAACTTTTGACCTGAATCTAGCTCCATATAAATCTAGATTGGTGTTTTTGTAGCCTAAATTCACATAAACTGCAGCCTTTTTTTACAACAATGAACCATACGTGTATGTATAATGATTTGTGTTCTATTTTTAGAACGATCCGCAGTACTGGATCCACGAAAAGCTAATTTTGACAAAAGATCAAATGTCCTTATGGGTGGTATCGACAAATAGTGTATTCTTAAAATCAAATTATTAGTCCCACAATGAAGAAATTCAACCTCTGCATTTAACCCAATCTTTTTTTTCCACACCAGTGAACACACCATGCTTAGGAGAAGTGGGCAGCACGTTTCTGTCGTTAAGGTTGGAGATCTTGTTGATACCATTACTTCTAATTATGTATCACAGTTCATTGGTTAGCAATGCAGGTTCATCCCCAGTCTGTCCAAACAGACATCTATCTGACACTCTCTCCTGAGGGAAGAAAAGAAATCTTCAAAAAACTATTTCTTGTGGATTTCCAGCGACTAAATCCTGCCTCATTACCATATCAATTAGATCTGTAGCTCAAGATGGCAGAGGCTTTAAAGAATCTATGTGTTTGCTGCAGTTGATGAATATTCCTAAAGCCTGATCAGCTCCAAGAACTAAAAACGGCTTGGATTGGCGAGCTGACACTGACCGTGGATGTCGCAATTGTTGACCCTTGGCTGGATCAGCCAATCAGAAAGTGTTGTTCCTCATGGGTGGAGAAGCCAATTGCAGTATCCAACGCTAGAAGCCATGCTCCTCCTCTGAGATGCATGACCGCTCTGGAGGTGATCACACACATGCAAATGAAGAAAAACGCTGATTTACACAATGCCCTGAATGCCTCTTTTCATCCTCTTTCAGTTTTATGATGAGAGCTATTTGTCCTCTAGTTGTATGTTCATTTTTTATAATCCTTGCGTGATCACATTTCACACTTTCAAATATAGCCAGCATGTGTGATGTAAAGCCTTTCGTCCTCTCTCTTTTTTCACTCTGTCTTGTCCTTTTACTGATGAAACCTTCCCCTCAGCGGACGCCCTCTTCTAGTTGCTGGGAAGAGAACAAAAGCTGTCATTCACTGATCCCCCCATTACACAGCAAGCATGTTCCTGCCATCATCACCTTTGAATCCAGTTCTGCCTTTAACTGGACATTTCACTGCCACAGAGAAATGATGTCCCAAAATAGAGAGGGGGGAAAACAACACAATGTTTAAACTTTTCTCTTGCTGTGAGACAGATCAATATTTTTCTTCCTCTTCTTTATGTTTTGGAGGTTAGGGGTCCCTCATATGGGGAAATCAAATATGTAAGGCTTTATATTCCTCGAACCTAAGCAACACTTTTGTGGGTGTCACGGTTCAAAGGTGTGTTAAGATGGCTATCAGACTGATTAATCATATTAGAAATAATTATTACTTGATTTACTTTAAGTCACCTTGAGTTGAGACACCACTCTGTATAACAGAGAAAAGACATCCAATTCACCTAAATCAGTCTCATAAAGTTACTAAACTATCAAATTGGAGCTCTGAAAAATAATTTATTTAATAATTAAATTTACATATTAACATTTAGTAATGGTTGAAGGAATTTGGAATTATTTACATAGAAGAGGTTGGCAACTCACTCATAATATACAACTTTAAATAGACAGCATATGTATTACCAAAATGTATTTAATATTAAAAAGCAAAGTTCAGCAAAACAGTGGTATAGAGACGTTGGGTCTTGGCTTTGGAGAAAGAGTCGTAAAACCATAGTGATGGTCTAAAGTCTTTTCCTGCCTATGGAGGACAAATGACCATGTGTAGGCTTTTAATTTCTCTTCAATGCTGTATGTCTGTTAAAAAGCCAATTTAAGTATAAGTATAAGTATACTGAATTTGATTTAATTGCTAAACTGAATTAAATTAGTAAAGCTGAGCTGACTTGCCTGCACATATTTATGTCTGTGTAAAGCAAGATTAAAATTCAACTTTAAGTGGTGTCGCTACAATAATAACAGTTATACTTAAAAACAGACATAAACCAAATCACTGATTACAGGTCAAAACTTCGTTCTTGGACACATCCAGCAGTTCTTTACTTTACATGTGGAAAAACTGTCTAAGATTTTATTCTCATGTAATTGTTTCTTGGGCAAAATGCCGCAATATGGACAAGGACAAAGAAGAAAAAGCTTTTAGCTCTGTCTCTATTTCATCTGTGTAAATATCTCCTCAATACTGATAGAAAAATGCTAGTTAATGATTTACATAGATTGCATTTTGTAAAACATGCATTAGGTGGGGAATCCATTGCTGAAAGATGTTACCTCTCTTTAAGGCTCTCTACACATGACTATGAGTAATGTGAGCTGTGTTTGTTTGTGATCAAACAGGCCTTCTGGGCACGGGCCCAGGTGCCCCCTAAGGCACAGACTGTTTGAAGTGACTGTTGCTGACATTTCTTCTTGGAGAGTTCTTTATTTTCCTGTTACTGATTCTTTTCTACTAACCCAAACCAATTTTATTTTTATTAGAGGCACTTTCAACTTATTCTCTGATAGGTACCATAGACTGTATATAAATAATGGATGTAGGGACAGTGACGTCACCCATTGGCTTGTGGCTCGTTGGAAGCATCAAGTTCAGCGTTACACTCGTCGCCATCAGGGAGCAGACCATATTTGGACTGTGGCGGAGCGAGAGGGATCTGATCACTGACTACACGCCTCTCTACACCTCAACCTGACTGAGAGAAGCAGCTGCTAATTCATGTTAGCAATAATTGGAGCATTAACTGGGATGTTAGTTTTGGCTAGCAAAAAACAAAAACAAAATATATGTTACTTATCTCAGAAAACTGAGCAGCGACTCCTTGGAGTGTCTGTTAGTCCAACCAAACGCTGAACAAGACATTTATACTGAACAAAACGTTCAAATAAACTGTCATTAAGTGAAGATACAGTGTGAAAGGGTCAAAGTTTTTTTTTTTACTGAACAAAACATTCAAATAAATTTAATTAAGTTAAAAAAAAAGTGAAAGGATCAAAGTTCTGAGACCAAACCGGTAAACGTCCTTTTTTTACATCTATATAACGTTATATATAACTTTATTGACACGTTACCGTGGATATGATTTGTTCTGCTTCTCTCCTGATGACGGCTCGCCTTGTTAGTGACCTGTCAATCAAAGCTAGCCACGCCCACAATCATACGGTTCTTTATCTTCTATTTTCTGTGGAATTTTTGGTGGATTGCAGGCTTAAGGCACTTCCTGGTTCGCCTCCATGCTCAGACACGGAGATTGCCGTCTGGTAGGTACGTGGGAATGTAATAATTATTAATCATTATAAAGTCCAATCTCTAGCAACGGTTGTAGCAGGATTTGAACCTCACTGTATGTTGTCTAGGGGTAAACAGATCACAGATTATCGGAGTACTTTTTAAAGGAAACATTTTCTTAATCTCAAAGCAGAGTTGTGGTGAAAATACAGAGAAAATAGAGATGCATGCTGTTTTAGTCTGGAAAAAAATGCAGTTTGTGTGCGCTCTGTGTTGAATCCCAACGAACAGAGTTGCAGACATGGTGAGCAGAGGAGACGGACTTGAGAAGCCTCATTTAAATCATTTAAATTGCATGTATGGGAGCACTTTGGCCTCCCCGTTAGCTTCAATAAGTAGTGTGTAGGCAATGGTGGAAAAGCAACGAGTGTAATTACTGTCGCCTTGCCATGATCGCCAGATGCTGCATTGCTGTGCCTGGCACCTCTGTTCCTAGCAGAGAGACAGATCTCCATGACAGGCGACATACTGACATCTACACTCTCAGTTCAGCTTTGCTTCCTTTCTTTCTTTCTTTCTTTTTTTACTGTATTTTAAATTTATGTACACTGGCATTTTTTTTTTTTTAGTTTCCATTTTTTTTTATTGCACTTTCATTTGTTTTTATATACTTAAATTTGAACATTGGATAGACATCTTGAATTTGTTGGTTTTGTTTATTTAATTTGACCAAACAAATAATTCTCAACTCAACTTAACTCTATTTGTAAAGCACTTTAAAAACAACCACAGCCGCAACAAAGTGCTGTACATAAACAAGCAAACAAGAAACAATAAAATAAATATAACAGGAATACACACTAAAATAAATAGTTGCATTGCTTTTAAAAAAATTAAAAAACAATGAATAAAAGCAAACCATAAAACACTAAAACAAGAGCAGAGTCTCATGCGCAGTTGAAAGCCAAGGAATAAAAATAGGATTTAAGATGAGTTTTAAAAATGGACAGTGAGGAGGCTTGTCTGATGTGCAAAGGCAGTTTATTCCACAACTTGGGGGCTGCAACAGAGAAAGATCTGTCCCCTCTGAGCTTCCGTTTAGATCTCTGAGCCTCCAGGAGCAGCAGCTCAGCTAACCTGAGGCACCGAGCAGGAGCGTAGGGGTGGAGACCATTTAAAGATTTAAAAACAAATAAAAGAATCTTATATAATACCGTCCTTTTCCCCCCAAAAAAGCAACACAGAGTGACAGAGGGTAACAGCATAGCAGGCTGTAAGCTTTTATACACATGTTCTCTCATAGTAAATGCAAACCTAATTCTAATCCATTTTTTAAAGGAAGGATATTGGAAAGGATAAAAGACAAATGCTAGTAAAGTCATCGCTGTCAGGGTCCCTGTCGAACTATCAGTTACTTGCTTTTTTCCTTGTCATGTTAGTATAAGGTTTTAATGACAAAGCAGTATTATGCTACATTTAAACTCCCAGCCCCCACCCCCAGATGGATGCCCACATGCTTTTAAAAGTTTATTTGAATTCATAACTTAGACAAGCTGTCTACGCGTGTCACCAATGCAAGCAGTGTGAAACATGTTTAACGAGAGAAACTCATTTAAAATGAGTGGCTGAATATGCTGATGAAAGCAGGTAGTGCTTACACAACCATTAAGCAGAACAGACGCATAAAGCCTCAGTTTACTGTCATAAGCCTAAGGCACAAAATTAAAACACAACAACTAACAACAACAAACCCCCCATGTATTAAAGGTGTACACACAGCCTGGGACACTTCACTGCAACATTAAAAACCAAGTATCTGGCTACTGCGGTGTGCTAAAAAAAAAAAACCAACAACAAATGAACATCACTATCTGCTGTGACAGTGTCCAGAAGTGCTTCAGTCAGTGAATACATGTATCTACAATCTACAAGCCCAACTATACTAACAAGCTACAATAAACTGTTTTACTGTTACTATGGCCTACATATTTCTTCATTTTGATACACAGAGTGTATCAGTTTCTCTCCCTAACCCCCTACACTTTATTGTAATAAGATAAACCTAATTGAACTTTTTTTTGCATTGAGTTTTTTCAAGTTGTCAGAGATGCTTTCAATGGCTTTCTCACTATACAGTGGCAAGAATATAATCACAACAACACATAGTGTGCTTAACCTAATATCACACCAACAATTATAATATTTCATGTCTTTATTGAATGCACCGAATGTCCATTACACATTCATAGTGCTGGTGGAAAAATAAGTAAACCCTTCAGCTAATGACTCCAATAAGAGCTAATTAGGGTCAGAAGTTAGCAAACCTGGAGTCCAGTCAATGAAACGGATGATGAAAGATCCGGATGAGGTGTAGAGCTATTGACTTATAAAAAAACACTCAAACCATTTGGGTTTGCTAATTACAAGAAGCATCTGCTCATGTGAACCATGCCTCAAAAAAAGAGATCTCCAAAGACCTGCGATCAGAAATTGTTGATTTGCATCAGACTGGGAGGGGTTACAAAGCCATCTCAAAGACTTGAGGTATCCACCAGTCCACAGTTAGTTTAGTCCTGTGGTGACTCTCCTTTGAAGTGGCCCCCAGCCAAGTTGACTTTAGGCACAACGCAGATGAAGCTCAATAGAAGTTGGTTGATGTAGGAGGACAATGCATTGCACCGCATTTGTAGATCGCAATCTTTCATTGTGGATTTTCAAAATAAAATACCTGCTGGGAAACACTATGGTTGCAGTCCAAAATTTTAAATAGATTTAACTATAAAACATGGTCAATATCAATATGTTACAAAAGCTTATGCATTGATATGGTTAACTGGGACATTTCATGGAAACAATGGAAGGGTTCTAGCTGTATGTGGCAGTGGAGGAGGAGAGACATGCCTTCCCCATGTGCCATATTTCCGTAAAAAAAAAACAGTACCATATGAGTGAAAGTGGCATACCTCTAAGAATTAGTGATGTTCGATACCACCAATTTCCTTTCCGATCCGATACTGAGTAAAATTGAGGCTGGTATTGGCGATACCGATCCGATACCGATACTTTGTGCAAATACACCTAATGTGCCTAATCTAAAAAAAAGGAGTGTATTTCAAATAGTTTAACCCTGTAAGACCCAGTGTTGCAGAATTACAACAATTTTGGTTATCCCCAAAAAACCTCTACATTTTTTTTTTTTTTTGGTTCAACCACATTAACATGATCATTGGGTCCTATTGTTTGTTCTCACAATGCGTTTGGATCCAACATTTGTATATAAGGCCCGCCCTAGGCTCAAGAAGTCACACAACTTCCAATTTTTTGATCGAGCATCATCCCTTCGATTTACTGGACTGGATTAATCTGATTCAAGTAAGTAAAATGCTTTGAATATTTTTTTTTTGTGTTTATTACAGTGTCTAGAACATGAACATATGTAGTGTTTGTGGAAAATGTGCCCTACATTTTATTTAGAGCTTGTTTTATAAGTGTTGCAATATTACAACGTTGGGTCAGAGTGGTAGTCAAAACAGCCCTGTTTTTGAGAGGAATGTCTTGAGAGGAACTTCAATTAAAATTTTTACAATATAACTTTAAACTACACATGATTTACACATTCTAGCCTGGGCCTTATATTGAATTACATATTTATTGTATTAGAAACTAAAGTGCAAAGATATATTGCTGTATCTAAACATTTTCATTTACTTATAATGATTTTTAACCACCTTCAACACTCTCAGTATTTTCTCCTTATCACAGAATGCAGGACTTTTTACCAAAGACATTCTGTTTGTGCATGTCTGCCCCTTTGTCTTAGTCTCTATTGATAAGAAAATGCTCCTATCAATTCATAGTCAAAGCAGTTGTGGGGGATGCTCCTGGTGCACTTGTTGCATTGTTCTGGAACAGGTGCTAATGTTCAGGAATGTAAGGTGTGGTTGTAAGGTGGAGGCTACATGCATTCCTATTAGGATGATAATCACAGTCTACGATAGGTCAATCATACAGTATTGTATGGCCTGTGAAATGTGTGAATTGGCTACTTCAGTGCAATGTGTAAACACTTCAAAATGAAATCAGTCTCCCCACCACCCCATCTTTCCTGCTCGTCATCCGGAATCTAGTAAGCATGTGTGCTATTTGTATATACAGTGTACATTTGTTTCAATTTTGGGCAAAAAGCCCAACGTTGCAATATTACAACGTTTCCGTAAAAACTTACTAAAACATAAACTTTTTTAAAACACTCCATTTTCACCCCCAAAGGCCTCCTACAAAAACATCTTAATGGTTGAAATTTTTTTTTTTTGCGTTTTTCTATATCTGGGTTTTACAGGGTTAAGAATACAAGACATCAGTCACTTATTTAGCTATTTATTTTAAACTCAGAAGTATACTGAGGTAGCAGCCTCATTCACAATATATATAAGGGGAATAAGGGGATACAAACACTTGCTTTTTTATAATCCTGGGTCACTCAAAAAGTGCCAGTAAAATATTTAATTAAATAGATGCCACAATGTTTGCACAAGTTGGTAAATACCATCATTTTAAAATATTTATTTAACAGTTAAAGCAAATTAGACTCATTGTAAATAATAATATTTTATATAGTTTAATATGTTATTTTTTTATCCATCTTTTCCAGTAGGCTATATATTTTATTAAGTTCACCATGGCTGTTTTATTACAATTGCTCTGTATAATTTAATGACACCTGGTCTATGTAATCCACTAAATGATCTATATTTTAGGAAACCTTACCTGAATAAATCTAGGCTTTATATGTGAGATTATCTCAGTGATACACATATTAAGCTATTACTCCAAACTGAACTCATGCAACTATTTGTTGAAACATGTATTTATTTTTGTTACTTGTCTCATAACCCTATAACAACGCCAACAGCAACAGGGCTTAGCGGCGCTGAAAGCTCCGCATTTTCTCTCTCTTTACCTGGGTACTGTCTGGCTGTAGCACCGAAGGACTCCGCCAGAGACGTCTACCTTGCCCTAGCATCTGACATAACCTCTGCGCAAATGCCTCATATTCAATGTTGTGGTTTGTTCTTAAGTGTTTCACCAGGTTTCTTGTGTTACCACAACTCTTAACACTTTTCCAACAGATGTCATACACTGCATCCTGGCTGTTTGTGGAGCTCTTTTCCGCTCCGCCATTCAATTACATACACGGAGAGAGAGACAAGTGAGCAGCAGCGTGCGACCGTGCCACTGCGCTTACGTATTAGGCACTTACCCAGGCGGAAGAAAAAGTAGTTCCTACCAGCAGCGTGTCATTTAGACAAGATCTGAATAGTTTAGTTACTTTTACCGTATTCCTGTTAATAATATACATTACCACAAATGACTGAAGTATCAAAAGTATCGATATTTTCATTTGAGAATCGATTTTAGAGCATACAGATCTGGTATCGGAAGTATTGATATTTCAGTATCGATCCGCACATCACTACTAAGAATCAGCATAACACTAAGTCAAGAGTGGCACAGCACCACTATGCAGGTGAACAACGGTAAAATGGGACTGTTAATTCACACACAGCTGCCATGTATTAAATCGAGCAGTTGCATATTTTAATATAGTATGTATTTTATAAATGCTATATCATAAGTTAACATGAGTAACATACCATGCAGTAATCCAGCAGAATGACAATGACAAAACTGACATGTGACATGTCCTCAACTGCTTCTATCATAATACCAAATACAGCTACACTGCAAAAACCCCGTTTACAAACAAAATATTGTGTAATTTATAGAAACTTGCTAGAACTGGTAGGAGGCTCCGGGGAAGACCCAGAACACGGTGGAGGGAATATATCTCTCTCCTGGCCTGGGAACGCCTCGGGGTCCCCCAGGAGGAGCTGGACGTTGTGGCTGGGGAGAGGGACGTCTGGAATGCCCTGCTTATCCTGCTGCCCCTGCGACCCGGCCCCGGATAAGCGGAAGAAAATGGATGGATGGATGGATGGATGGATTGCTAGAATG
This sequence comes from Centropristis striata, assembly GCF_030273125.1. Lineage (NCBI taxonomy): Eukaryota > Metazoa > Chordata > Actinopteri > Perciformes > Serranidae > Centropristis > Centropristis striata. The sequence goes on along the minus strand of NC_081524.1, from coordinate 24,711,210 downwards.
AACGAAAAACCTTTGCCAATGGGGTAAGCTAAAATTACTTTTTTTTAATTATTCGACAAGATCTCTTAAAACCCAATAGATAAGGCTACTGAGCTTGATAAATACCTTTATTTTATGTTTGCCCCTCTTTTCAGTGAGGCAAACTGAGGCAAATAAGTTGCACTGGAATAACTACACTCTGAATTTAAGTTCTGCACTCATAGATTTGTGAGAATGTCCAAAATCCTGATCCCTTTAAGATAGTTGTCACAGACAAGAAAAAGAAAACACACACAAACATACAAAGGCACAAACTTGTATGTTGGAAACCAAGGCTCTCTGGTTATTTGTGCCTCCTTATGGACATATTCCAGTCAGCAGTGCTGTGTGGCTCACGCGATCAAGTGGGGAGTCCTTCCTCTTTTGCTTGCCAGTCAGAGCAGGATGCCAGCTGGATCTCCTGGGGAAAGCAGAGTGTGACTCACCACAGTCTGTCTGTTGCCAGGCTCTTTCCCCCAACTCAGTCCACAAAACAAACTCATCTACGTCCAAATCATCATGACAGGCTGTCAACTCATCAACAAGACAAACTCATCTTAGTACAGTCACTCAACTTTGCATCAAACCCTATGACATCTAACTACAAAATGAATAAAAAGATGCAGCATCCTGGTTCCTTTTTTTTTATCCCTTTAAAAAAAAACATTTTAGGACAGTCCACACCTGTGGCAAGCAGATAACATGTAGACATGCAGATGCAGGAAGATCAGGCCCTATGGGAAGATAGCTTTTCCTCGGTCATTGCTTATTTAGAGGGAAGCGGAGCTGTATACCTTCAACAGGACAGATTGATTAGAAAAGAACCAGGGTTGCTTCTTTACACGATGAGAGCAACTCTAGCTTGTGAATAAACTTAACATGCCCTCAGAAATCAAATAGTTGCAGATGCAGTTTACTTGTTTGATTGAAAAAGAAGGGAAAAAAAGCTAACAATCAGCGTCTAGGTACAATGCATCCTAAGGGGAAGATGAACTTTTTCACTCACACATGCACAAAGGGGACCTATACACATGCCTTAATGGAGAGATGTAGCGAGGGACAGCCCATGAACAGGTGCCCTGAGCAGCTGGAGGTTAGGTGCCTTGTATGAGGGTACCTCAGCAGTGCCCAGAAGGTCAGCTGACACCTCAGCTGCCAGTCCACACATCATAAATGGAGCATATGAGGACTTGAACCTATGACCCTCTGGTTCCCAAGCCAAGTACGCATGGACTGAGATACTGTCACCTGCCATGTAACAGTATATGTATGTCATCTAACAGGGGACATCACTGCCTACTACAGAAACAGCACCTAACAACACTGCAAGGGAAAGAGTGGTTCACTAATAGGTGGTGCTCTACCTTGCTCAAAGGATATTTGTACCAGGCACTGCAAAAATATGGCTGCACTGTAAAACCTAACAGTACATTTTAATAAAAGAAGTAAGTTAACAGAACTTATATGACATAGAAAGTTTTAGTTACTCAAGTGATAAACTAAAATGAACTCAATATTGAATTGCTGCCATAATGACTCTGTGACGTTATGTGGAGTTTGTTCAACTATTGGTAGATTTTCAAGTTATGGGTAACGATCCCAATGAGTTATATTAACTCGTTTGATCTAAATTGATTATATAGACAGTATTGCAAAACATGTTTTTATCAACTCCATGTCTCATTTTAACTGCTGCCTGAAGTTTTTTTTTTCTTTGGAGGATAGATAGATTTGGTGGAGAAAGTGACTTTTCAGCTGGAGACCTGTCGGTTTACTGTTGCTATGACGACGGCTATTTTTGTGGCGACAAAAGCGGCTATTTTAACCTGCCTAAACCTAACAAGACCTTAACCACAGCGTTGCCACACCATAAAACATTATTTTTGAACAGTGACATGTAACGGTTTTGGGATCTGAGCGCGAGACGTGACGCATGCGCGCACACACGCAGCGCTGAGACGTTGAAGCGGGCACTGCTCACAGACACGGACCTGGTCTGGGGCTGAAGTTGGAGAACACACAACGTGGATTTTCGATGGTTTTGTGACCTGCTGTCTACTGACCAAGTAAGTTAATGCTATTCTCTCTTGTAAGAGCTTGCTAGCAAAGTATTTGAAAGCTAATACCTTTTTTGCGTCAGGACAGCTAACTTAAATCCACCATTGAAAACGTGCACTTTCTCTAGTTAGCCTGCAAAACAAGTCGCATTTTCATCACTGTTAAAACCGTTGACGTCTGCACATTATTTTCCAAACAAATTATACTCTTCAGTGTGCAAGGGACATTGAAGTGACCGCTTGGCATGCTTACGGGCTTCAAAACTAAGCTAAGCTAAGCGAGAAAAAAAGCTCAACTTTTTTGTAGCGTGTCACGCCGTAACACGCAGCCAGTCTCTGACGCAGCTACAAGTGTCGAGCCGCGGTAGTCAGTAGATTTTAAATAAGGCATGTTAAATATTTGTTGCTGCAGTTGAAAAGCAACTTTACCAAACTACTGCCTTAACCCAGGGACAGAAGTCATGTGGAATTGTAAGTTGTGTGGTTTTTCTAGTGCAATCAGGGTATGCTTACTGAGACATTACAGACTTCAACATGGATAATATTCTACAGTTTCTCCCTTACCATGCTTGTATCACAACTGTATGTGCACTTTTAGCAATTTTAATTCATTAAAGATACACATGTCAAGAGTACATAGGCCTAATGTTACTGAGAGACAGTGAAAACTGTATATCAGCTGACTGACCAAACGCCATTGTTGGCTTACAAAGTGTCAAGTAAACTAATTCTCACAACTAAACATTTCATTCCAGTTCCTGAGTAAACGAGCAGCTCCACAAGTCAGCAGTCTGTCACATCTGCATGCACAGCTGGAGTACCTGGACAAAGCAATACAATTACAGTAAGTGAACAGTATTTTCCACTGATAAAATAATATATGTGGGGGAAACAGATATCAGTGATGTGATGCAGGTAGCTGCTGGAACATAAGCCAACCAATACAGTGTTTTTTTTATGTTACAGGCTTCCCATTCACAGCTGTACAAATGGCAACACCTGATGTCCTCAAGTTAAGGGTTATCATTGATGAAGTCAATGCTGAAAGGCTTGACTTGCCCTCTCGCCCTGACACTGTGAATGCCCTCATGCCCTCAATTTGACAATGCCCTATGCAATTTACTCAATGTAGAGAACCTGCCGCCCAAGGTAACTGTGAAGATAGTAAAAGTAATAGAGTCCGATCTGAGTTCAGCCAGCACAGACGACACAGTGTTACTGTCAGATAGTACGGATTCATCTGAGCGCCACTGTAGATGGCCTGAGGTTTTTGTTGTTCCGACATTCTCATACGAGGTGGAGTTTGCATTAAGAGAGGGCAACTGTGCGTTTGAGAAGGAAGGGAAAACCTTGCGGTTGACCAGGGATCAAAAACATAACATGCTTGATGTGATGGCTGCAGAAATCTATAGACATGATGGATATCCAAGTACCAAACAGTTAGGCAAGGTTGCAGTCGCCCTTGTGAATAAACACCCCTGCCTAAAAGAGAGAGGTTCCCAAACAGGATGTGAAGGATGGAGGGACAGCCTACGCTTCAAGATGGGTAACTACAGAACTAAATTGAGCAGAGCGGGTATAAAAGATGTGGCAGTGAATGCCGGAAAGCGAAGCCGTAGCAACCCGGGAGGTGCATCACCGCGGGCCAACATTAAACGACCCAGAAGAGGGGAAATCCAGTTTCTACCAAACTATCCCTGTGGTGAGAACAAGGACACCCTGGAGACCCGAAGGATGGAGATGGTGGAAGAGTTCAAGAAGACACCAGTCGACAGAGACATGATTCTCGTCTATATGCATATGCAGCGCACCTTTGCGCTCCGTCGTGAAGAGATTGTGACTTCAGCTCCTCCCATTGCAGAACTGAAAGATAGATGGCCTGGTCTCTTCTCTGAAGCCCAAGTGAGTAAAAACATTCTGGGACACTGAAAACAGGTGATATAACACACACTCACAGACACACAACAGGATTATTTATTGATTCAGTTTAAGAAGTGAGTAGTGATGTTCTCAGGGAAACAAACTCATTAAAATGTGTAAAACACATGACTTCAAATATTACATCAAACTTCATTGCAATTTGTCATTTATGCTCAAATATGATTTGAATCCAAATATCATATGAATCAGACTACTTTGCAAATCAAAATATGGACAAAATAAGATCTTCATGATTTAGGCTATTTATGGAATATTTCTGTATGCTTTTATGTTTGGTACAGGTCTATGATGAATTCCATAGGATTGCCAGTCAAAACCTGCAATATTCCTTCTTTGCTGCACTTGATAGAAACACACCACAGCTGCTCAAACTCTACAAACAGAGGAAGACTGGAGCTTTTGGTGAGAAGATGACAGACTTGCTGTTGGCATACAAGGGGCAGGTAAGAGTGTTAATGCATTTACTGAAGGTGCAAGTAACTACAATAACACTGCACTGATGAGACGGCTATCAAATGTGTCGATTGAATAAAATGTTCTATACAATTTTACATCAATGAAAAAAAACCATGTTACATATTCAATATTTGTTAAAAACATATGTGTCTCTATCCTTCCCTCTATTTCATTTGTAAAAGGACAAGAATGACATCACTGCAGCTAGAACAGCAGCCCTGGCTGGCCTGCCACTCTACCTGAAAGAAGACTCATCAGAGATCTTCAAGAGTTGCAAGGTAACTTCTTATTCTCCATCACCTATCATTTCTCATAATCTCTTATTTGTGCTGATGAGGTACTGATTTTACAAACCTTTTGATGTAGCCTTTTAGAGTTGGCTCTATTAGCTACCAGTTCTCTACGCTTCATGTTTTCGTTAGAAAAGCAATACTGACATTGCTACGATCCTGTGTAAACCCTCTGATCCAGTAATTTACTCATTTGTGGCCATTTAGGACAATTAGGTGTGAATCATCTCACCTCAACTATTGCTGCTTAGGCCAACACAGTTTTGTCTCCATGAAGCAACTGCTTTATCATTACCATGGTATTTCAATGTCATTTATGTCATGTCATAATCTCATTTATGTTTTGTACATGTTCTGGACCTCATTTGTGTTGCATCTTTCAGGAGGAGGAGTTTGAAGCATTCCTAGTGGGTGCAGTGGCGCTGGTAGCCGTGGTGGATGGAGAGGACACTGTTGCAGGGATTTCCTTTTAACCTCGCCATGTGTCTGTTATCCTGGAGGATCAGGTTGTAATGTCTCTCAAATCTTGGACTGATGCAGTGGTGGTGTTGTTTGGCTTGATCTATAATCTCAATTTGAGCTATCCAGCAAAGTTGAGTGGCTTCTTTGAGTTCATCCAGATTGTACTCTTAAATCTTGATGATGGAAGAAAGCAGCTCAGACCAAAGTTGCCCTTCAGTGCAACTTCAGGCCTTGAGAAATGAGCTTGAGTAAAGTCAGATTGGGTGTGGTTGGAAACTGGCACTTTTTGGTTTTAATTTCAGTTACATGTGTTTTTTTTTCACAGAACCAGTAGAAAAACTGTTAGAATTGTTAGCAATGAAAAGGTTGTAGTTTTTCCACCACCTTTGTAAATTGCCCGCATTTACTTCTTGATTTACTTACTGTTTTAGCAGCAAAAGATGGCTGTTTGTCAACGAACCTGTTCAATACGGATCCAGTGTTTTACTTGTATTTGAGTGTTTTAGTTGGTATGTGTATTTTGATCAGCAGCAAGTTTCACAATAGGCCAAAGCCATGAGTATTTGCAATCATATTGTTACAAATGTTAAGTGATCCATATTGATTTGTCTGCTGAATGCACCCTGTATTTCATCAGGTAACAGGTAACCCACAATCTATGGCTATAGCTAATAGATTCAGGGACAGAACAATGATATTCCTTGGTATCTGCTGTACAGGGGACTTCCTTCACCAACACTTCCAGGGCAAAGGTCAATGTTGTCTCATATGCAGATATCCGTATGTAAAAATTATCAGGCATATAAAAATTGGGACTCAATTACCCTAACTATCTTCAGTTTCCTTAGATGGAAAGTCCTTTTATATTGACTATATTCATAGAGCATTGTCAACTCTTGGTCATGCTGTAAATGACAGCGCTCTGGAAGCTGAAGTGTTGGCATGGATGTCTTTTCTACAGTAGGAACCAAGGAATATTACTGTTCTGCCAGTCTGTTAACAATAGTCCTTTTGATTATTGATAGTCAATTGGAACTTGGAACTAGTCAATGTGAACTTTTGATGACTCCTTTCATTAATACTTTTGCAACTGTTTGTTGTAAGTATTTTATCAGTAATGTATTTTTCTGTTGGCAGCTGTGGAATTTGTCATGTTGTGGTAAAGAAATGTGATTGTTTTAATAAACTCACAGCAACTAAGTACTTGAGTATTTGTATTGAGTTAACGTAACTTAAACTGTTCAAGGCAATCAGTTTCCTTAAATGATTTGAGTAGCTGCTATACCGTATTGAGTTGTTGTAACACAAGCTATTTAATTTAGTCAGACATAATTCATATACTTATAACTTACATAATTGGAATGAGTTCATATAAATATTACAAATGAGTCTAAATAATGATTATGGTTTAAGTTCAATATATAGAATGGAGTTAGTACTGCTAATTTATTAAATTAAGTATGTCTAACAATAAATACTTGAGTTATTAATACTCAATTTAAGCAGTTTTTTCAACTAAAAGGATTTGAGTTATTAAACTTAAATGGTTCAAGGCAATCAGTTTCCTCAAACTATTTGAGTTGACTTAACTCATCGGGTTTTACAGTGTGGGGGAAACATGACCCCAACCATCTGACCAATAGAAATATCCAGTAATAAAATCCACCTGAAGATCTAAAGAATACCTGCAGAAGGTAACAGAGCTTGTGCACAAAAACTCCTTAACTTGGTTGTTAACACAGCTGTAAAACAAACTTCACCTCAGCAAAGTCAGTTCTTTTCAGTAGCATTGGTACAAATAAAACAGGCTGCCACTCAATTCTGCTTTGCTGTTTGTAATAGAGATATAATTCTAATTCTATGGGCACGAGAGTCAGCTGGTAATGTGTTTGCCTCCACATTTGCCAATCAATCAGCTGATTAACCCAAATGCTGCTGTTACACAAATGCTGGACGGAGCGAGGGAGTTTCGGTTGTTGTCTCTGCGATTATGTTTCTTCTATCACATTTTTCTCTTTGGTATACAACCAGCCAGTGCTTTTCTTCTCTATCCAAATGAGGCTCTCTGAGCGATTCATAATGGCCCCAAATAAACAGCAAGGTTTCACGTTCACGCAACATATTGCTGCAGCATACCACTGCGGTTTTATAATTTTGTTAAACGGCATGATGTTGAGGCCGTACAGTTACTTGAGTGAGCGAGTTTTCTAGAGTGGTATTTTATTTTTTGGCATTGTCATGCTTTATTTGTTAGTGACAGAGAGAATGGAAGTGGGAGAAGGAGATGAAGACATGCAGCAAAGGACCGCAGGCTGAATTTGAAGGCAGGTCAGCTGCGACAAGAGCTCAGCCCTCTTAGTATTCGATCTACCATTGAGCCAGCGGAACGCCCCATGTCTACTGTTTTTAACTGAGGTCATGTTGTGCAGTAGGCACTTTGACTTCACAGTGCATTCAGATGCACCTCGTAAATCATAAATACAAGAGAATACATATTTAAAAGCAATACAGAAGGCCCAAAAGCCCTACCGCCTATATTCCATTATATTTTTAAACCCTGAATTATGATTATTTGAGTACCGCCACTTTTTTATTTCCAATTCAAGCACCGTTTCCCGGCTGAGTATACATTATGAAGGCAGGAATAATCATCTTTAAAATAGAACCATCTGAAAGTAAGACTTCCAGGGTGGCAATATAGTGAGATGGACACATAGAGGTGAGCCCCTCAGTACAAACCTCCCATAAGTACAAATCAGGGTGAAATTGTCTTAACTCGATTAGAAAGGGGGGAAATTGTAAAGAAGCCATAAGAACGACAAGAAGATGAATAAAACGCGCCAGGTAAAGCAAGATAGGAGGTGGACGTTAACCATAACTCACTGCTCGAAAGTTTGACACTACTGTGCAAGGAAATAAAAGACTTTTTAACAAGATATGAGACAGGACCTGAGTGGGCTTTCCCTGAATGATGAGATTACGGACACACAGGGCACTGATCCCAGGGCCAAGCACAACCTGATCTTCCAGATCAATAATAGTGAAGAGCTGGTCCATAGGAAGGCCTGGCAACAGAAGACTGATGGTAAGCCACTTTATTTTGACAACGACTATGGGGCTGAAGTCATGGAGAAGCGAAAACCATATGGACCTTTCAAAGTGGCATTAAAGGAGCGGGGGGGTCCGATTCCAGACCCCATACACGAAAATGCGAGTGCACTGGGACCCAGGACTTCAAGTCTGTGGGAGTGCAGATGAGGCGGCCCATGACCTAATTAAATGCAGATTCCAGGTGACCGTGACTATGAGGACGAGCTCCATGATGGCCACGGAGAAACGACTGAATGTGCTGTTGCTGTGGAAACGCAAACGATGCTTCAGACAGAGCAAGTCAACACGCAAGAGTCTCACGAAGTTCAGACATAGTGTATGAAAAGGAAAAGTTTAAGGGAAGGCTATTATTTTCATTGATTTAAGAATAAAACATTTTCTATTAGATCATTTTTCTATCTATTTAATTTTCATGGACAATACAGACTTTTACATAACGGCATTGGGGTTTTCCTTTATCCCGTTTAGTTACTTACTTATCTATTGTACCTTTGAAGTGAAGACAATCTACATCTGGGTCACTTGGTTAATATGACTTATGGCTACATATAATAAGTTTGTGAAACCGACTGATGAAATGGCTTAAATAGGGGCCGCCCCGGTGGCACACCTGTTAGAGCACGTACCATATATGAGGCAACGTCCTTGTGAGCAGGCGGGCCAGGTTTGAATCCGACTCGGAGCCCTTTCCCGCATGTCTTCCCCTCTGTCTCCCACTGTCAATAAAGACTAAATATTTCTTATAGAATTGAGACTTTTCTCACCACTAGGGCCCCTTCAGAGGCACTTTATGCTGTTGGGAACACAAAGAATGGCAAATTCATCCTTATTTTGGAAATCACAGTTCTGTGAATAGTTCATATATATTTTTTTATTTTCGGGTTCGGATCGCAAAAACAATTTCATAAATAGGGATGACAGAGAATGATATTTAGATACTGTCATTGACTCTAACAATCTGAATAACCCTGATAAACGTCGAATAATGTACAAATCAAGGAATGACAAATTAAAGATTGCATACTTACAGAAAACACATTTGTCTGGACAGAAAAGTGAGGAGCTTAGGAGCTTTGGCTATAACAATTTAGTCCTGAGGAAAACTAATAGCTAAAAAAGTGTTTCAAAAAAACAAATGAGGAAGCATATAAAAAAGAAAGGGAGAAACTGTTTGAAATTGAACGACAGAAGAGCACATGTGGCTCATCATTGCTCCCTAAAATTAAAGAAATTAAGGATAAGAGATAAAATATTCAGCACTGAGAAATTAGACTGAAACTGAAAAGAAGACAAGACTCATAGGCAACCCTATTATCAAGTGGGGCCTAGGGCATCTAGATTACTAGTAAAAAGACTAAAAAAAGAAAACAGGCAGATGAGACAATTCACAAAATCAGAGATATAATTATGAATCAGAAAACATATGAACCTAGACTTCCAGTAGGCAATCAGAGCATGATGGCATGAAAGCTCCCGACAGTCGGACAAAAAAAATCCCCCCAAAATTCAAAATACACGACGGTTTAAGTGTTGAATGAATAAAATATGAGCGGGGGAACTGAAGCAAAGACCAGAATTTGCAAATGCAAGAAAAAGAAAAAGAAGAACTAACACAAGGACTGTGAACGTGGAGAAAAAGAAGGAAGATGGTGAAGACAAGACAGCAGAGGCATCTCGGTAGGGACTGAAGTATCAGCAACCTGGGAGCAGAATTAAAAGCCGACTTCACAAGATTGAAAGAGGAACTCAAACAGGATTTGAAAAATGACTTGGCTGAATTAAAACCAAATATTAACCAACAAATGTCAACAAGCACACAAGCCATACAAGACCAAAGTAAAAAACTAGAGGAAGCGACCACGCGTATTGTGGAGTTCGAGACGTGGATCGCTGCTGCCAACACCGCCCTTCAACAAACGCTTAAAGAGCAGCAAACACTGGAGGAAAAATTGAATGACCTGGAGTCTAGATCGAGACAAAATCATTTACAGATATATGGTGTACCGGAAGAAGCGTAGGGCAGCTCGGTGCTCCAGTTTGTGGAGAAATTACTGAAAAATGAAAGCTTAATTCCTAGCGCAAAGAGCCCACAGAGCTCTGGCACAGAGACCGGGTCCTAACTCACCTCCGAGATCCATCATTGTTCATTTTCTCCAATACAATGTTAAGGGGATGGCTCTCAAAAAGGCATGGCACAAGAAAATCAACCTGGGACAAAAAATGCTAGCTTTTGATCACCATTATACTATAACACAAATACAACTACGGAAGGCATACAAAGATATTTTAAAAGTTCTGAAGGAAGGAGGGATCCAATTTCAGACCGTTCACAATGATGTTCATCTGCTGGGACAACGGACCTCAGACATACAACAGCACAAGGGAGGCAGCTCAGGAGCTAAGAAGGAGAGGTTTCAAGGTGGATGAGCCGCAGGGTGATCCTGGTGCTCCGATACTTCAAGAACTACTGCAGCAAGCGGCACCATGGCAACATGTCGGGAGACACGGAGAAAACTTTGCTTTACAAGTGTGCCACATATAGCTGTATAGATATGCACATATTCAAAATTAAATTAACTTATGAACTTGGTTCAAAGAATATCATTAAACAGTGTAAATGCCATATGAAGCCTATTACAGTCCATTTGAGGCTTACTAGATTAATCTGACTGTTCTTTTTTCAAGTATGAGCGGAGGGGCCCATAGTGGGTTATTCCTCAAGTCTGAGAGGGGCCCTCTCATGGTGTTCGCCTACCCCCTCAATATATGAAGGGATTCAGTGATGGAGGTGGAGAGAGAAGGCCCTATTTTGGGAGACCTGTTTTGTTGTTTGTGCCTTTTTGGTTTTACTAGGTGAAACCTTTCTGTTTGTTAATGTGTTTTTCTTTCACTGTTCAGAACAGTTTTGGTGTTATGTTGAGGGGTTACAGTGAAATGACTTAAAGTAGGAGTAGTGATGCATAATTTAGATCTTAAGATGATGGGTAATCCAATTAAAAGGGCCAAAGTAATGATGAAATTGAGAAAGGAAAAGATGCATGTTACCTTCCTGCAAGAGATACAAAAAGAAAAATGTAAAAATACACATTATAGTAGACATATTTGCAGCCACAAAAGAGGGCTAGCTATTTTGATATCAAACTCACTTAAATTTAAAACCTATAAAGAAATGAAAGAAAAGGCAAACCAGGAAGTGCCTTAAGCTGCATTCTATGGAAAATACCAGCAGGGGGTGCTAAGTTTGGCTGCAATAAAAATCTGTCCATTCATTTCATGCAAAATGAGAAAACGTCTTTGTTGCCTCAGAAATTTTTTTAAGGATAACACTATGGTCTCAATTGCTAGTAAAAATTCTTATTCAAGACAATTTGATGTTAATAGTTCAAATAATGGCCCCATTTAGAAGAAAATAGAAGGTAAAAAATTGTATGATTTGGGGCATGGCTACCTTTGATTGACAGGTCACTAACAAGGTGAGCCGTCATTAGAAGAGAAGCAGAACAATGCGTATCCACGGCAACGAGTCAATAAAGTTATATATAACGTTATATAGATATAAAAAAAGGACGTTTACCGGTTTGGTCTCAGAACTTTGATCCTTTCACTTTTTTTTTAACTTAATTAAATTTATTTGAATGTTTTGTTCAGTAAAAATGTCTTGTTCAGCACTTGGTTGGACTCCAATGCTGTTCATTTGTCTTAGGTAAGTTAACGTACATTTTGTTTTTGTATTTTGCTAGCCAAAATGAACATCTCGGTTAATGCTTCAGTTAATTCTAACATGAATTAGCAGCAGCTTCTCTCAGTCGGGTTGCCGGTGTAGAGAGGCGTGTAGTCAGTGATCAGATCCCTCTCACTCCTCCACAGTCCAAATATGGTCTGCTACCCGTATCAGAAACAAGATGGTGACAAGTGTAACACTGAACTCGATGCTTCCAACAGGCCACAAACCAACGGGTGGCGTCATGGAGACTACGTCTATTATTTATACAGTCTATGATTAAATCACAATATGGACACAACAAGCCAAAAGAAGACCAAGAGTCAACTAACAAAACTACTTATCACCTGTGAAGAGGTTGAGTTTGTTGATGTCTGGAGGAATCTATATCCGCTAGAGAGAGATTATACACACTACCCCGTTTATTCAAGAATAGACTATTTCTTAATTCAGAAACAAGATTGTTATAGGGTCAGAGTGCAGAATCGGCGTGGCGGATGTCTCAGACCATAATGCAATATATTTAACAATGCAAATTGACGGTAGAAGGAAGGACACACTGTGAGTGTGACTGACACACATTGAGGCAGACCCGTCTTTACTATGCGATTCACTGAAGGCAGTAATGCGAGGTAGATTAATAGCTAACATATAATAAATATAAGTGAGGGAGTGAGCCAAAAACATAGAGAACATTTTCCAGGAATATTATAAGGAATTATATACACAGCCATCAATAGTGGATGGAGAATCAATGAAAACATTTCTAAATACACTTGATCTGCCTTGTATCGACAGGGAACAGAACAAAACAATTACAGCAGCAAGATCAATAGAGGAGATAAAAAAGACAATCGGACGGCTAAAACAAACAAGGGCTCGGGTAGTGAGGGTTTCCCTACAGAGTGGTATAAATGAAAACATACAATTGGATTATAAGGAAGGCAAGACACCCCCATCATGGAAAGAGCCCATTATAACATTAATTCCCAAAGAGAATAAAGACAAAGAAGACTGTAAAAAAACTATAGACCAATAACAATTTTAAACATAGATTATATATTATATACTTCAATAATTTCAAAGCGATTTGAAACTTTCATGTCAGACTTAGTTGATGAGGATCAGGCTTGGTTCATAAAAGGTAGACAAATACTAGATAGTATTAGAAGGACCTTAGATATCACACACAAGATTCAGAGGGACAGTGCACAAGCAGCTCTGCTAAGTTTAGATGCTGAAAAAGCCTTTGATAGGGTTAATTGGGAATTATATCAAACATTAGAAAGATTGGCCTTTAATAAGAAATCAATCAAATGTATTAAAGCAATCTACCAGCAACCTACTGCAAGGGTGAAAGAGATTTGTGTTACAAAGAGGAACAAGACCAGGGTGCTGTCTCAGTCCCACCCATAGACTGTATATAAATAATGGACGTAGTCAGTGTGATGTCACCCATTGGTTTGTGGCCCGTTGGAAGCATCGAGTTCAGCGTTACACTCGTCCCCATCTTGTTTCCGATACGGGGAGCAGACCATATTTGGACTGTGGAGGAGCGAGAGGGATCTGATCACTGACTACATGCCTCTCTACACCTCAACCTCATGTTAACATTAACTGGGATGTTCATTTTGGCTAGCAGAAAAACTAAAACAAAATGTATGTTACTTACCTCAGAAAACTGAACAGCAACTACTTGGAGTTTCTGTTACTCCAACCAAACGCTGAACAAGACATTTTTACTGAACAAAGGTAGCCACACCCCAAATCATACAATTCTTTTTCTTCTATTTTTTTCTAAATGGGGCCATTATTTGAACTATTAACATGAAATTGTCTTGAAGAAAAGCGATTGAGACTGTAGTGTTGTTTAAAAAAGAAATTCTGAGGTAATAAATCAAGTCAGAAATTTTCACATTTTTTCATTGAAATGAATAGACAGATTTTTTTTTGCAGCCAAACTTAGCACCCCCTGCTGGAATTTTCGGTAGAATGCAGCTTAAGGCACTTCCTGGTTTGCCTCCATGCTCAGACACAGAGGTTGCCGCCTGGTGCCACCCTGCTGGCGATCTATATTGAGCCACTGACCCACAGTCCATCAGGATCAGGAACTGAAGAGAATGGCACTAGGGAACAGAGAACATCTGATAGTTCTTTTTGCGGATGACGTGATCATATCTCACAGACGTTGATTCCTCCTTTACAAAAATGATGGGAATTATAGAAGATTTTTTATTATTTTGCATCAAATACTTAGGGGTGTACATAACAAAAAATGTATCAAAGTTATACGGAGCAAAATACAATCACATAAACCAGAATATATGAAAGGATATAGAAAGATCGTCTACATAACCAATGGATTTTAGTGACAAGATAAATGTGATGCAAGGCTCTTGCAAATAGAGGTACCAGCAAAACAACTCATAGAATTGGATAAATCAGTGTCAAGATTTATTTTGGGAGGGAATAAGGCCAGAATACATTTTACTACACTAAAGCTACCAAAGGATAAAGGAGGAATGGCACTACCAAATTTCAGGAGTTATTTTTATGCAGCCCAACTCAGTCCACTGGTTAATTGGTGTGATGACAGTTTTCAAGCAAGATGGAAAGAGATTGAGACATATATCCCTGGCTACCACATTCGAACACTCCTGGGAGAAGAAACACTTCCAGAACATATTAATAGGAAGACTGACCCAATAACAATATATACATTGGAAACATGGTTTACTCTTATCAGACAACTTACATTTTAAAAAGGGACAAAAAATGGTAAGATGGATAGCTTAAGATAATGAATTTGAACCAGGGATGTATGACACAACATTTAAAGAATGGATGAAAAAAGGAGTGACTGCATTTTGTATTGTGTATTGTAAATTTTCAAGACTTAAAACACATTTGCTCTCACGAACCAAGATTTTTTTTTAGATATCCACAATTAAGATAATATTACATTAAAGAAGTAAAAAGGGGGGCATCAGAAGGAAGAAACCAAGTGGTAGAAGTGCTAATGAAGGCAAACAAAAAAACTGGAACTAGAACTGGAATGCGACAAAAATAAAATACCTTGGGGTTACTTTACCAGAAGATATTCATTATATAAAGTAAATTACATCAAAGTAGATTAGGACATCAGGAATGATATTAAGAGGTGGGTTGGAATAACAGCACCTTGTACAGTGATAAATACATTAATTTCATGAGTTTTCAGGATATGAAACACAACTATTTATTCTGCAATCAGGACCACTTCAGATATTTGCAATAAAGGGACTTTTATGAGAGGAAAATAACAAAATGGCATTATTAGTACAACAATAGGCACCTACAATTGAAATACATATTAAGTTATATCTACATTATACCAGCAATTAATGGAGAGAAGAGGAAATACAACATTATATGTAAAAGAAAAATGGGAAAAGAACTGGGTGAATATTTAATTCAATATCTAGAGAATGGATTTTTGCATATATGATGAACAGAACATTATCACACATTTGGAGAGAGCATTGTTGGAAGAATTTAACAAGGTTTTTTGTCACACCCAAAATAAGGAGGACATTCTTGTCAGCAACATAGCCATGTTGGAGACAATGTGGAGTCGTAAACGATTCGCATGTTTTTTTGTCTTGCCGTTGTACAATATTGGGTGAATATTCATCTGGTTATTGTTAAGATTCTGGGGTATGATATACCAAGGTCATGTACATTCCTGTATGCTGGTTATATAACAGGAAATGTTGTGTCATATTAAAAATCCTGCTGGCAGCAACTTAAAAAGCATCACAAAAAGATGTTACAACCCTGACCCACCAATACAAGTGAGTGGAGTATGTGTCATAGTGCAGATGACTCATAAGAGTTCAAGAGAAACAATTTCTAGAGAAATGGCAGTGTGCTTGTAAAAAGACACGTTATAACTTTTTTCCTCTACATATTTTTCACCAACCTGACCGTATATATTTTTTTAAATGTTTTTTTGCTATTTTTAATATTTTAATATTGTCTTTCTTCAATTGTGGCAGTACATATTACAAATGTCTGCAAACAAAGCCTCTACCATTGCTACGAGAGAAATCTATCTCATGGCAGGTGTATTGTTCAAGAACTAGGGACTAAGGATGCATAAAGAAGTATGTGAACCCTTGACCTAATTTTCTGCATTCATTTGTCATTGTCATTTGTAAATGTGATCTGATCTACATCTAATTTCAGAGTATAGACAAACACAAATAATTTTAATATTTCATGTTTTATTGAACTCATCCATTAAACATTCATAGTAATGGTGGAACAAGTAAGTGAACCCTTGATTTAATAACTGGTCGAACCTCCTTTGGCAGCAATAACCTCAACCAAACACTTCTGATAGCTGCTGATCAGACCTGAACAACGTTCAGGGGGGATTTTGGACCATTCTTCCGTACAGAACTGCTTCAGTTGAGCATTATTCTGAGGATGTCTGTTGTGAACGGCTCTCTGGAGGTCATTCCACAGCATCTCTACTGGATTAAGGGTCTGGGCTCTGACTGGGCCACTCCAAAAGGCAGATTCCCTTTTTTGAATCCATTCTGTAGTAGATTGACTTTGTGGTTTAAACCTTTCTGTGTTGAAATATTATAATTGTTTGTGTGGTATTAGGTTAAGGTTAATGTTGTGTGTGTCTATAATTGGGACTTAAATGCAGATCAGATCACATTTCATGACAAATTATTGCAGAAAACTAGGTACTTTCAAAGGGTTCACATACTTTTTCTTGCAACTGTATATATATAGGTCACCAGATCGAAGCCCAGGACACACAGCTCCCAGGGCATGTAGAAATATGCTGCCCCCTCCTAAGCATAGTGTGTTCACTGGTGTGTCAAAAAGGATGGGCTAAATGTAGAGGTTGCATTTTCATAGAGGAATTAATAAAGTCATCTTGCATGTAAAGTTGTTTGGCTGAGCATTTAATTATAAACACAGATCACAACAGATCATTCATGATTTTAAATTGTATTTTTGAGACACTTATATCTCTATCTGTCTAACTATCTAAAACAGTCAAAACACTAGTAAATGATGCTAAAGACTTTGTGCCAGCAGTTCCTCAATATTCTCATTAGATTTACAGTTCGTCAGCGGTTTTGCTAATAAAATTGTTCCTTTGATTTCATCAGACTAATAATCATTTTGCCATAGTATCAGCAAAGTGCTTCACAAACTCATATCCCACTTGATGGAGGTTGAGTATGGCACAGTGAAGGGGAATGAGAGCTCCACACTATTTTGGGAATAACATGCCATTTTTTTTATTTTAGAGCCCTTTGCGCTCAGAGAGGAAACTGGTTGCATTGTTCGACACACATCTGCACTATGCATATTTTTTGTGTGTGAAAAGACATTAACTTTTGAAAAGTGTTTTGCTGTAACTGAAAATGCAGAAATCACAGCAGTGGTTCTGCAAACCTTAGGACAAACAAGCATCATGTCTAGTGTTGGGGAAAAGGATAGAAGCAGAACAAAAACAAATCCAGCACAATCTTACTCATCAAACCGCTAAAAAGCGTCAAAAGAACATCTTGGATTATTACCGCCTTAGAGAACAGAGATACATTTTGAAAATGATCCCCCTAATCTGTAAACATGCTGGAATCCTTGTTGTCAAAGGAAAAATCCTCAAATCATCTTAGTGCATAACGGCCTTTTTAGCAAAACTGGGTCGTTTTAGTTAATTTACCTATTGCACTAGACTTTTAATTTCTTTCCAGAGGCAGATGCTCAAACAGCATTTCTAAAATAGGAAATTAAATCTGGTCTATCAGCTTAGGAGACGTGCAAAAGGCACATTAACCAAACTACTATGTTGGGTGTGCAAACATTTGTCTGATACTTTTGTACAGGTGACAGCAAGACTGACATCAAATAAATGGAACGGAATGCCAGAACATTTAGAATGTAATGTATAAAAAAAGCAGATTGGATATGGTGTATAAGAGGATTCTCATCATCTGATAAAAAGAAAGAAAAAAAAAGAGGGGGGGAGGGGGATCATTCATCACAAAGATGACTCTACACTTAAACACCTACATTCAGAATAAAATGGTAGCAGCAGCATGCTTAGTGAAGTATCACCCTCGCCATGCTTCCACCGGGAAAAAAAGAGGGACAACATAATGGCCATAAGCCTTTAACACACTTTTGAAAAAGCTTATGTTAAATGTTTAATTAAGCCACAATCACATTTTTATTTTAATTATGCAAGACTAAATCTCTTAAATGTTTCCTTGTTTTCAAAAGCATATCCATCCGCCACAGCAAATGGCCTTTCAGATTACCTTTGTGAGGACCAAAGTCGTGACCCTCCTGTTTGCTGAAAAACATTCTTGTATATATCCTTTAAATTTTAATTGCATGGTAAATTATTAAGAGTGTTAGAACTTGGCTCAGACTCCCCAGACCGCAAGCTAGCCATGCAATAGTGCAGCAACAGTCCGTTCATATGCTGAGGAACCCTCTTTGTCACCATATCTGCTGCTTCAGAGCCACATGGGTTAAAACATGATAAAATACAATGAAGATGAATCTGATAAAGCCTGGTGCTGCAGTGAATACAAATAAGATGTCAGATATTTTAGTGTCTGGGCTCTCTTCTCTCTTGAGGAGCAGAGACACATGAGGGAATCCTGCACCCCTAATCTTTTTGGGTAGTAATGTAATTCACATGGTGTACATCTTGGGGTTTTTAGGCTTTTTTTTTACGGTGATCAGCATATTAAAGGAACAGTCCAACATTTTGGGAATATATTATGACTATTCTCATTAAAAAAATCATTTAATCAAATCTTTTTTTTTTAAACAACCTACGTTGATGCTAGATGTTGATGTTGAATTGTTTTTGGGGGGATTCTTATTTTTTTTTTTTTTTTCAATGTCTTCACAATATCAGGATGTAGTTAGCTTAGCTTAGCTCAGCTTAGCATAAAGACTGGACCTGGATGTGATCTGTGTAAGATTAACAGACCCAACTCATAATTATAAGTACTTATTCTTTTAAATATTGTGCTTTGCATATGATCTTTTTTTTTTTCATTTTAACTGTTCTGCGTTATTTTTTATGCTATACTTTATAATTTCTCTGTAAAGCACTATGAATTGCAATTGTGTATAAAATGTGCTATAGAAATAAAGCTTCCTTGCTTTCAATTCCCTGCTGAAAAACAGGATACATTTTCCTACGTCAAAGTCAATTTTGTACATTTTTCTCCCAAGATGAGTCCACAACAGCCTTCACAACAAGTAACTAGAAATGTAAACTGCCATTTATGTTGTTACATTGATGTTAGCAACCTTGCAACTTTGTAACAACACCTTATTGATTCTGTGTAGCAGCAGTCGATGCTCAAACCACAATCAGATGTTGTCGCTTCAGTCCAAGTTAGCAGTAAATGATAACCAGTTATTTTAAATAGATACCTACAGTCCATGAAGATGCAGAGCAAACATCAGAGCCTTCTGACAGTAGGCTGGGCTGCTCTCTTGTCTTTACATCATTGCATAGTTTATCTACTTGCCATAAGAGCCACAGCAGAAAACAAGACAGGCTCTATTGCAGCTATTCTCAACCTTGGGGTCCCGACCCCAATTGGGGTCACGAGATGATTTCTGGGGGTTGCCAAATTATTTTGGATGTCAGCTCTGTCTCCACTGTGTTAAAGTGTTCATGTGTTAATGTGTTTTAGTCTTTTTGGTCATTTTGTGTCTTTTTTCGTCATTTTGTGTCTTTTTTGGTCCTTTTGTTTCCTTTTTTTGCCATTTTGTGTCTTTTTTGGTCATTTTGTTTATTTTTTAGGTCAATTTGTGTCTTTTTGTGGTCATTTTTTGGTCATTTTGTGGTCAATTTGATTCTTTTTTGGGTAATTTTGTGTCTCTTCTGACAAATCCCAAAGTAGCAAGTTATTACTTTACAAGGAGTGTCTGGCTTGAAGCTGACTTTTACACACTCAGGGGGTCAGAATGGACCTTTAAACTTATAGCAAGGACATAGATTAAAAGTAACAATAAAATATAAAAAAAATATATAAATGCACAGACAGAGAGATGTTTTAGTCTCTGTCTGCTTCATTATTTGTCCAAAATTCGTCGTATCAACTGAGTTTGTATGATCTGAATTATGCGTGTGAGATTCTGTTCAGTGAGTGGGGGTCATGGACAACATGCATGTTAAATTAGGGGTCGCCACTCAAAAAAGTTGAGAACTACTGCTCTATTGGAGAGTGGGCCTTTCCTTGTTTCAAGATATATTCAATGCTATCTATTCCTTACATGGTTCAGAGTTTATTGAAAAATGCCTAAGTCACATTGTGGTAGATTTAAATACTACTTGTGCGTGTGTGTGTGCGTGTGTGTGCGTGTGTGTGCGCGCGCGCGCCCATGTATGTGTGGTGGGGGTAATTATTGACGGACGAATCTGCTGAAGGATTCTCCCGGTGCACTTCTGTATGAATGGACTGCAGTTAATGCTATAGGCTAACTTGCTCTGTAATTAAATTGGCAGTGAACACACCCATCTCTCCATAAACTCTCTGGCCCGTTCTGAGTAGCAGTTACCAAAAAGAATACTCACTTTTTTTTCTCTGTTATTTGATATGGTTTCAACTTTTAACCCTGTTAGCTCTGTAGGTTTTATATGTTATGTCTTTAACTAATGTTAACATAAATTTTTGATGCTTAACAAAATTGAAAATGGGCATGACCCTTCATATCGGTATAATGTCCATAAACCTATCAGCAGTCACTGCTCTCAGAATGCAATTGGCTTCTGATTTAAAAAGAAGTAAGTTAGAAGAAGGGGTTTTCCTTTCATGCCCTCTTCCTCATGGGTTACATGCCTGCTGACTAGGGTTGTCTAAAGTATCGATACTCAAAAAAGTATCGATACTAAAACGCTGTATCCGGATACGATACTCATTTTCAAAAGTATCGATAGTATCGACATTGTTATGTGTGTAAAGCATAGCCAAGGAAGGCAAGGAAAGTTACTGTTTTTTTGTTTTTTATCAAGCTTGCCTAATATTGTGCACAGCATACATCCTCAAAATATTGTTCTAATTGTAATTGTTTATTGTATTTATTTATTTTCTGCACTACCTCAGACCTGAAGCTTGTTATCATAGTTGCAGTTTCTTTTTGCACAACTGTTTTTTATTATAAATATTTAACCTGTGGTTCTGTTAATTTTTTTTCCATGTTGCATTTTTCTTGTTAATAAAAATATTTCTGTTAAATTCTGGGGTCTTTGTTTTTATCCTAGTGGTATCGAATATGGTACTGAGTATCGGTATCGAGTTGAAAATTTTAGTATCGTGACAACCCTACTGCTGACATACGAGGCTTTCAGTAACTTTGTTATTGTTTCTTGAACTTGTACCCAGTATTCTTCTAGCAGGTTGGTTGGTTCTTTGGGAGAGGTTGAACCCATAGGTATTACCAGCTACAGTACACTACACCTACGTCTGTAATTCATTTAAGAAGAGAACGACAATGGATTAAGGTGAAGTAAAAAAGGCTGAGTGAACATCTTAACCCCATTGCCGATGCTTTCAAGCCAACGTAGCGTGTGACTGGAGCAGTGGTACGAAGAGAAGAGGAGGATGTGGAGCCGCGGCTCGTCTGGGGGGCGGATCGGGTCGGCAGCACCTGGTGTCGGTGTGTCCTGAGTCTATCTGCTGTCAGGAGGCTGACCTGGACCATACCATGCGTGGTGAAGCATGTGTAGCAAATGTTCACATTTTTTAAATACTGTGCTGGGAGGTGGAGGTGTTGGAGGTGGCCGTGCTGTCCCTGAAGGATGTCCGAGCAGAGACACCATAGCGTCCTGTCAACAACAAAACAAAGCCATGAATCACAGGGATTAAACATTATTTTAATTTGTTTCTGATGGTTTGAAGAAAAGCACAAATAACCCCCTCCACATGCTTCTGTGCAACCCTGCAAGAAGGTAGTGCGTTGTCAGATTTTGTGTGAATGCAGAGCTTCATTATGTCACTGCATGTGTGTGTCAGTCAAACAGACACAGGGGCACTCTTGTACGTCAAAATCAGACATTGAGGGGGGGAGAAAAACTGTGGTATTCACATCCTGGGAATCAGAATGGGCTGCAAACCCACATGAAGCCCAAATGCTCTTTATAACACCCAGAGATGACCAAAATGTAGCAAATAATACGAGAAAATACAGGCAGAGGGCAGAGAAGAGCATCTATGGAATACAGTGACAGGGTGTTGTAATGTTATAAAGTCCATAAATAAGAGCAGGGGTGTCAAACTGACCCAAGACTAGGCCAGTGTGGCTGAAGGATTTTGTTACAACCAAGCAAGAGCAAACCTGATTCAACAAATCAACTAAGTGAAGACATTTCAGGTGGTTGAATGAGTCAGGTGTGCTCCTGTTTTGTTAGAATGAAAACCTGCAACCTCACCGGCCCTGTCTTAGATTAAACACCCCTGACTTAGAGTGGACATGTTCAGAGATGTTAGTGCAGTGAATACAATCCCCATACTACCATACTATTTAGTATGCAAAAGTATGCTGACTACAACAGATACAGTAGGACATCAGTCTGTCACTTTTTATGCTACATCGAAAATAAAACCTACTGAAAGTAGTATGTGTTTAAATTAAATATAAATCTGAAAAGGTTTGTTTGTGCAATAAAAATGTTTTTTGGTAAGAATAGTGAAGGTTACATCTGCTTTGACTGGCTTGGCTGTGCATACCCTCCTCCTTGAAGAGCGGTTCACCATCAGCTGCTGGGCAGAAAGGTAGAGCCATTGGAGAAAGAAAAATAAATGACTGGCAATTACATTACAAAAATATAAAAGAAGGATTAGACAGCCTATTTGTTATTTATCTGCACAGCATTACAATAAATGTGAAAACCTGGAATAACCTGGAAAGCTTCAAGCGGTGAGGTCTGATGGTGGTTGGCTCAGCTTTACCACATCTTTCAACACTCTTGTTGCTTAATGCCTTCTCCAGCTTATATAAAGCAGGGGTCACTGAAAGAACAGAATAATATGTTTGAAATATAAGGAGGTGATAAAAGCTCCTCTAAGAATCGCCACCTTATCGTGGTGGAGGGGTTTGTGTGCTCCAGTGACCCTGGGAGCTGTGAGGCGCCGGGCGGGTGTGGGGATACTCACAAGCCCCCGGTTGAGCGCTGCTGTGTTGGAGTTCTCCCCGAGGAACGAGAGGGTCGCCTCCTTGCGGCTGCAAGTCGCTAGGGGAAGGTCTCTGACTGTTGTCTGTGCCTATGCACCGAACAGCAGTTCGGAGTACCCGGCCTTCTTGGAGTCTCTGGTGGTGTCCTGGAAGGGGTACCGCCTGGGGATTCTATAGTTCTTCTGGGAGACTTCAACGTTCACGTGGGTAACGATGATGGTACCTGGAGGGGGGTGATTGGGAGGAACGGCCTGCCCGATCTGAACCCGAGTGGTGTTTTGTTATTGGACTTCTGTGCTAGTCACGGATTGTCCATAATGAACACCATGTTCGAACATAGAGTTGCTCATAAGTGTACCTGGTACCAGAGCACTCTAGGCCAAAGATCGATGATCGATTTCATTATCATATCGTCAGATCTGCGGCCGCATGTTCTGGACACTCGGGTGAAGAGAGGAGCAGAGCTGTCAACTGATCACCACCTGGTGGTGAGTTGGATCAGGTGGCAGGGGAGGCTGCTGGACAGACCTGGCAAACCCAAACGTGTAGTGAAGGTGAAATGGGAACGTCTAGCGGAGGCCCCTGTCTGCAGGGTCTTCAACTCACACCTCCGGAAGAGTTTCTCCAACATCCCGGGTGAGGCTGGGGACATGGAGTCCGAATGGGCCATGTTCAAAGCCTCAATTGTTGATGCGGCTGGTAGGAGCTGTGGCCTGAAGGCCGTCGGTGCATGTCATGGCGGCAACCCAAGAACCCGCTGGTGGGCACCAGCGGTGAGGGAGGCCGTCAAGCTGAAGAAGGAGGCCTTTCGGTCTTGGCTAGCTGGGGGGTCTCCGAAAGCAGCAGACAGGTACCGTTTGGCCAGAAGGGCTGCAGCTGCGGCAGTCGCTGAAGCAAAAACTCGGGCATGGGAGGAATTTGGGGAGGCCATGGAGGAGGACTTTCGGTCGGCCTCAAAGAGGTTCTGGAAAACCGTCGGGCGTCTCGGGAAGGGAAAGCAGGGCTTGGCCCAAGCTGTGTTCACCAGGGGCGGAGACCTGCTGACCCGACTTGTGGATGTCGTCAGACGGTGGAAAGAACACTTTGAGGAACTCCTTAATCCAGCCAACACATCCTCTGTGGAGGAGGCAGGGTCTGAAGACTCAGGGGAAGACTCATCAATATCCCTGGCAGAGGTCGTCGAGGTAGTCAAAAAGCTACCCGGCGGCAAGGCGCCAGGCTCTGGAGACTTTTGGGCTGTCATGGTTGACACGCCTCTTCAGTGTCGCGTGGAGGTCTGGGACAGTGCCAGTGGAGTGGCAGACCGGGGTGGTGGTTCCCATTTTTAAAAAGGGGGACCGGAGGGTGTGTTCCAATTACCGTGGAATCACACTTCTCAGCCTCCCCGGAAAAGTCTACTCCAGGGTGCTGGAAAGGAGGCTCCAGCCGATTGTCGAACCTCAGATTCAGGAGGAACAATGCGGCTTCCGTCCTGGCCGTGGAACAACGGACCAGCTCTTTACCCTTGCGAGACTTCTAGAGGGGTCATGCGAGTTCGCTCATCCAGTCTAATGTGTTTTGTGGACTTGGAGAAGGCCTACGACCGTGTCCCTGGGGGAGTCTTGTGGGGGGTACTGCGGGAGTATGGGGTACCGGGCTCGTTGCTACGACCATCCGGTCCCTATATAACCAAAGTGAGAGCTGTGTCTGCATACTCGCACAACGTCAAACACGTTTCCAGTGGGTGTTGGCCTCCGCCAGGGTTGCCCCTTGTCTCCGATTCTGTTTGTGGTTTTCATGGACAGGATCTCAAGGTGGAGCCGGGGGGAGGAAGGGATTCGGTTTGGTGACCTAAGAATTGCATCTCTGCTCTTTGCAGATGATATGGTTCTTTTGGCTTCATCGACCCGGGACTTCCAGCACTCGTTGGGGCGGTTTGCAGCCGAGTGCGAAGCGGTTGGGATGGGAGTCAGCACCTCCAAGTCTGAGGCCATGGTTCTCTGCCGGAAAACGGCGGATTGCCCCCTCTGGGTGGGGAGAGAGGTACTGCCTCAAGCGAAGGAGTTCAAGCATCTCGGGGTCTTGTTCACGAGTGAGGGTAGAACGGAGCGTGAGATGGACAGGCGGTTTGGTGCGGCATCGGCAGTGATGCAGGCGTTGTACCGGACCGTCGTGGTGAAGAAGGAGCTGAGCCGGAAGGCAAAGCTCTCGATTTACCGGTCCATCTATGTTCCAACCCTCACCTATGGTCATGAGCTTTGGGTAGTGACCGAAAGAGCAAGATCGCGGATACAAGCGGCTGAAATGAGTTTGCTCCGTAGGGTTGCTGGGCACAGCCTTAGAGATAGGGTGAGGAGCTCAGACATCCGGAGGGAGCTCGGAGTAGAGCCACTGCTCCTTCGCGTCGAAAGGAGGCAGCTGAGGTGGTTTGGGCATCTGGTAAGGATGCCTCCCAGGCGCCTCCCGTTAGAGGTGTTCCGGGCACGTCCAACTGGTAGGAGGCCCCGGGGAAGACCCAGAACACGGTGGAGGGATTATATCTCTCTCCTGGCCTGGGAACGCCTCGGGGTCCCCCAGGAGGAGCTGGACGTTGTGGCTGGGGAGAGGGACGTCTGGAATGCCCTGCTTAGCCTGCTGCCCCCGCAACCCGGCCCCGGATAAGCGGAGGAAAATGGATGGATGGATGGATAAAACCCATGTCTTATTCATGATCTACTGAAACTTACAACACTTACAGATAGCTGTAATACCTTCTGTGTTGCAGAAAAGCCAGGAAATTGCTAATAAACATTTAGATATGGTTAATACAGCGCAGCGTTTCACACATATGTGAATGTCTGCAGTAACATCCTACATATTCGTAAATATGGGTATATTATGTGCCGTGCCACTGCACACAGATCTCTAGGGAGCCGTCTCAACATAAACACACATCACCATATGTCGCACAGTAACAGGTTAAACACTATTAAAACACCACGTCCCCTGCTCTCTCTCCACACAAGGCAACTGATTCATAAACAAAGCTCCATGTAACATGGAGAAGTTAAAACAGTGACACTAACAAGCCGATAGCACACATTAGTATATTGAGACATGCTATCAAGCTAAGCTAATGCTAACTGCCCATTCCTTTTTATAAACTGTAAATAATATTTAGACACTTACAAACGGCACATTTGCTGTTGCTGGATCACGTCCAGTTGGTCTGGATCATCTCAAGGGTCAGTTTGGAGCAGTGACGTGTGGTCAGGGGAGGCAGGAGAGGCCGTGCCTCACCTGTTATCATGGAAAGATTTTTTTTTTTTAAATGAAACAAGTAATTAATATCTATCCAGTGATTTGCACTACAACATTATTTTTTTAAATCTAACTCCACCAGTTTTAGATTATTTTTTATTAAAAATTTCTGAATTTTCACATTTACTGTTCAAATAGTGAGAAGAAACGTGTGGTGAGGCAGCAGCCACCATGGATTGATCAATGACTCGGCTAACTGTGCTGCCATGCTGCAGTGAGACCGTACTGCTGTCTCTCTGTATGTCGCTATTAAAATGATCAAACACTTTTGCTTTATGTATATAATCTACAGTGTTTTTTTTGTCAAGAACCGTATGTATGTAACGTGTTTCTTGTGCTGAGCAATAATAAAACGGCTGTGGAAAAAGCACTAAATGAGTCAGCAGTTCTCCTGCCTCATGGTAGGGGGCACTCATGATCCCAGTGATTCTTCTTGCAACTCCTCGGCTGCAGAATAAGTGACAGCAGATACAATCTACAGTTAGCAAATCAAGTGCAGCCGTTTTTTCCTCTTGTCTTGAAGGAGCGGCACATGGACTTCATTTATAAGTAAAGGTAAGACCATAATAAAGTTTTTTTAATTAAATGTGCTTTTTGTGTGCAACAGTTTGTATGTGTAAAGAAAGCTGATATGAGATTTTAAATATAAGTCATTAACTGCTAGGTAGGTAGGTAGGTAAGTGGGTAGGTCGGTCGGTCGGTAGGTAGATTTTTTTTTTTTAATTAATGCAGAAGTGCGTCATTGTTTAGCTTTTATTACCATTTTCTGTATGTTTAACTGGCTTGGTTCAACTCTCAATAATTCAAATTTATGAGAGGTTTTCACAAATCTTGCCTGTTTTCCTCTTAAAGTGTAACAGATTGATGCATCACCACAGATCATCTTAAAGGTAATCCCTCCATTGTATTTCACAAGTAGGGGTCCTCAAACAGCATATTGCATTGGGCGGTTTGAAACTTATACTGAAGAAAGATTAGAGTCACAGGCCAGCTGACAATTAATAATTCCATTACCAAAGAAAAAAGCTCCACCAAACCATATAAAGCAATTCTTGCAGACAGTATATCGCAAGAAAATATAACATTGTGTGTGTGTGTGAGACGGACAGACACACACACAGAAAAAGAGAGAGAGACAGTGAAAGCCAGTGAGAGAGAGAGTGAGCTTGTGCATGTGAAATGACTTGTTCCACAGTCTCAGAGTTCAATCCACTCAGCAAAAAGACCACTTTGTTTTCCTCACCGCCTCAAAATAGTTCAGGTCCAGTAATACACACGGTACTCAACGTTTTGATTATTAGACTTTGAGTCAGATGTTTATATGCTTGTGCTTATAAGAAGTTCATTATGTGTACTTGTTTCATCTGAGTATCTGGCTCACCCCTAGAGACCACACAATTATTCAATGGTAGAAGCTGGTGACTAGCTCTGACTACAAGCTCCATTGCACTATCCATTCCACACTGACTGACAACCAGACACTGTGGCCCCACATCTCGGCTACACGTCACATAGTATGTAGCCATGAGGCAAACAGCTCCAACAGTCACGTCACCCTCACTCTTCTGTTGCATGTTTTATATACAGTGGGAGGGTGGCATCTAGCAGATTATTTCAGGTGGTTACTCTTTAAATAGAGGGCGAAATGCAGACGTTCTGCTGACTTTGATAGAGACATCGCCTGCATTTGGAACATAGACTGTATATAAATAATGGACGTAGTCACCATGACGTCACCCATTGGTTTGTGGACTGCCTGTTGGAAGCATCGAGTTCAGTGTTACACTCGTTGCCATCTTGTTTCCGATAAGGGGAGCAGACCATATTTGAGGAGCGAGAGACACTGACTAGTTGCCGGTGACTCTACACCGGCAACCTCACTGAGGGAAGCCAACACAAAACCGAAGAAAAATGAACAGCGACTCCTTGGAGTGTCAAATTCTAAAAAGACATTTTTACTGAAAAAAACGTTCAAATAAATTATTTCATTAAGTGAAAATATAGTGAAAGGGTCAAAGTTATGAGACCAAACCGGTAAACACCCTTTTTTATATCTATATAACGTTATATAACTTTATTGACAAGTTGCAGTGGATACGCATTGTTCTGCTTCTCTCCTGATGGCGGCTTGTCTGGTTAGTGACCTGTCAATCAAAGATAGCCACACCCCAAATCATACAATTTTTTATCTTCCATTTTCTTCTAAATACGGCCATTATTTGAACTATTAACATAAAATTGTCTTGAAGAAGATTTTATACTATTGATTGAGACCATAGTCTAAAAACATTTCTGAGGTAATAAATCAAGTGAGAAGTTTTCTCATTTTGCATTGAAATTAATGGAAAGAAATGTTTTTGCAGCCACACTTAGCGCCCCCTGCTGGAATTTTCGGTAGAATGCAGCTTAACCCAGAGGTTGCTGCCTGATTTGGAAGCATATGTATATGGCAAACTCCATCTGCTGCTACTGTATTTATTCAGCTGTCCTTTCCAGCTTGTGGGACTCGAGCCCCTAGTTCCTGGTGCACTTCAAGTCTTGTCCTACTGAACTGTTTTCAAGGACAACTGTCAATGCAGTTGTTAAACTTGAACATAAAATGAAAAGCACTTTCTTGTTTTCTATAGAGTATATCACTCCTGCACACCATTTTTCCACAAAACTGTTTACTGTTTGTGGACTCTATCGCCCAAGATTGTATTGAACATGCACATCTGAGCACTCTCAATTGACTTGTACTGGGAAGCACCATTTCTTCAGTTTTATTGCTGTTTTTATATGTGCCCCTTTTCAATTCAATCTGTTCGGCTCATTCCACCCACATTTGCCACATAGTGTCTCTACCTTAGATTCACTCAGCTCAATCACTTGTGCACTGATGGCAATCATCAGGGTGCTCATTTTAACAAGCGAGGAGCTAGACTAGCAGCAAATGGCTTTGGATGAGAAGCAGCTTTTAAAGATACAAGCATCAACTTAGTCACAGTCACTGAGGGGACCTCAGCACTCGTGAGGTAAAAAGCTCTTCCTGATACACTCATTAATATGGAAATGTAAGCCCAAAAGTGCATCCTCACATCATTACAGAGTCATCAAGCTCCTTTTTACACATTTTCTTAACGGAGCATGAAAATGACAAAACAAAGCCGAACACATTTAATGGTAAAAAAAAAATCATGTCATGTCATGTCATGTGTCTTTACTGTTGATATAGACAGACTGTAGTAGTGTACACTATGGTAAAATAAAACTGATCCACACTAAACAGTTCTGGAGGTCAGAAAGTATCTTGAAAATAAAAAATATGTTACTGACAGAGGTATTTAATAAATGTTTTTTATTCAATAAATGTTTTTATTGAATAAAAAAATACTTTCTCTAGAATCTGTTTAGTCACATTTATATTTAATCATGGATGTGAAGATTAATTACAGTGTCAACAAGGTTCTTTATGTTGCAACTTTGGAGGACTATGAAAAAAAAAATCTATTTATCATAACCTACCTTGAACAAAAGCAGGTTGTTTTTTTGTGAGGTGACTGGAAATGACTCTGGCCTCCCTACCAGTCTACACCAGACATATCCATTCTGACTGTGATCTTGAGGCAGTGCATTTAACAAGACCAGCTCTCTGTCAGTCATAGCTAAACAATATCATTGTGGGGTAATATGCAGGAGAAAATAATTTCAAAACAAAGGCCAAAATGATGTTAAATAACAAAAATATAAGTATACTATACCAAACTAAAACTAATTTCAAACAACCACTGATATAGTATATCCTTCAAACTGCTGCAGAACTACATGGAGTTACTTCAGTCCTGACTTTGTCACTTTAAGCTTTCCTCCTGTCCCTCTCATGTCTCACACCGTCTCCTATGGGGAAGATAAGAGATTAGATTATCTGTAGATTGCACTATAATTACCTGTGAATTTGGAGATTACAAGGTGGACATCTCTTGATCTGCAGACACTTTATCAGAGGATTATCAAAAGGCAATCAAACAAAGCCCGCCTCTCAGGAAGAGATCAACCAAAGTGAAAAATGAGCAAAGAGAGAAATAGAGCCTTTTACCCTGGATTCTCTTTTTCAAGGCAACCAGTGAGGTAAGTTTAAGCAGCCAATCATTTTTTTTTAAATCAGTTAAATTGTCATCAAATTCCATTAATGAATCAATCAATTCAAGTACAATCCAAGCATCACCCAGTACCCTCTACAGTACACAATGTCTGCAAAATTAATTCACTAATTTTTCATTATTTCTGTAGTTTCCAGATGTCCTGAGTGAGTGCAGAGATGAGGATTTGGTGGTTAACCAGAAGCAGTAGATCTGGGCCCAGTGTTTCAAAAGTAATCACATAGAATTATCCTGGCTGGATTGGATTAAATCTAGATCTGATGTGAAAACTGGGTATTTCAACACGGATCCAGATAACCCTGATCCTGAAGATCAGGATTTTCCTGATCCTGATTATCCTGAATCCTGATCCTAAAGATAAGGATTCTGCTCCGGTAATCCAATCCTCCCTGAATCCAGATAAAAGGCTGGATTTGGGTATTTCAAAAGTTTTGGCAGATATCTGAATCAACTTGATAACAACATTTCAGAATCATTTGGATCCCATCTCAGAGGTCTCAGCTCCACTACTCCTAGATGTTTTTATTCAAGATGTTCATTACACTTAATCTAAAGTGTTAATTAAAGTAGCCTACTTGTAAGAAATTTAAAGCATCGTAAAATATTTGCCCCCACTTTCTGAAACTGCTGTAAATATATCATGCTGCACGTTGAAGCACTTTCAAGGTATATTTTCATGCTTCTGATTAAATAAAGACAAATTTGACTTCTGAAACATTCTAAAACCTGCAGCAAGGTGTTTGTATATAAACTGATTATTTTACTTCATCAAATCAGATACCAATTTTATGTATAGGACCATAAGTATGTTTAGTGAGAGCCTTCTATATAAGGGAGACAAATTAGGATGAAAAAATGTTTGTTATTGTGTCACTGATCAAGCTATATACCATGAAAGTAATGCAATTACAATTTCAAGCAGTTTCAAGCACTTTACTCAAAATCCAATAACTTGAAAACATTGAATGGATCAATATAATTAAAGCTTTTTCAGGGATTTCCAGCACTCATAGGGACCTGGTTGTCCTTAATAGCTGAGAGGTCCATGGCTGTGAGTGGACTCTGAAAGTAGAAGAAATTGGTTTGCATGATATGCTGGTTGGCGTTCGTATGGTCTTAAAACCACTACACATTAGACATCGGTAAACTTACACTTTTGAGGTGAAAGTGGTGCTCCCTGCTCCTTTCATCAGGTAGTCCCACCTGTTTCCATCTGGAGGCGGAGACACGACGAGATTTGGAAATCCCAGATCGGTGTCACGTGATCCGCCCTGCCAATGTTTTGAAATACTCAGATAAAGTCAGCAGGATCACCTTGATCCATGACCGAGAAAAGGAGGATTTCATTATCCAGAATATCCTGATCCGGATTCCAAGTTTTGAAATACTGGGCCCCGATGATTGACCAGCTACTCTAGCCAGTGATTCTGTGACAGACAGGAGTTCAGTCTCAGTCGAGTGTAAAAAATCTGACAGCTGGGGGGGCACGGTGGCAGTCTGGGTTCGATCCCCACAGGGGCTGTGGGTGTTGGAGGCGTGTCCCCACCTCCATGTCTCCAGTGCCCGGGTTGGCAAAAGGGCCTTTCTGTGTGGAGTTTGCATGTTCTACCCTTGTCCCCCGAGGTTGTCCCCCTTACAGGGACCTCTCACAAAAACATGTATTGATCCTGGTCGCTATAGTGCCTCCCTCTGGTCGGTCGGGGCGCCTGATGGGGGGGAGAGGAACCAGTGGGAATAACGTGATCCTCCCACGCGCCACGTCCTACCAGGTAAACTCCCCGTCAGGTGACAAGAAAAATTAAATGGGTTACAAAAATAGTGGGATACATTTTTTTTTTAATGTGACAGCTGCTTAAACAAAAAGATGTCGGTAGGTTAGGAAGGTTTACCTGAGCTCCATCCCTGCAGGGGATCAGGTGTGTTCTAGTCACTATGCCCCATTCACACTGCTGCACCACCGAGCTCTATCAATGTGTTTCTCCTGAGGGTCCATGATGGTAGCTATGAATAGCTCTCTGCCAATGAATGTAGATTGTGACTAACACTCACCCAGTTAAATACAGAATAAATCAATATTAAAGCCCATAGGCTGCAAACAGTGGATAAAAGTAGCAGGACCACAACCACACAATAATTATGTTTTAAGTAATAATATTAAACTATTTGAATGTTTAATCATTTCGATATCTTCAAAGCTATTATTAAAAGCATCCTGCTTTCTCAAGGGAAATTAGCACCAAAACTACTGGGGCTGAGCAACTTTCACATCAATGTAAAGAAAATCCCACTCACTCAAAACAGGAAAAACATAGCAAATCAAATTCAGATTTCTTTTCAACTTACCAGGGAGAAAAAGGGGAAAAATTAAATAGCAGCACTTACCAAAGCACCAAAGCTGTATAATAAGTGGAACCACCTGCAATCCATTAAGGGAACCTAAAAGGGAGTAGGGGTTAGCAAAAAATATAATCTCTTTTGCTGATTATTTTCAGCTAACTTACCAAATATACAGCAGGAAAACAGCATACAATCCTTTGGGACAACAGGCACCTGCACCTAAGGGATGGATTTGTGTAGTGGAGTTCAAAACTCAGTTATGGTACTACCAGTCTTGGATAAGGCGAGTATGGCTAAAATGATGATTCATCTAGACACGGCAGGCCAAGCCTCCTGAGGTCAGGTGTATGGTTTTGTTGTTATAAGGTCTTCATGATAGGAAAGTGGCATCATTCAAGGTGAAGATGACGGTGACTCTCTGAGTAAGGTTAAAATAACTCACTTAGTCAAAAGGAAGATTTTTTGGGGGGTCATCCCTATGTTCTTTTCTAGAAAAAAGGTCCTATGTTCCACTTTTTTCCCCAAAAGGGTCCTATGTTCCCCGCAATCTATCAATCTTTACGGTAGACTCTCAGCATGGCCAGCAGGCCTACCGTCACATGGCCCACCTTAGCTCAAGCAGCCCAAAATAAATTTGCACAGCAGCTACTTTCTGTTTACTTTGCAGTAAATTTTTTTGCTTTTTAAATCTAGGATTACTCATGTTTGTATATTTCCACCTCTAATCATATTGTCTTGAATCGAGGCTTAGCTTTTTCCTTTTATTATCCTACCTGTTCTCCATTGTATTGTGCACCCTTGTGGAGAGTTTAAAACAAAATCTCATTATACATACGCCTCTAATAACGTTTCATTTAATTTGTTTAATTAGATATGTTTCAGATATGAGCGCTGTACGAAATGTATAAATATCTGTTTCAGATATAAAGTTCTATACAAATATAAATATATATAATAGGCTACATCAAGGCAGAACAAGAACCCAAGTACCTTCATTAGAAAGAAACATAAAGTAACCAACAACCATGTATGTTAACAGGCTAAAGAACAGAAACTATTGAGTCTCTGATCTATTAAATAATCACTGGCACACTTTATTTACAAAACATATATTTAATTGCCATGGAATTTGGCAGTATTGGTTGAAAAAGTAACAGACCGGGGAACCTAGGACCCTTTTTGGGAAAAGCGGGGGAAAAGGGTCCTATGTTCCCCAGTCTCATACAAAGAGGGGAACATAGGACCCGGGGAACATAGACATGCTCCCATTTTTTTAACCTGTCTCTATGTTTATGCACTCATGCTTGTATATAAGTATCCACATATGTGTACATGTATGTACATTTGTGTTTTCATAAAAGAAGATGTGCAATACTAAAAATGCAAATGTGCAAAATAGTTGAAAACATTACTACAATATCAAAGTATAGTATAGTTAATGAGTAAATACATGTAATGTGACTGCAGATTAGAAACGTAGATTTGAGGTGAATAGACAGCCAATAGGAACCTGGGTAAAAGAGATTTAAAAAAAATACTGTGCTCTATATTGTGATAATGTTATATTCTTAGGTTTAAACATTACAGCAGACTGACAGTGGGAAGTGTGAGATGAAATAAAATAAGCTAATTGTTAAATTTAACTAAAATTTGCATGAGAAGGGTGGAAGGCGAACAAGGCTGTTGTCAGTATTATTGTACTTTAATAACTTTCTCCCCATTAGAAAGGCATGATGGGATCTTCCCATTATGAGCTATAAAGCCGTGTTCCCTTTAGGTTCATCTATTTATATGTAGATGATGACCATCCTGTATCTCTGCCTGTCATAATTGGGCCTACAATCTATAAAGGACTGGAGTACACACCCTTGCTCTTATCACTGGGAGAAGACGTGTGTAAGGATGTGTGTGCACTGATGCGTAGCTACAGGATATCCATGTGTGTATCTGCATTTGTGTGTGACTGTACCTCGCTGGGCTCTGTAGAGAGATACAGAGTGGCAAAGGAGAGCCTTGATCTCATAGGCTGGAATCACAAAGCAGGCACGTCTCAGAAGTTAATTTGAAAATGAAGGATATCTCTCATGTTTTTCTCTTCCCCACTCTTAGGATGTTGAGCAGGCTCTCCATATATCTGAGGAATGCCGGGCTGGGTTTATCTGTTAGTCCCCTGGAGGTTGCCCTGTTTCACTTCTGTCCCTATTCTGACGCTATTGATCCAATTATCACAAGTATCCATTTCAATTCCAAGACAGACAGCTTCTTAATATATGACCTTGTTTGCATCAAGGTTGTTTGGTTTATCAGTCTGGAGAAAGAGACAGAGGACAACAGATGACTCCGGCAATCTAGATTTTAATTTGCCTGAAATTGTTATCAAATTTCCTTTTTCCAGATTCAATATCACTTAAGCAAGTGCTTTCACAGGCCACTGTTGAAAATCAATAGGAGTTAGTTGTCCCCACCAAAGGACATTCACAACAGCTCGATACAGTCCCAACATTGGCACATGATTAAAAAAGACATCTTCATTTCCATGAGGCTGAGGCTCTAAACATTTTCATAAAGAGAAGTTCGGTCCAATGAAGCCCGGAGCTGGTTGGTTAGGGAAGAAATAACAATTTTCTACAGGCTTGGTGTTCTGAATAATCACCTTTTTAATTGTCCCCCTGGAAATTTGTATGAGGGGGAAATGTACAACAGTTGCTCAATATTTTTTAAAGACTATTAGAGTTTTTTTCATTATCTCTAAGTTAAATATATCCATCCAGTTTTTTAAGCACAAATTAAATTGTTGGATGGAAAAGCCCCTGAGACACAGCCAGGTGAGCTGCAGCCTCTTTGATGAGCTCTAATGTCATAGAGAAACAGCTAGCTAGAATAAATCAAAAAATAAGTGGAGGTTTTTTTAATTGTTAAAGACTATTAATAATGACCAGTGACTCTGAATGAAAGACCATTTCATTATGCAGTAAACTCTTGAATTGTGTTGTGCACATCAACAGACTAAAAGAAAATAGAAATTTGAAAAAAGCGAAAGAAGCTCAGGTGAGATTTGGGAATGTCTTACAGAAAACAGTTTAAATCGGATTACAATTATTTGTCACATAAACAATCATGCGCAGTCAGTGTTATTCATCTATTCACTATTCTAATCACCTAATTTGCATCGATTAACGTTCTCCGTCCCTACAACAGATTTCCGTCATTTGGAGTTCACAGAGGCCACTTATGCGATCAATAGCCTGTCTCCTTTAGGGGAAAGAGTGGCCACTGGGAAAGTCTCAGGCCACACCCTCTCAAATGTCCGCTCACTCGGCCTGTCTCCATAACAAAAAGGGCCCCAGAGGGATTTACGAGAATCAAGAGGTGACGTATGGTTTTCGATCATAGCGTAATCTCTTAGCGACAGTTTCGACTGTGATTACATATGCAACGGATTAAACACCAGAGACGCAACTGTGGCTGACGTCACTAACTCTGCACGTCTAATTATGCACAGCTGCTCTGCTGATCATTAACATTGTGATCGTGAATTAACTGGCATCGCTTACTGTCCGGTGCTTGTTGTAAACAAACAGAGATCACTAAGTGAACACCTCCTGCAGCAGCAGCACATACACACTGTACTGCTACAGAGCTAACTTTTAGCCTATTAGCAATTTGCAGACTGGACGCTAAGGGGTTAACATCCCCTCCGGCTCTGTGTCTGCAGCTGGGAGAGACTGCTGCAGGAGGACTGTGCCACTTTGACTCGTTCTTACTATTCTTAACGAGCCGGCCCACGGCTCGTTAACAAACAAACGGAAAGGAAACTGAGTGAAGCTGTGAAGGTCTTCTCAGCTGTTAGAATAAGAAAAGTAAAGAAAGGTCCCACCTCTTCTGCTGCTGCTAGGGCCTCTTCTTCCACTCCTGGACTCAGAGCCACTGCAATACTACTACTAAAACGTGATTTCGGTGTAACCAAGCTTCAGGCATATGGTTTTGTTGCCAAAAGGCAAAAATTAGCCTTTTTGTAAGTAACACTTGGGGGTGAAATTGTTATTTAGTTGTGGTGTTCTGTGTGTCTGTTTTAATAAGACAAAGCACTATAGAGATTTGCAGCCATTGTTATTTAATCCTGGGGCTGTTTTTTGATGTATTTCTTATATATAAAAGTTTTAGTTGAATTAATAAGAAAAATAAAAACATGTAATGAAAAGTTATGTAGATGCTTGATTATTTTAGAGAGTTTTGGTATTGGTTGAGCATTTAAATGTAATGGCTGCATTTGGTGCTGAATTCTAATGCATTAGTATTTCTTAAGCAGGTGTCATGTAACCTAACCTGGAACATGTTTCACACACTGCACGTGACTTGGCTGTAGCGCAAATAAAATTTCAGTCAGAAGATTTTTTTTTTTTTTTACTTTAATCCATGAATTAGATATGATGTTGTGTTGATGTTGTTTCCATTCTAATTAGCAAAGCAATGTGTAACTTGTACGAAAAATCCCTCAAGTTTTGCAAACTTGTTGCATCTCCAACATATTTTTATTAGTCAATAACAATGGTGAAAGGAGCTAATAGCTAATCAATATCATTAGTAGAGCCTAT
Source organism: Centropristis striata (assembly GCF_030273125.1). Lineage (NCBI taxonomy): Eukaryota > Metazoa > Chordata > Actinopteri > Perciformes > Serranidae > Centropristis > Centropristis striata. Next base: position 24,673,587 of record NC_081524.1, on the reverse strand, counting down.
ATTATTATAACACTATGTAAAATACCACAGTCTACAGGAAATTATTCAAACTGATGTTAGTTCTGAATAAATCTATGAGAAAATTACCCATTTGCATTGATGTTGAAAATCCAGTTGCACAGGGTGCAGTTTTTCAAGCTTTATAACGAGTCTGAGTCAACAAACGTTTTTGTCAACAGTTTCTATCCAGTCTTGCTGCCTTCCTAGTGTTTATTCCTAAAACACTTCCTCATGCCTTGCGGCGAGACAGTAACTGCAAGGACCCCCGCCTCCTCGGATATGAGGGCTATGAGGGTAAAGGAGTATGAGAAGAAGCAAATAAGACTCATTAGTAAAGACATTTTAGTAGATGTTTCAGCAAAAAAGTTTTTAGTGTCACAGAAATGCAGTCTGTAATAGTGTAGCTAACTGCCTCTTCTTACTTGACAGTAAGATCCAACTGACCCACTGAGCAGAAGTCCCAACTAACTGGTAAGCGGTTGGTTAAGTCCTGTAAGACTTGTGTGATAGAGCTTTTATAGTCACACCACCGCGACATAATGAACTCTGTAAAACTTTGCTTCAGGTAAATGCATGTCTTATATAGAGGTATAGTATACCTCAACCCATCAGAAACTCATTGGTTTGGCATTAAACGTAAACTGCTCAGAGTTCACGTCTTAACAAATAAACCGTTACAGTATGGCTTTGATGCTAATGTTATTTGTTAGCAATAAGGTAACATACTTTCACAGCCTGATCACTGATCTCTCTCTGATAAGTTCTTTTATTTGTCGGCATGACAAGTCTGATAAGGTTGCCGAATGTTATATTCCTTCAGATATAACATATATCTATATTACTTGAGCTTTTAAAGATACAGTGAACACACCAAACACACTGGTTTCCCATTTACCTCTGTGAAGAAATAGAAAATAGTCCATTATTCTTGCACAATCCAGCACTTTGAGTCCACTTTTTTCCTCATTGACAAGGACATTTTCCAATGGTGGCTTCTACATTAACAGCCTATCTTAACAATGTGAACGTATGCTTATATGTGCTTATGTTTCTATTTGGGCAGCCTAAGCATCTCAATTACTAGTGACATACCTGTCAGCCACTTTTTTTATATCAGCATCATGCCAAAGATGTTGTGCTATACTTCACACCTGTTTTCCTCCCATAATGCGCTCTTTATCTGTCCTTCTTGGGGGTTTATTGTTTATTGTTTATTGTTAAAAAGATCCCCATTAGCTGTCACCAAAAGTGGGACAAGCTAGTCTTCCTGGGGTCCACAAGACAAAACAAAAATCACTTAACAATTAAACATTGTAGACATCATTATATACATCATCAGAAATCATTCCAAATAAGTCATTACATTCATATCCATTACATTAATTCTCACTTTCATACAGTAAATATGTTAATTCACTACTCACAAATTTAAATAGTGCATTCTCAAGTAATAATTAAAAGATACCTTACTACTCAGTTCACGTATATTCAGTGGGCAATTATTCCAATAACTGATAGCACGATAAATAACTGTTCTCTTTAAGGCATTTGATTTTGGACATGGTAACATCATCTGACCACCATAGGGGGTCATAGTTTTATCTAGTACCTGAGTACTACATAAGTACTTTCACTTCCCACACTATTAAAAGTCATGAAACAGCATTACAACTTCGACAACTATAAAAACTATATAACTACTAACAACTATATAAAAATATATTTGAAGAATAAGTTGTGCCATCAGTGAGTTCCTCATTGAGATGGGACCCAGCTGCCGTCTATGGTGCTCTTGTGGGCCTTGATAATGGCTAGTGCACTCTGTATGGCCTGGCCCTGAACATATCCACAGGAGGCAGCAGACTTCCCCTCTTCAGACTGGAACAGCTAACCTCCGAAGGCAAATGGCTGATGAGTAGGGGTGTTTGAACCTTGTTTTCCAGCCTCTACTCCTGTGCCACAACCACATTTATCTCTAAACCAAGCATCTCCACCTGCAATAAGACATACAAGTTGTCAGTTCAGTCAATTAGTCCCACAGCCAACGAACATCACATTAATACAGTGCTTGTACCTCAACATGTGAGCACTTTACTTGAGTTCATGATCTAACTTACTCTTTATCTGTGGAATACCGAACAGTGAAAATGTGTGGAAATAAATATGCTGGGTGTCACAGGAAAATACTAAACATGCTTGTCAGAGCTCTAGCTTCATAAAGGTTAAAAATAATTAAAAATTTAAAAATTTAACCCTTGTGCTTTCTTAAAGCAGTCAGCTGTTCAATGAACAAGGTGAAACATGAGTTAGCTTGGAGCAAAGAGCTAGGGTCTGTGAGCCTCTCTCTGTCTGTCACAAACGATAGTAATTAATTGAGACAGACACAAAGACAAAAGCACTGACTTGTTCAAGATGCCACCCACACAAACAGGCTAATTACTACAACGGAGCACTGCTTACGCCTCAAGCAGTGTTTGGAGAGAGGAAAGAGGGGAAGTATTATTGCAGTGCTAAGGAGAAAAGAATGCTGAGGATCAGGAAGGAGGGAGCATAGCTAGTCATGTGATATCATTACAACTTCCTGCTTTGGACTTAGTAAGCATCCTCATAAAGACATACTGAAGCATACACCATTAAAAAAATATTACATAAATTAGCCCCAGCCCTCCTTGGATGACAGGCCTTTACAGGTCCTAAATGGACCCATAGAAAGCTAACCAGAACCCAACATGTTTACATTTATGGTCGTGATGCAGAGACCTGATTCAAGATGGATCAGTTCTGTTAGACCAGAACAGATGGATCTGATAACAAGTCCACTAATCCGCTTTGGTAAAAGATATATTGCCATACGCACCTCAAACCACCCAAGACCCACAACCATGCAACAAGACCCTAGCAGACCTGATTTAACCAAAATTAATTAAGGCCCAACTTGGGTCCTGGGTCAGATCTTGGATAAAAGGAATTGATTGGACCTGTGAAGAACTCTACCTCAAAGGGCCGCTATGTCTTGTCCAATTCAGTCGGAATTCAGTTACTAAGTTTCTCTATAATGTGACACCTTCATCTTTGATGGCTGTACCATAGAAGGCACCATCTTTGAAAGGTCAGAGAACAGTGACAAGTTGGACTATTTATTGAATACAGGCTTTTTAAAAAAAAATTATGGATAGAGAGATGTTCATGGATGACAGCAACAGTTAGGTAGCACCACGCACAAACAGAACACCATCACCAACAGCAGCAGCGACCCAACAATAGAGACCAGGCATTAACTTCTCTCCTAAGTACATTGAAGAAGAAGTCTGAGATGAAGACTTATTTTTTCACCTTCATGAAGAACATCTTTTATCGTGACCATGCTGAGATGGCCCCTCCCCTGCAAGACCAGGAGTGTTGGTACCTACCTACGTTTGGGATGTACCATCCACAGAGGCCAGATCAGATCAGAGTTGTCTTTGACTCGAGCACAAAGAAACAAGGCATCTCTCTGAATGATCTTCTTCTTTCTGAACCAGACTTAAATAACAGTCTATCAGGGGTTCTACTGTGCTCCATACAGGAACTAGTGGCTGAAGAGAGGACAGCAGGGATTTCCTTCATTTTCCCTGATTCAAGGACAATGATACTAGCAAACAGATCATCGAATACCGCATTAAGGTACATGTGTTCGGGAACAGTCCATCTCCTGCTGTGGCCATTTGTGGTCTCAGACAGACGGACTTCTGTCAATGCCCACAGTATCTTGAGCCATTGACTTGTTAACAGGGATAAAGGAGATGCTTGCTATTTCGAATCTTTTTCTCCTTCTTGTTTGATAGCTATCTGTCAGTTGGTGCGTGGAACACACTTCAGGAAAATAATAACACTACCCAATTGTTTCTGGCCCCCTAAAACAGAGGTGTATGGAAACACTACTTAGCCCATATCAAATCTCTGGGGTTGCAGGCTATTTTGGATAGGGGGAATGGCTTTTGGATGCAACCCATGCAATCAGTCACAACCTGTCAACATATTATAGTTAGGTCCACACATGTATGACACAAAGCAGTGGTATTTGACCACAAACCTATGGTAACATCTCTGTGTTTTTCAATGATTCCCCAGCTCCATATTTCCATTCATCGGAATGCTGATGTGTTCTGTTTTTGTTAATTTGACCAGAACTTGGATGCATTTATTTGTGTTTAGAATGTATCTGCTGTAAAACGAGATGAGAAAATAAGACATACAATCTGCTTTCTGTTTTCACTGACAAACACATGCCCAGTGAACTTGAATGGTGTAAATGCTAAATTAATTTATATGAGTAACACAAATGGTCTAAAAAAGTTCAGAAGCTGAAGGCTCAAGTTGTATATAGAATGAAAACATTCTGGGGATTTTCTTCTTGTACGTTATATTCAGCTAGATTAGATACACACTATTGTTTTTTCATGTTTATTCCTTTTAAGCTGTTTCAGTTACACTTTTAGTTAATTATTTCCAATGCTCCTAATAGGTGGACGCCAATTTGATTTTTGTTGAGTGTTTGTCACAGAAATATAGTAATTAGGGCCTCGGGGCAATCGCACCGAGCACTGGTCCCATACAGCAATAGCTGTAGGGACCAGTGCTCGGGGCAAAGCCCCGAGCACTACTGTTATACTGTGGATTTCTCCTTCTTATCCTCTTCTTATTCCTCTTGCGGACGCAATTTCGTCCTGCTACTAGTCACAAAGGACAAATTATATATCAAAACGTGCGGTTTGATCGGGATTGGTGTGCTATTACTTTTCTCTATGGAATACGAATTTTTCGCGTAAAACTGGCCAAAATTTTGCATTGAAATGAATGGGACGGCCGAAAGAAAATGAGCAAAAAAGAACATTAATTGAAGATTTTCAGACGTCTACTTCTCCGGCATAATTTCACCTAGAGACTCCATTTAAACTTTAAACAGTAGACACAAGTCTTGTGTATTGGTGTATTAATTTGCATTCCGATAGGTCATATAGTTTTTTATCAATCCCTGTTCAATGACCATGATCATTTTTGGAGAAATTCTGAGATTATAATGGGTGTGTATTGCACGGAATGTTCGTGTCAGAGTGTGTGATGTCATCGCTCAGAGTGTAGAGGGAGGTAAAACTGTCAAAAAATAAATTTGAAAACTGCGCTCCAGGCCGCAAATTCCACTCTACAGAAATAATTTATACATAGAAATGTAGGAAAATTTGTCTTCTCACTCACAATCCTCTGGTAAAGCTGTCAGAGTTATAGTTTGGGCATACGACGCAAAGATGCGCCACCAAAACCACCAACAGCCTCATTGGGTCCCATATTAAAAACGCAGGAAGATTTCGGAAAAAGTGAGATTTAACTGTTTTTTTAGATCGCTCTAACAAAGCTATTTTTTCATTTTTCTTAAAAAAAATATATGTAAAGGTTCAGGAAGAACTCAGGACGCTCAAAGTGAAGTCGGATCAATGATAGGTATTATGGTTTTGCCAAAAATGCTTTCTGTTCGAGGCCAGAAATTTCACTCTGCCCACCTCTGGCTGCTGTCACTCTGCCAGAAGATTCCACAGCTGTTAATTCCGTTGATTGCTCTGCTCTGATTGGTCGACCCCAACGCTTTGATGCTTTGATGTGATTACAGTTACAGATACACACACGCACACACACACACACACACACACACACTGGTCATTTAATGTAAGAACAGTTAAAGATACACGCACACACACACACACACACACACACACTGGTCATTTAATGTAATAACAGTTAAAGATACACGCACGCACACACACACTGGTCATTTAATGTAATAACAGTTAAAGATACACGCACGCACACACACACTGGTCATTTAATGTAATATCAGTTAAAGATACACGCACGCACGCACACACACACACTGGTCATTTAATGTAATAACAGTTAAAGATACACGCACGCACACACACACTGGTCATTTAATGTAATAACAGTTAAAGATACACGCACACACACACACACACACACACACACACACATATGCGCGCGTAAGCGCGCACACTCCTCCAGATACAAATGTTTCACACACACACACATTTTGAGGTTAAAGGGCATAGGTTGCTGTATAAATAAATACTTGAAGAGGGATGTTTGTTGTAGGTGTGCTCCTTGTATATTATATAGTATCATAACATTACTAGTATTAATTGTTTGAAATCTCTGAAGAATCTCATCATAGTGTACACACACCGGCAGTAGCCCCCGTGGCCCTTTCAAAATTTCCCCCAGAGGAAATTTTCTAGTTTTTTATTTGTAATATTACAGAATACTTTAACTGCTTGCACAGATGTAACAGTAGTTACTAGGGTTTGATTTAGCCCCTGTCTTATGAATGGGGTAAATTAACCATTTGCATCAGATGTCAGGAAAACATCTTGATTGTAATTCAATATTGAACAACTTCCAAACTGCAGCCTGCATCTCTGGGGTGCTGCAATAAAGCATTTCATTTTTTAATGCTGTCTGGACCACCTTTTCCAGTGTCCACTGCTTTATTACTCACACAGATATCGTGCACACAGAAATACACCCTACTGCAACAGTGTCACCATGTTGCCTCAGATTCTATTTTCCACCTCATCCGTCCCAGAAACTCAGATGGTGTTGCCCTTCACCTCCCTTTCTCAATTTCATAAATGGATGTTGTCGTAAGCCATGTCAGAGTGGTGGTGGACTAAGATTATGGCCCCTTCTTACCCCCTGCCTCCACTGTGACTGAGGCCTGCTGCCACCACACTGAGCCACTCAAGTGAATAGTCGCTGGAGCGTACACAGAAACTCCAGGGTATCCATATGGAAAAGTGGCCCTCAGTGTAACAACAGGAACAGTACAGGGAATCAGGTAGGGGTGATTGTGTGTGTGTGTGTGTGTGTGTGTGTGTGTGTGTGTGTGTGTGTGTGCTTCCTACATAGTGAGGACTGGAACAAGTTTTTGACCAACAAAGAGAGGACATATTTGGAAAGTGAGGACATTTCAGTCCTCACTTCCTCAAACTCCTGTTGAAGGGTTAAGTCTGTGGATCTAGGTAAGGGGCAAGGAATGCAGTATATCAATAAGGGTCCTCACAAACATAGAAGTACAAGAGTTTGTGTGTGTGCACATCATTATAAGCTTGCCTGAATTTGTTAACAAGTGCAGATGCAAGGACATCACATTTGTATGATTGTTTCTTAAGTAGTATTTGCAACTTGGCATCTTAGAACAGAGTTTAATAATAATAATATTAATGATGATATTATTATTATTATTATTATTATTATTATCATTAATAATAATAATAATACTGCATTACATTTGTATAGCGCTTTTCTAGACACCCAAAGATGCTTTACATCAATAACAACACACACATACACACACACATAAAAAAAAGTTTGTCAGTGGTTGTAATTTAGATATTCTCAAGCTAGTTCTTCATTCATTAGCAAGCCATAATAATAGCAATTCTTTGCATTGATGCATTACTCAGCCAGGCTGATGTGTGGGCTCCTCAATGGGGATATCAGTCTGCACAAAATGTCAAGTCAAATCAATTTTTTTTTACCCAGAATCACAAATCACAGCTTTGCCTCAAAGGGCTTTACAGACTGTACATGGTACGACACCCTCTGTCCTTAGACTCTTACAGCGGCCAGGGAAAAAACTTTTAATGGGGAAAAAAAGAAGAAACCTCAGGAAGAGACAGAGGAGGGATCCCCCTCCCAGGACGGACAGACGTGCAATAGATGTCGTTGCACAGGGCAGATCAATAGAGTAGATAGAGGTTGAAGGGGTAGGGGGAGGGAGGATAGAGGGGAGGGTTACGAGGGGGAGAGAGACAGAGAAGGGCAAGAGTTCTGGCAGGGGCACAGCAGCAGGTGACACAATAACCAGTAGCACCATTGGCCAGGAGTGATGCAGTTAGTGTAGAGTGGGCCGCAGGAGAGGAGCGTTCCCAACTGGGGCCGATCAAGATCCACGGCAGTGACACCAGCAGGAGTGATGCCGAGCAGGACCACAGCTCAACACCCTGTGAAATAGAGAGCACAGGAAAGTGTGAGTACTCCGGGAAAAATACAAGAACATGCTTACTCTAAATACCAGTGCACTGAAAAAAAGCCCAGAGATGAGTCGAATTTATGACAATTGAGTTTTTAATCTCCTCGTATTGCTGTTCAACACAATTGTTTTGGCAAAACAATCGAAAAACCCATGAATGAGTTTGAGTGAAGAAACAAGTGGAAGTAAATGTGAAGAAAGTGCATATGCAAAGGACGATTAAACTCTGATCTCGGTGCTTCCCTCAATATGGCTGTAATCTGCTATCAATTAACAGTTAGCCCTGGGTGATCATTACCCAAGCATCCTCTTTGTGGGAGGCTGGCACTGACTAACTATCATATCCCAATAAGATACATTTTAGTTTAAACCCTCCCTCTCACTTGCCCCCGCTCCAGTCAAACCATGAAATAGTAATTATATGTCACATTTCATTGCCCTCATTCAGAAACAAAAAACATGTAGGATTTTCTTCTTGAAATCTGAATGATGACTCTGAAGTAAACTCTTTGTTTCAAAATGTGGCTCAATTAAAAAAGTTGAAAGCACAGATACAAAGCTGCACAAAATGCATTAAAACATCCCTGACTCCATTCTGGCAGAGACTGGCTGAAACTGCTGTGAAGTAATGGTCCTTTAGAACAAAACAGAATGTGTGGGTGAGACAGATAAGATAAGATAAGCCTTTATTAGTCTGACAATGGGGACATTACCAGTGTTACAGCACCAAAGTGTTTTTCAAAAATAGAAAGAAGCAAATGCATAAATAGAAACAAGCAATATTACCAAGAATTATCCAAAAACCACTGAATTGAGGGGACATCCCAGGACAGGGCTGGTCCATCAGCATATCAAGTCTCTTCCTGTCAGCTTGGCTGCTGCCCCAGCAAACGACTCCATAAAAATGGTTGATACCAAAACAGTGTCATAGAAGGGTGCTCCCGGCACCCCAAAAGTCCTCAGTCTCCTGAGCAGATAGCTTCTGCTCTGGCATTTCTTGTAAAGTGCAGTTGTGTTTAGTGTCCAGTCCAATTTATTGTTCAGTTGAATACCCAGGTACTTGTAATATCAACCGCCAGTCGCCATTGAGCCACAGCGTGGAAAAAATCCTGTAAAACGTTGATTTTTCTCCACTAAACTGCTTGCCCGTTCAATGTTCAAGACCAGCAAAGAGTTGGTGGAACCAGTTTCCTGGCCGAGAGCCGGTTCTTTGCTTTTCGACTGCAGAAGAAGGTACGCGATTAGGCAACGCCCGGAACTGGCTTGTCGAAAAGGGGTATAAGAGGCTGTAAAACAGAGAAAAGACAATTCACCTCAATCAGAGTGATGCCCCATTTCCAAGTGACTTGAGTAAATGGTCAATGGTAAATGGACTGCACTTCTATAGCGCTTTTATCCAAAGCGCTTTAGACTACAGACTGCGCTCATTCACCTGTTCACACACAAATTCATACTGGTGGCCGAGGCTATCCTACAACGGTGCCACCTGCCACCATTGGGAATTCATTCATACACTGCATTCCAAATTATTACGCAAATTGTATTTAAGTGTCATAAAGATTATATTTTTTGTTTTTCAATTAAACTCATGGATGGTATTGTGTCGCAGGGCTCTTTGAATCCCTGAAATCAATCTCAGACACCTGTGATAATTTGTTTGCCAGGTGAGCCCAATTCAGGAAAAACTACTTAAGAAGGGTGTTCCACATTATTAAGCAGATGACCATTTCCAAGCAATATGGGAAAGAAAAAGGATCTCTCTGCTGCTGAAAAGCGTGAAATAGTTCAATGCCTTGGACAAGGTATGAAAACCTTAAATATTTCACGAAAACGTAATCGTGATCATTGTACTGTTAAGAGATTTGTGGCTGATTCAGAGCACACACAGGTTTGTGCAGATAAAGGCACAATGAGGAAGGTTTCTGCCAGACAAAAACATCGGATTAAGAGAGCAGCTGCTAAAATGCCATTACAAAGTAGCAAACAGATATTTGAAGCTGCTGGTGCCTCTGGAGTACCACGAACATCAAGGTGTGGGATCCTCCAGAGCCTTGCAGTTATGCATAAACCTTCTATTGGGCCACCCCTAACCAATGCTCACAAGCAGAAACGGCTGCAGTGGGCCGAGAAATACATGAAGACTAATTGTCAAACAGTCTTGTTCACTGTTCACTGTTGCCGTGCAACCCTGGATGGTCCAGATGGATGGAGTAGTGGATGGTTGGTGGACGGCCACCATGTCCCAACAAGGCTAACATTATATTGTGCATCCTGCTTAGTCCTACATCCTTAGTCTTACATTTTTGGTGCCCTGTGGAGAGCCATACATTTATTTATACATTTATATGTAACCCCTATGTTCCCTACATCTTACTCCACAAAAGAGAATGGAGAGGAATGCTCGGTTACACATACCTGTTCCCCTAAGAGAGTGGCAGTGGGGATAAATAGCAAAGCCAGCCATCTACCCAGATCAGCACAGTCACAGTTCTGCAGCACTCAGCCTGCCTCCTCCTCACCCAGCCATTCCCACCTTATCAGCCAACTCTACTCACCTGTACACCCAGCTGCCTCTGACCACCAATCAATCCAGTATAAAGACTGCTGCCTCACACACACTCACTGCTACCTTTTTCGATGCCTCTATCCAAGAATAACTTTTGGACTGCCTTCCTGTTGGTGACCCAGCCTGTTCCTAAGAGAACTAGGCTAATCACCTTAGCCTTCTGTCCCTGACCTGGGGACGTACCTCATCGTTTCTGCTTGTGGCTGCTCGGTTTTCGGAATATCTGCATTTCAGATCCTCTGCCTAGTCTGCCTTGACTACGTGCCTGCCTACCCTAACATAGTATTGTGGAACCTAACTGAACTGAACATTGTGTACCTTACCTGCTCCTTGATTGGCTCACTCAACCCAAGCCCCCCGAGTCGTGTCTGAAGCTTTTGGGATCTCCAGCCCTGAGAAAGAATGTTTGTCTACCTGAATATCCGTTGTTTCCTGCTAACCACAATAAAGGACATTATTAACTGTTTCTGCTGTGCTGTATGCTGCAACTTGGTCCTTTACACACGTTACAAGCATGCTATGCAGTGTCTGAGTCCTGATAGAACCTCACAGGTTCTAGACCTGGGACAATTGCAAATTGTGCTTGTGTTATTCATCCTTAAGAGCGTTAACTGGTTAGCAGGGGAGAGTGTCACCAGGTTGAAATGCTTTACAGCTAAAGTTATTGTTATTGGTAAATGGAGTGCAGTTATGTAGCGCTTTTATGAAAAGCGCTTTACACTACACACTACGCTCATTCACCCATTCACACACACATTCATACTTGTGGCTGAGGCTACCAAGGCACACTGGTGCCACCAGGTTTTAATTATATATATATATATATATTTATATATAAATATGTCATTCAGTTGTTAATATATTTCCCTACAGAAGATTATACCCTTTATTCACTCTTGTGCTCCATGCATTGATTTAAAAATCAAAACATAAAGATTGACATAATTCCTTCTTCAATTCTCTTTGTCCCTCTCACCAGCACACAGAAAAATCATCTTGCAAATATAGCCTACCTCAGTCACTTGGGGGAGATGAGGCACCTGTACTTCCTGTTGGATGGCCTTATTCGTAGCCTTCACACAAAAATACTTTATTGGTATAAATAGACCAATCAACATCTACCACTGTGTGATAGATGTTGATTGGTCTATTTATACCAATATTTATGTATGAATTTATCAATGCATGCCGCCCGTGTGCCATTCATTTCATTTTATATTTTTCAGGTTGTGCTTGTACACTTCAAATTAAAGAGAAGCTGAAGAATGAATGAAGTACATTTCCAACTTCTGGTCATTTATATTCAAACAACCCCATTATACCAGTGTATGCAGCTTCTAATGAAAAATAACCCGGGAAGAAGCACTGATCAATCATTATGTAACACAGACTGCAGGTGACATGCTTGCCAGGTGAACCCTAAAATATACATGCAGCCATATATCACCTGCATGATAGGTACATTAGAGAGGGGCACAGAAGTACGGAAGAGTCAGTATGGAATCTGTCACACAATTTGTCAAAAATACACACTTTATTTCCTGCTGGCCATGAGTGCTTGGTTGAGAAAGTATGACAAATATGTGCATTCACATATACTCATGTATGTAAAGTTAAATAGTCTTGCTCTGTTAACCCATTTAGGCCTAAAACGCCTGGAAAAAATGCCTGGAAAACCTATTGGAGATTTTGAAAGAACCCCCTAAAACCTGAAGTTTTTCTGGAAATTCAACAGAAGATTTTTCAGCCTCTGTAGCAGATCGCAATAAAATTCAAAAAGTATTTGAGAGCTTATACCCGTGGCTTTCATGAGAAGTTGAGTTTATTTGTCCAAACCTTCCATAAAGTTTTTTTTTTAATGAACAAACTCAGCAAATGTTACATTTGACTGAATAAAAATCCTATGCATAATACTAATACATGCCCATTAGCAAGATGCAAACATGATATGACTATTGGAAGAAATAGACATAGTTCTCATTAGCTTACTGTAATAAAAAATAATAATAATAATAAATAATAATAATACATTTTATCTATATTGCACTTTTCAGGGTATTCAATGACGCATAGAGTAATATAAGACATAAACAGTCATGATTTCTTATATCATCATCACAATCAATTAGTATTATTATTGTTATTATCTCCAGATGGCCACAAATCTCTGTTCTTCGATGAAAATATGTCGTCTAAAAACATATTCCTCATCCATAAATCCCGGTTGATTGGTTACGTGGGTTCAAAGTCCGGATCAGCAATAAAATCTCCGGCACTGTTTTCATCAAGATCGCTTCCGTCACTTCTGAGCTCCTCCGCTATAGTCGTCTTCCGCCATGATTTTAAAAGTTCTGGAAAAGTCCAATGTTGCATTGCGACACTCCCGCATGTATTCTATGATTCTGATGCATTTCATTGGCCAAGAGACTGAAAATAGGTGAAAAAAAACTCCAAATACTACAAAACGGCGTATCCGCTTTCCCGGCCTTAATGGTAGAATAACGCGACAGCGCTTCCGGTTTTAATGGTAGAAATGCGGTAATGCTTTCTCAGATTAAATGCGTTAAGAAAAGCTTTCACAAAAACACATTGTTTCAGTTAAAATCATTAGAAATATGACCCTAAAAAGCGCTGGCAGCAGTTGCAGAAGGATTTTGGTCCACCTATTTCAATACAAAATGAAAAAACTTCTTACTTGATTTATTACCTCAGAAACATTTCTCACTTTGGTCTTAATCACTAATAAAACATGTCTTCAAGAAAATTAGTGTAAATAATGGCCCCATTATTGAGGAAAATAGAAGATAAAGAATGATTTGAAGCGTGGCTTCCTTTGATTGACAGGTCACTAACAAGGCCAGCCGTCATCAGGAGAGAAGCAGAATAATGCGTATCCATGGCACTGTGTACTTTTTAACAGCCGTGAACATATTTGTCGTTGTCCGTGTTTTTGTCCAGTTTGGTCTCAGAACTTTGAACCTTTCACACTGTAATAAATTATTCTGTCGTCATTTAATTTTACTTAATATATTTGATAAAATGTATTAAATATAAATGCGTCCTTGATTTTTAGGCAGTTGTTTAAGTGACTTTAATAAAAAAATGTTTGAGATAGAATCTACTTATTTTGATCACATTAAATATAATCTTTATGTGTATGTAACTCAAAATCAAGAGAATTTTGAATGAATCCAACACAATAGAATAAGTCCATTTTTAATTGACAGGTACTTCCTGTTAAATTGTTTTTAACTGAACTTGTAATGTAGTTAGATTTAATTAATAATATTGCATGCAATCTGTTGCCTCAATTTTATTGAGGCAACAGACCAATGGGTGACGTCACAGTCACTATTATTTATACAATCTATGGTTTCTCAGTAGCCTGGCTTGCTGCCTTGCGCACTCGATTTTGCTTCAAACTGCAAGGCGGCATGATGTCCATGCCCAATTCTTAGCCCTACTTTTGGTAACCAATCACAGAACGGGGAGGGACGGCAAGACGATGACGCGTACTATTCGATAGACAGAAGCTTGTAGTTTGCTTACGGATCCAAGTTGGCTGCAGCAGACACAAATCTCTCTTTCGATCTGGAAGTAGACAGTGTTCCAGATAGTTTAGAGCGAAAGTTTATTTTAAAAGAAGACCAACATTTGGCTTTACACTCTTTTATCACTACCAAAAAGGATGTTTTAGCCTTGCTTCCAACAGGATTTGGCAAAAGACTAATATACCAACTAGCCCCGTTAGTGGCTAAGCTAATACGATTGGCTAAGAGCTCTGGACAATCGTAAACCATGCCTCCTCGACGGAAAAATGAATAGTTGGTCTCAAGACTATATCTCATTTGTGATATAGTATGGCGTTAGACAGGCTAATTTCTCAGCATTTTAAAGAAAAACAATCGCAACAACAACAATCGGAGAAAATACAGAAATCTCCAAAATGATTTGTGACCTGCTCCATCGAAATGAGTCACATTGACCCCGAAACACATTTTGAGATTTTGATATGTCTGTAAAGAGGAGACTCTTAGCTTCATGTCAATACCAACATTATGTTTCTACTCCAAATATGCCATGAGATATGCTCATCCAAAGTTCGACTGTTATCAAACGTTAGTTTTGAGAAAAAGGGCTTTAAAGAAAATGATACAGATTCCACCATGTTTCACAGGGATTAAAACACATTTATTAACCCTGTAAGACCCAGTGTTGCAGAATTACAACAATTTTGGTTATTCCCAAAAAACCTCTAAATTTTTTTTTTTTTTTTGGTTCAACCACATTAACATGATCATTGGGTCCTATTGTTTGTTCTCACAATGCGATTGGATCCAACATTTGTATATAAGGCCCGCCCTAGGGTCAAGAAGTCACACAACTTCCAATTTTTTGATCGAGCAACATCCCTTCGATTTACTGGACTGGATTAATCTGATTCAAGTAAGTAAAATGCTTTGAATATTTTTTTTTGTGTTTATTACAGTGTCTAGAACATGAACATATGTAGTGTTTGTGGAAAATGTGCCCTACATTTTATTTAGAGCTTGTTTTATAAGTGTTGCAATATTACAACGTTGGGTCAGAGTGGTAGTCAAAACAACCCTGTTTTTGAGAGGAATGTCTTGAGAGGAACTTCAATTAAAATTCTTACAATATAACTTTAAACTACACATGATTTACACATTCTAGCCTGAGCCTTATATTGAATTACATATTTATTGTATTAGAAACTAAAGTGCAAAGATATATTGCTGTATCTAAACATTTTCATTTACTTATAATGATTTTTAACCACCTTCAACACTCTCAGTATTTTCTCCTTATCACAGAATGCAGGACTTTTTACCAAAGAAATTATGTTTGTGCATGTCTGCCCTTTGTCTTAGTCTCTACTGATAAGAAAATGCTCCTATCAATTCATAGTCAAAGCAGTTGTGGGGGATGCTCCTGGTGCACTTGTTGCATTGTTCTGGAACAGGTGCTAATGTTCAGGAATGTAAGGTGTGGTTGTAAGGTGGAGGCTACATGCATTCCTATTAGGATGATAATCACAGTCTACGATAGGTCAATCATACAGTATTGTATGGCCTGTGAAATGTGTGAATTGGCTACTTCAGTGCAATGTGTAAACACTTCAAAATTAAATAAGTCTCCCCACCACCCCATCTTTCCTGCTCGTCATCCGGAATCTAGTAAGCATGTGTGCTATTTGTATATACAGTGTACATTTGTTTCAATTTTATTTTTTCCATTTCAGAATGCCACCAGCAAAGAGAGATCCTCGATACAGTGTGCAGGACGTAATTTCCATCGTCCAAAACGGAGAGAGTGATGTGGACCTGGATTTTGACGACACTGATGCAAGTGTCATGCGTATTTGAGATGTATATAAATTGATATATTTATTCTTTTTTTTCCTAATCAGGTGGGCACAGCACCCAAAACTCCAAAGAGAGGACGGCCATCGGCAGGCAACAGGAGCCCAGACGCAGCAGGGAGCCCTTCGGATGCTGTAAAGAGACCATCCTTGGGTGATGGGAGTCCAAACGGTCCCTCCTCCAAAAAAACATGTGCACACCCCCCTCTGGATGTGCGCAGAGACCTCACTGGACACTTTCCATACAAGACGACAAGAGGACGCTGCAGACATTGCAGTAAAGGGTATACAAATACCCAATGCAGCAAGTGTGATGTCCGCCTCTGCTTTTCAGAGGACAAGAACTGCTTCTGGGACTTGTTAGAAAAATTGCATGAGGAAACCTTGAAAATTGATAATCTGTCACCGACAGAAAAAATCTGTCACCAACAGAAAAAACCTCACCATTTTTCTGCGCATTCTTTGATGGGGAAATGAAGAGCTGGAGGCGTCCAAGTTTCTCAGTTTAACAAAAGTTTTATTACAATACGTCAAAAAATGTGCACTTTACAGAGATCTCCGGGTTCAAAATTAACTCATGTCCCTGAATACAAACAGACGTGTTTCAGTTCGTGAAGTCTGAACCACGACTCGCTCCCTGGAACCCATTAAAATACTAACATTTGTTTACAAAACATGCTGGTTGATTTCTTCCAGGAAGTCCCGCCTTCTTGATCTGCTCATTCGCCAGTCTTCTTTCATACCGTCACACATCAGGCCACCTGGGCATAACAATCACTGCAGCCCAGGACAAGGCCTTGTGGCCTGCTAACAAACTTGTTAGCACAAACATTTTTCCTTGTTATGACTTACAGAGATTCTCACACGGGATTTTCATTCGGCCTTCTGTGGTCTCCCCTCTCCAGACACACATACACACACACACACTCACAAATGCACATACACACACAGCAAAAACTGTGCACCAATATATCTGGATGTCATTCTTTGTGATTTATAGAATCTTAATCAGTTTAAGCAAATGGAATATATGTAATTAAAGTAATCATAGTTTTCTACATCAATATTAACACACAAACACAATCAATGTATCAAATCATATTGTCTGACTTAATATAAATGCATAGAGATATTTATTACAGTCAAGGTTTGACCTTTGATAGTGACCTGCGTCACTCAGAGAACAGAGACAGACCACAGAGAAGCAGAAATAAAGCATAAAACCATTTACCAATATAGAAAATAATCAATTATTTTAACAGACTATCACTGCAACTGACTGCAACTTAAAATGTAAATAATGTAAATAAATGTCAAAGTGCTTGTTTGAATAAATCACACTTCATAACAACATGACTAAGATTATTATTCATGCTATATACTGGTTTGGGAAAAGCAAAACCCTGCAAATGAATCCTTAGTTCTGTACTGTTGTTCAGACAATGAGTGGAAATACAGGAGATTCTGCTACCCATTAAGCCCAACGTTGCAATATTACAACGTTTCCGTAAAAACTTACTAAAACATAACATTTTTGAAAACACTCCATTTTCACCCCCAAAGGCCTCCTACAACATCTTAATGGTTGAATTTTTTTTTTTTTTTTGCGTTTTTCTATATCTGGGTTTTACAGGGTTAAGACTAGACTCCAAATGAACACAATATTTTTGGGTCAAAGGTGATACCCCACATCTGTATGTGTAGTCTACTCATACTGTCACACATACACATGCACGTGACCATGTGCACGTGACCTCGTGCACGTGACCTTGTGCACGAGCACATACACAACACAGTACAGGCCTAGAAGCTCATGTAGACAAGTATCCAAAACATATGGAATACAAATGATAAAATATGAACAAATATACTGTACATATGATATAATACAGAATATATGATGGGTATTTAAATATAATACGTTAAAAATATTAATATAAAGAATATCTATAAAATAATAAATATTGAGCCACATGCACACATGTACTTACAGTTACTTTCAAGTGCATATCCATACAATTAAAAATGTATATACAGACAATGGTCCTTTTAATATAATAATACAGAATATATTTTATATTATTTCATATTTATTTATTATTATTTCATAATTAAACTGTCACATGCATCAAGGAAGTAGGTAGTCTTCTGGTGTTGCTGCTTCTCACACTGCATCCTCTGACAGAGTCATATGGAGCTTCACATACACAACACAGTACAGGCCTAGAAGCTCATGTAGACAAGTATCCAAAACATATGGAATACAAATGATAAAATATGAACAAATATACTGTACATATGATATAATACAGAATATATGATGGGTATTTAAATATAATACGTTAAAAATATTAATATAAAGAATATTTATAAAATAATAAATATTGAGCCACATGCACACATGTACTTACAGTTACTTTCAAGTGCATATCCATACAATTAAAAATGTATATACAGACAATGGTCCTTTTAATATAATAATACAGAATATATTTTATATTATTTCATATTTATTTATTATTATTTCATAATTAAACTGTCACATGCATCAAGGAAGTAGGTAGTCTTCTGGTGTTGCTGCTTCTCACACTGCATCCTCTGACAGAGTCATATGGAGCTTCACAAGATGAACCAAATGTTTCTCATCTATAAAATAAGATAGCATTAATAAAAAATGCAGTCATCATCACAAACCTTTTGGGCTGGCTAAATCATATTGAATCATTGTTGAATGAGGCCTGATCATTTCAGTATTATTGCTTCAATATGATCACTGCATTCACTGATAGACAGACTGCACAGGATTTAATACAGCCCCATATTCAGAAACATAACATATTCACCATACCGTTTATGATTCACCATATCAGATCTTTTAAACAATGCTTTTACTATACATTAGCCATACTTTAGGCCGTTTATTTTGTTATAGACTAAAGATCTCCTCACCTTTGTGTCTCACAGCAAACCTGTCTCCTACAAATTATTTTTGTATATTACTGTTTAATAATTAGCCTCAGTTGTGTGGTGACAAGGTAATCACTGCCTGGATTATGTTCAGAAACAACAATTTTTTTGAGTGAATGAAACTGATTTTCCTCATTATGTTAATAAATGTAATTTATAGGAGACAGTAGACACCTGAGACACACACCTGACACACCCACACCTGGGCTAATGTTACACACACTGAAGTTATCACACAGCATGATTAGCTGCTCTCTTAGCCTGCTCTAGTGATTTTATTAGCCCTTACTAACAGAGAAAAAGAGGATCGTGTAGATAAAGTATAAGCGCTTACCATCAGTCATCTTAACGAGGTCACGTCTTCTCACGTCTCCTCCGGTGAACAGCAGCTAGCAGGCGCCGCCGTTGTGAAGTTTGCGGCTCCACTTGTACTCCCGAGCTATCGCAGTCTCTTTAACATTGTCCTCGTTTAGATAGCTACACTCAGAGATGCTACCATCGGCTCATCCATTAGCGCAATATATTCCTCCTCATCTTCCTCCAACTCACTCTCTCCGGCATTATCTTGGCTAACGTTAAACGGACCATCCGCGTCCTAGTTGGAGGTCCCGCTGTCTCTCTCTCTCTCTCTCGTCTCCTCACCTACCGGTGCGGTGAAATAGTCAATAATTAACTCTGTCCAGTTATCAACACATGTAGCACCTCTATCTCTGATTAAATTGAAAAGTTTTCCAATGTTCTCCTCACATTAATCCATCTAGTTAAGCCAGCGATCTTAACCACTATCTGAACCACGTCATCCAGCCGGTCTGTAAACAGCTGTGTGCCGCGAAAAACTTTCTGACAACTTTACGTTTAAGATCTTAAAAACTATACTTATCATTTGAATTTCATATTAATGTTAACATTGTCTTGAAGCTGAGACTTTATTTATTCAGAAACGCATAAAACCCCAAAACAGCCCAAAATCACTTTTTTCATGTTTAAATGTGTTTTTACAAGAACGGGCGGTTGCGACTTCCGACTCATTTTGATGGAGTGCGTCACATTTTAAGTTTTTGAAACCAAGTCACATAATGGATTTTTCAATGTTATTACAAAGATCTTGGTGTATTAATGTAATATTCCAAAGGGATTTTTGATCATTTTTATCAATTTTAGATATTTAAAAAAAGTCCTAATTCAGCATCAATTGTGTGTAACAAATAGTATCAATCCAAAAAATGCTGCAACAATTTATGAGACATAGTTGAACATGAAAATGTACTTCAGAAAGAAACATATTAATGTTCTGAACACAAATTAATAGGTTTGATTGATTGATTGATTGATTGATTGATTGATTGATTGATTGATTAATTTTTTATTGCAGATTAACCAATTAATCTTCAGATCCCCAGTTTTCAGATGATGTAAAGCACTTCTGTGGCATTTGATGTTGAGCTGCTATTTCCCCCTAAAGATCTCCTGCCTGTAACCCCCAATCTCTATAAACAGAGGCAAAATGTTAAGAGGGTAAATACAGTTATGAGTTTTCTTACCCAGAGTTTGATACCACTCATGTCGAAATGATTAATATCTTGTTAGGCCACAGCTAAAAAGTAGTTACCTTAGCTTAGACTAAAGACTAGAATCTGTAAGCTTTCGTTTACATTTATTGGCTTTGAGCAGTTGCTTTACCGTGCACAGTAGATTGATTTTCGAGATATCTAGATCATGCAAGAAATGCAGTTATATGTTTGAGATGGAACAGAGAGTACCTCTGCAAAACTATGCAACAACATTGTTGTCAGAATATCGGAATCAGAGAGTTTACATTCATTAAAAGAAGAGCAGAGAACTGCACTGAAGGCTTTTGCTCTTCTCCCGACTGGTTTAAGCCCAGACAAGGTGGACTGTGATAGACAGATGGTTCAACCAATCACCTGCCAGGTAATTCTTGAAAGTGTCTGCCCTTTTCCAAACAGTTTCTCAGATGGTTCTGTGCAACAAAGCATCTGGCAGCTGCAGGTTAGCAGTTGCCTGGAATCTGGGAGAAACAATTAAGCCAAGCTCTCTCCAACATTTCTTGGGTTTGAGCGGTTGCCAAGAAACGGAGCGGAGTCAAGACTCCAGGAAGTTACTGCACAAGTGTGACCGGTGGAGGCTACTCTGCGTTGTGTAAAATTGACGCTCAGACCAGTTTCCTTTTGGAGGCGATCTCCCTTTATTCTCACAGCCTGACAGATACAATTGAAATAAACAATTTCCAGTTAGTCCTGCCCTCAACTTCAGCTCCTCTGCCATCAACAGTCACAAACGGGCGATATTAAATGAACAAAACATACCTGACAGATACAATTGAAATAAACAATTTCCAGTTAGTCCTGCCCTCAACTTCGCTCCTACACAAATGTACAAAAGTATATTACAGATTTTGACATTTAAAACAACATTTAAGCATAACGGTCAATTAACGGACATACACAGGAAAGAAATGCAGCTTACCTCTGCCATCAACAGTCACAAACGGGCAGAGGTACGCGCGAGGACCCAATATATATACAGTAAACGGACACACAAAAATGACGTGGATTACAGGAGCTTAATGAAACACAAGCACAAGCAGACTAAAGAGGATAACATGTCAGGTAAGAACTATATATACAGATTTTGGGAAATTATAATACAAGAAATCAAAACTAAATAACTATCTTATTTGCAATATTTCTGTACAATTTTATATTATATATTAGCCTTGTTACACTCTCCCCCCTAGAATTACACAAAATTCTGGATAGCAAAACAATCCACAATCACAAAAACACATTGGCCGTAAAGAAGACACAACCAAAACAAAGTGCAATGGACCAGCAACATGAGCTTCCTACTTAAAGGATAAGAGAATTAGAGCACTGCTCGGCGCCTAGCAAGAACTCATAACACTCCATAGACAAAGTGAGATGCCTTATACACCACACATATTACGGCCACACCATGTGGGCACATTAAAAGAAATACCATCATACAGCAGCAAATCAGCACAGTACACAGAGTGACCAAAACATGTTCTCTGTTAAAAAAAATAATACAAAAATACACATGCTAGTAGCATGTTACTTCAACTACATTTACTGTTCACACATTAATAACGGCAGTGGGGCTCGGTTCAACCCCCAGAAAAGACTCTAGTTGTGCCATGGACTCAATCAAACGACACACTGGTCTAATAGCTCTGCCAAACCGAGAAGTGAAAAGTCCACCAGCAGTTGGAGCCTGAGGTGGATCAGAATAGGCAGTCAGGGGTTGTGGCAGGGAAGCAGGGAGTGTGATTGAGGAATCTGCGGGGGTGGCAGGACCATCAGAAGCAAGGGAAACAACCACAGAGGGAGACAGGGGACACTCTGAACCAGCTGATCCATTAATGGAGGACTGCTCACAGACCCATGAGGCAGTGCGGCTATCATCACAGTCAGCAGCGCTCGAGAGGGAACCAGCAAGGGACGGCTCAGGTGTTTCAGGCGCAGTCTCTGACACAGACGCCTCATTATCATGCCATTCAGTTGTGACAGGAGCATTGGCCAAGCTAGCAGCAGGTATGGACATATGGGCAGTTTCATCGTCCAAAGCCTCATCCAGGGGCAGGAAGCTAACCTGAAGCAGCAGGTTCCGATGGACAACACGCTCCCTTCCTTCGCGATCCCTGATCCTATAGATGTGCAAGGCAGGTTTTGAGGCTACCACTGTGTAAACAACAGGCATCCACTTGTCAGAAAGCTTATGCTTCCACTTGACACCTTTGTTTGCCAATAGCACCTTGTCACCAAGAGACAGAGGTTGACCTTTGACCCGTTTGTTGTACTGGTCACACTAATGTTTCTGCTCAGCGGTGCAGTTCTTCTGAGACAGTGCCATGGCACAGTGCAGGTCGTCCAAAAGGGAGGTCACATAAGCATTATAGTCACAGACAGTCCCATCATGCAGCACATTCTTAAAGAGAAGATCAACTGGTAGCCTGGGGACCCTCCCAAACATCAAATAGAAAGGCGCAAACCCGGTGGTCTCATGAACGGTACAGTTGTAAACAAAGGTCATAGTCTGGATCATTTGCGGCCTTTTCTGTTTTGAACGTGGGAGCAGAGATCTCAACATGTTACCCAGGGTGCGATTAAACCTTTCTGTGCCGCCATCACCCATTGGATGGTAAGGTGAGGTATGGGACTTGTTGACCCCCGACAACTCCAGCAGCTCAGCAACCAGCTCACTTTCAAATGTGGCTCCTTGGTCAGAATGGAGGCGCTGAGGGAAGCCATAAACACAGAAAAAGTTTTCCCACAGTTTCTTAGCCACTCTCTTGGCAGTCTGATCCTGACAGGGAAAAGCATGTGCCAGCTTAGTGAAGTGATCAGTGATGACGAGAACATCCACAGACTTGTTGTTACTGTCTTCAGCAGACCAAAAGTCAACACTCACGAGCTCCAGAGGGGCAGATGTCTTAATGCTCTCCATTGGGGCTCTTGCAGAAGGCTCAGGGGTCTTGCTAAGAATACATCTGTGGCAGTTCCTCACATGATCACGAACATCTCCTTCCATATCACACCAGAAGAACCGCTGACGAGCCAGGGAAAGCGTGCGGGGCTGACCCTGATGACCAGCATGGTCATGAACACCAGACAATGCCTCTTCCTTCAGGGTCTCAGGTACAATGAACTGGAATCTTTTCTGCTTCGTCAGGGGGTCCTTTGTGACCCTATAGAGGATGCCGTTCATGAGTGTCAGTTTATCCCACTGCTTAAGGACTCTCAGAGTTTGATTACTTTCATTGCAGCGTTCACGCCTGGAGGGCCTACGTTTCCTGTCCACATAGTGAGCAGCCCTTGAGATGACTGGGTCTTGTTGTTGGTGAGACTGCAGGTCTGCAAGAGACAAAGATGGCAATGGATCCTGGCCAGGGGGTTCCAAGGAGGTGAGATGGTCGGCAAGAGAGGCTGCACGCTGCCTGGGGACAGAATCCCACTCGTCAAAAGAGGACAGCATGGAGGAGACTCTATCCTCAGACATTGAGACATCAAGTGTAGTGGAAGGAGGTGGGGACCCCAGTGCCTGAGGCTGGCAAGTGAGGCGGAAGGAGTCCTGCACACATCCATCACTGACATTACAGACCTGGTCCAGCAGCTTAGAGTAAGGCTCATGCAGCAACCGCTGCCTCAGAGGCTTCACAAATGGTTCCCTGCTGAGAGCATCCGCAACCACATTCAACCCGCCAGGAATATGTTTGATCTCAAAGGAATATGAAGCCAGCTTTGAGACCCACTGCTGCTCACATATATCCTGACCAAGCCCAAGCTCGATGCCTGTGAGAGGATTGTTGTCCGACCAAACTGTGAATCTGTGGCCCTTGAGCCAATGGCTTAACTTATCACAGACCGCCCATTTGAGGGCCAAGAACTCAAGTCTGTGAGCAGGATAGTTGAGTTGGCTGCGACTGAGAGACTTGCTTGCAAATGCGATGGGCCTTGCTATTTCCTCATCAGCAGGCACCTGGGACAGGACAGCACCCAGACCATCAAGGGAGGCATCGGTGGAGAGGATGAAAGGCCTATCAAAGTCTGGGTGTGCCAGCACTACACTGTTGAGGAGAGCACACTTCAAAAGCTCAAACGCATCATCACAGGCAGGAGTCCAATCCTGAGGAGTCAGTTTCCGGAAGGTACCGGCTCTCCGTCGACCAGAGGCTCCTTTAATACTCCTCTTCTTCCCCGCAGTCAGAGCATAAAGAGGCTTTGCCATAGAAGAGCAGCCAGGAATGAAATGCTGGTAGTACAGTGCCATCCCAAGGAAAGACTTGACCTTTCGCTGAGATGGAGTGCAGCCGTCAAGGTCCATTAGGTCTTCCTTCCTGAAAGCCGAGATGACCTCCACTTTCTCCCTGTCGACTGAGACCCCATGGCTGTCCACCACATGGCCCAGGAACCGCACAGACCTGCGAAGGAAGTGGCACTTCTTTTGAGATAGTTTCAGGTTGTTGGCTCGGAGACAGGAGAAGACGGTCTCCAGCCGACTTAGGGCTTCCTCCTCTGATGGAGCAAAAACTAGCAGGTCATCCAGGTAGCAGAGGAGGCTAGAGAAGTTCAGGTCTCCGAAGACACTCATCATCATCCGCATAAAGGATGCTGGACTGTTGCATAGCCCCTGGGGAAGCCTATTATACTCATACAAGCCTAAGGGTGTTGTAAAGGCTGTGTATCGTCTGTCAGACTCATGAAGGGGGATGTTGTAGAAGCCCGATGTAAGATCCATGGTGCTGAAAAAGGCATTCCCCCCAAGGGCAGCAAGGCAGTCAGCCTGGTGAGGCAGCGGGTGTGCATCCTTGACTGTCTTGGCATTAAACCAGCGAAAGTCGGTGCAGATCCCCAATTCTCCTGACTTCTTCCACACCAGGACCAGTGGGGAGGCATACTCACTGACTGACTTACTGATGATGCCTTTCATCTCCATCTCAGACAGCACCTCTCTCAGTTTGTGATAGTGTGCTGGAGGGACACGGCGATAGGGCAGCCGGAAGGGACGATCATCTGTGAGGTGGATTCGATGGACAAAACCCTTTGCTTCCCCACAGTCCAGCTTATCTTTGGAGAAGACATCCTTGTAAGTAAGCACAAGGTTAGCCAGCCGCTGTTTACACTCATCTGCTACCTCACAGCCCTCAAAGTCTATGTCTGCCAATCCACAGTCCTTAAGACGTTGGAGGGGGTCACAGGTGGAACCTGGCTTGGAGGCTGGTTTAGACGCCTGATCAGCCTGTGGTCTGCTTACACCCTGGGAGATAGGAAGGTCCTCCACAGCAACACAGGGGAAAACATCAGCTACTTTGGCATTGCGGCGTAGCACCACAGGTTTCATCGTGGGGTTGAGGATCTTCATAGCGACCCAACGATCCCCCCACATGGGCGCTACAACCCGCCCGACGATGATGTCTCTTGGAGCTGAGCGGGAGGAGGTGGGCTCCACGATTATAGTGCTCCCTGGTGACACAGGAACACTACTGGGCAGCTTTCCCCAAACCAGATACTCCTGCTGAGGTGCAAGGGTGATAGCCTGCTGCAATCTGACGGTGCCAACCTTGTCAGGGGGTTCAGGACCAGACCAGCGAGTTATGCAACTGAGCATTTGGAGGAACTGCTCACACTCTGGGTCTGAGGTGTTCGAACATATGAGCTTCCAGTATTGCTCATCAGATTTCATCCTCTGCATTATGGGTCTGATAACATTGCTTCCAATGATGAGCTCGTCCCTCTGTCCTGGGACAAGGAAGGTGGGCACAGTGAATTCAGATCCAAAAATCTCAGTGTTCATTTCATAGATACATGTTGGCTGTGTTATAAGGCCACCACAGCCAACCAAGACCACCTTCTCAGGCACAGGTTGAGGATTCAGGAGAACACCAGCAGCTATAAGCCTGGACTCTGCCTCTTTACTGAGCGTGCATGACATGCTCCCTGAATCAAGCATCCCTCTCAAGGTAGACTGGCCATAAAACAGTTCACTAGCTCCTACCACCCTGTGCGACCCCACAAAAATCACTGTATTATCATCAGGTAGATCACTACGACAGTTCACATACATAGACTGCAAATCATTTTCTTCACTGAGGGTTACACCAGCACTGCCCCTGCTACCCCTCTCATCACACGGGCGAGCTAGTTTAAAGCAGCATCGGAGGGTGAAGGGGGAGGGATGGCTGGGGAACGTGAGGCTTGTGGGCACTCGTGCCTTATGTGACCGGGACTGAAGCAGTTGAGACACAATCTGTAAAGTCTGCAGTGTGCATGGGTCGTGTGGTCGGCTGAACCACAGACCCTGCATGTAGTGGTGACAGAACCCTGGTGATTACGGGGTCGGTTACCCTGGCGATGATTTGGCTGACTGTTGGTAGGCTGATGGGTGTATGGCTGACGATTAACTGGGTTTTGGCTGCTTGCAAGGGAAGCAGAGCACAATGACAGAACTTTGTCAAACATAGTCACCAGCTCTGGAACACCAGGCTCCTTGGTTGATGTACAAATTGCAGCAGGAGGATCAAAGACAGCAGCAGGAGGAGGCAATGAGGTGATGTGGGGGCTCACAGTTACATTGTCCAGTCGAGGCTGACTGTAGGCCTGCATAGAAGCAGTCAGAGAGGTTGGAGGGGGGTTTGACTGGCATGCCACTGAAGCGGTCTGAGACACACAGGGGTATGCAGGATGGAAGGAATCTGTCATAGGGCTCTGACTGCAAGCTGAGAAACACGCTGGGTATTGGGACTTAGCTTGTGTCTTCCTCACATTTCTTGTGTGACTATCCAAACGCTCCTGGACCTCAGCTGCAGTCCATTGCTCAGGTGCCTTCAGCTGGAATGACATGGCAAGACTGGGATCGGGACAGTGATTAATGAACATCATGACCACTTCAGCACTGGGGTCCTCCACAGACCTGCCCCTCCTCCGAAGACACTCGTCAGCAGCATCGATGGACTTGTTAAGGCGAATCCAGTAATCCATAGCACTTTCACTAGCATGGGGGATGGTACTATAGAAATCTTTCATGGGCAGATTGGAGTATGAAAGCTCACTAAAGTTACCCTTTAATATGTCAAACACAGCCATGGGTAAGTCAGTGGCACTTAGTTCAGGACAGCTGCGGAGTGACACCCTCACCACATCCCTGGCTTTGCCTGTCAGCCTTGACATCATCAGGTCAAACGTGTCTTTGTGTGTGTCACATTTCACCCTGTTCAAGTAACATTTCATCATGTCCTCCCATTCATGCACAGAGAATGTGTCAGTATGGTCACCCCTAAAGTAAGGTGGAGCTTTGGTGTCGGACTGCACAACTACTTTTAAATGTGATAAGTCACTTTTACTGAATGACTGACCTACAGGGGACTGAGGCTGGGCATCAGTGGGCTGGTGCATACTGCTAAGGCTCTAATCCCTCGTTCTAATTAACACACCTCGCGCGCACTCGGGGGCGCGCATAGCTCGCGGGGGCCACACAGCCGGAGGAGGAGGAGAATCGTGAATCTGTGATGGATTCGGAGAGTCTCAGATGGATCCCGGTGGATCGGACAAGCGCCGATCGGAGATCCAACGGGTCGGACGGCACCAAGTGTGACCGGTGGAGGCTACTCTGCGTTGTGTGAAATTGACGCTCAGACCAGTTTCCTTTTGGAGGCGATCTCCCTTTATTCTCACAGCCTGACAGATACAATTGAAATAAACAATTTCCAGTTAGTTCTGCCCTCAACTTCAGCTCCTCTGCCATCAACAGTCACAAACGGGCGATATTAAATGAACAAAACATACCTGACAGATACAATTGAAATAAACAATTTCCAGTTAGTCCTGCCCTCAACTTCAGCTCCTACACAAATGTACAAAAGTATATTACAGATTTTGACATTTAAAACAACATTTAAGCATAACGGTCAATTAACGGACTGTCATAGTCTGCTCCAGCCTTTCCCCATGGACTCAGTAATTTTCCACTGCTCTACTCTCACCACACCCATTGACTGATCACACACCTGCTTCCACTCACTGATCACACACACCTGCTCTCACTCACTAATCACACACCGGCCCTCACTCACCAATCAGCCCCTCCTGCCTGCTCAGTATTTATTCTCCAGCCTCACACTCACTCAGTGCCAGATTGTTCTTTGTCATGCGAGACTTTCCAGCGTTCATCTGCCTGTCTTCCCGGTTCCGACCCTGCCTGACTTCGACCTGCCTGTTCTGCCTGCCGCCTGGTAAATTACCTCTACCCTTTGTTCCTGACTACGAGCTCTGCCTGCCCCCCTTCGGATTGTTCGCCTGGACTGCCTGCCTTCTGGTTTATGAACTTTTGCCTGTCCTGACCAAGCCACCTGCCAAGCCATTGAACTGTGTGTTTGCCGGATTGCAGTTAATAAAACCATTAACTGACCTTCGTTACTGGGCCTTGTTTGTACTGCGTTTGGGTTTGCACAATACCCGTTACACGGACATACACAGGAAAGAAATGCAGCTTACCTCTGCCATCAACAGTCACAAATGGGCAGAGGTACGCGCGAGGACCCAATATATATACAGTAAACGGACACACAAAAATGACGTGGATTACAGGAGCTTAATGAAACACAAGCACAAGCAGACTAAAGAGGATAACATGTCAGGTAAGAACTATATATACAGATTTTGAGAAATTATAATACAAGAAATCAAAACTAAATAACTATCTTATTTGCAATATTTCTGTACAATTGTATATTATATATTAACCTTGTTACACAAGGTCATGTAATGATCTGGCACATAAACCCCTATAAACACAACATGGCTCTCTTAAACTGAGTTTTTGGTATGAATTAAAGAAACAAGATTTATTGTGTTAGTAGTGAGCTTTATAAGTGCTGTAAGGTGGATGTGTCATGCCTAAAGGGATTGGTTACTCAGGTGTGTGATGTTTGAAACCCTGCCTGTCTGTATTCCAAGGTTAACATGATAAGTCTTGGCGGTGACTTTTTTTTTTTCATGATGAAATAATATGGAAAAATCCACATGGATATGTCCACAAGGCAAAAAGTAGATTTTAATGGAGGAGGGGTTTTAAGGTAACCAGAAAGTAAATATAAATAAAATATTGCCTCACCCTGTTTTCAGAGTGAATTGACTTGTTGACTACTGTATAAAGGCCTGTGTCCATCACACTCAAAGCAGGTGTACGTCATCCTGTATGGACTTGGTGCCTTGTCAATTAGAAGAGACCAGGGGACATATTACTCCATAAAAGCACAAGGTGCACAATTTGCTACATTAACATAAGACTGACTTTAATTGATTTAATTAAAGGTTTTTATAGGAAGGGGAGATGATTGGAGGCTTGGTGTCCATTCACTGCTGGTATATGTGGAAGGACTGTAATGCAGGTGGAGGAGGAGGAGGAGGCCTTTATCAAAACATCTTTCATAACCATAAGAGTAGGCCCCTTTTTCCTTCAGTTGCTTACACTGAGTTTTTGAGCTGTGTGTACACAGGAGATCAAACTATCCAAGAATGAATGCTGTACTGCCAGTACCATTACTGTGTATACTAGAAACAAAACATAAATTGGGGAAAATAAAAAAATACATATATATAGTCATATATTTGCTTTATTTTGTGCCCCAGAGTATATGCAGATATCAAATCTTGGAGACATGTGTAAACTATGTGCCAAGTCTTTCCTGTCATCTATATGAATTGTGAATGAAAGGTAAAATAGTGAATGTGAGAGGTTTTATTTATGTATGTGAGAGGGAAGATGTGAATTATGGACTATACGGCCCCTCATACAAAATGGTGACACCCTCATTGATGCAACAAAATCTGTGAAATTGTGCCACTTGTTTGCTTTTTGTAACACTTCTAAGGGATCAACAATAAATGCTACAATATTAGAGTGTGAGATAATATACACTTAAAGAAGGCTCAAGGCAGGTATTTAAATGAAAAAATATGCCGGCTTCAGTCGTATAGAAACATAGAAAAAGATTTGATATCTCAAATACACTATACACTGAAGGAGAATATCCAATTACTCAGCCACTAACATACAGTTCTGGAAGGAAAAGGTAAGTTCAAATGTTCAATCAAGTCAAAGTCCAATGAGGTCCCAAAAAATAGGAGTGAGCTTCCATAAATGAGGAAAAATAACGTCAGAGTTCCCGGTAATGGGTCAGTGTGTATGGAGAGAGGAGGATTGTCTGATAGGGCTGAGCGTGAGGCGTCTGTCGATACTGGGCCTACCACACCGCAGAGTGAAGCAGGACCTGTCCAGGGACCACAGGATCTCTTCTAGGTCTAGGTGGGATAGCTCACCATCTACATCACTGGACGGTCCAAGGAACAAAACAAACCAACAGAAGAACCTGACCAGTCCATAGACAAGTTCAGAGAAATATCATGAGGATCACTCATAAATGGTAAATGGGGTGCACTTATATAGCGCTTTTATCCTAAGCGCTTCACACTACACACTACGCTCATTCACCCGTTTACACACACATTCATACTGGTGGCTGAGGTTACCAGGGCACACTGGTGCCACCTGCCGCCATTGGGAATTCATTCACACACCGATGAACGCAGCATCGGGAGCAATTTGGGGTTCAGTATCTTGCTCAAGGATACTTCGACATGTAGCTGCCATGGTCGGGGATCGAACCACCAAACTTCCGATTGCTGGACAAACAGCCGCCCCATCATCTGTCAGTTCTGTCTGTAGTTAACATTATGTAATCTGCATTGACATTTAAATAAAAACAATGATATGCAATATTGCACATTTTTGTATATGCCCTTTAACATGGCAAGTTATAGATCAAAACAATTTTGCTGCCATAAAAATTGTCTAAACCTTATATAAAATGCACAATAAAATGACATTCATTCATGGAATAACTTGTAACTTGTTTTACAGACTACCTAACAGGCCGCCCTCAGTATGTGAAGCTATAGAACATCAGTTCAGACAACACTGTGAGCAGCACGGGGGCACCACAAGGGACTGTCCTGTCTCCCTTCCTGTTCACACTGTACACCTCAGTTTCTGCTCACAGTCCTGTCACCTGCAGAAGTTTTCAGACGACTCTGCTATCGTGGGCTGCATCAGCAGAGGCCAGGAGGCTGAGTACTGAGGTGTGGTTGACACTGGACAGGTTTGTGGAGTGGTGTGGAGAGAACCACCTCCAACTCAACAAAGACTAAGGAGTTGATGGTGGACTTTAGGAGACAGAGGACCTGTCTGAACCCCGTCTCCATTAATGGAACAGAGGTGGACATTGTGATTCATTTTTATATCAACACAACCCTCATCATGCTCTTTGTCTCTGTACCGTACGGTGGCCCTGAAGTGCACGACAGCAAATCAGAAAACACAACAACAAATCAAAAAACACAACAACAAATCAAAAAACACAACGACAATTCAAAAAACACAACAGCAAATCAGAAAACACAACAACAAATCAGAAACGACAACGACATTAATCAAACCGCAAAAGGTAGGTTCCCTCGGGCGACATGAGTCGTCAGTGATTGGACTGGTGGTCCGTAGTCGTGACGATGATTTGTTGTTGTGTTTTCTGATTTGTCGTTGTGTTTTCTGATTTGTTGTTGTTTTTTATTTACCGTTGTGTTTTTTGATTTGCTGTTGAGTTTTTTGATTTGTTGTTGTGTTTTCTGTTTTGTTTCTTGATTTGTTGTTGTGTTTTTTGATTTGTTGTTGTGATTTGCACTTCAGGGCCACCGTAGTACTGTGCTCTGGAAGACACGCCCACTTGCTAGCTGAGACACGCCCACTGCTACCTGACCGGAGCAGGTGGACGGGACTAGCCGCCCCAGTGAGTTGCTGGTTGGCTGAGATAACATATTAACAGCTATTCTCTAGTATCCATTGGATATCAACCAATGAATACTAGTACTAGATTAGTTATGTTTGCTTAATTTACATTACAGAAGCACAGTAATTCATAATGTGACTGTTTTCTCTTTTTAATGCAACCCATTATATCATGTGGGTTACATGTTCTTTTCACGAGCCATGTGACAATTATTCAACCCCTATATAATATTGTTGTTTTTAAAGCTGCCTGACAGTTTTTATGGCCCAAAGTGGAGTTGAAACATAATTAAGACTTTGGGAACGCTATATTGATCCTCAGAATCAGAATCACAATCAGAATCGCCTTTATTGTCATTGCTTAGAGTAACAAGTATTAGGACAATAAAATTAGCCATCAACCCATCCAAAAGTATACTTAACACACATACAATATGACAAAGAGGTGTGATGCATATATAAACCACACCCATGAAGGTATTCAAGGTGAGTTGCCATAATTGAAAGACAAAGGAGCTTTCGCAAAAGCTGACAAAGGACATTATTTTATCACAGCTGAAGGGCCTTGGGTATAAGAAGATTTCCAAAAAATATAATATTCCAAGACAGACCATTGGGTGCATTATAAGTAGGTTTAAAACTTATGGAACAGCTGTAAACCTGCCTGGCCGTGGAAGAAAGCCCAACATTTCACCATGGGCAACTTAGTTAGAACAACTAAGAACAACCTGTCTGACTACAACAAACCTACAGGATGACCTGATGAAGGCTGGTAAAAGTGCTTCAGTGGCAACTATAAGACATGCACTGAATAAACAAGGACTTCGCTAGACTTCAAGATGCTCTCCACTCTTGACCACAAGAAACATCAAAAGTTGACTAGAATATGCCTGGAGGAATTTGGATTAGACTACAGAGTTTTGTGAGACAGTTCTATAGACTGATGAAACCAAACTGGCATGCCAATCGCCAGCTTATGACCAGAAGAATGCCATCCCCATGGTCCAGCATGGAGGTGGATCATTGATGATGCAGGGCCTTCTGTTGAAAAATTATCCATTGGTGATCATTGGACTTTCCATCAAAACAATGATCCCAAGCACACCGAAATCTTTGGTGGGATTTAAAGAAGGCACTTGCAGCATGCAAGCCATCAAACATCACTGAGCTAGAGACTGTTCATCTGAAGAATGGGCAAAGATTCTGGTCAAGGGATGTAAGAAGTTTGACAGCAGTTACTGAAAAACGTTTGTTAGAAGTTCTAAAAGCTAAAGGATGCACCACAAAGCTGGGGGTTGAATAATACTGTACATGAGTTACATATTTCACTTGAACTTCAAAATTAAATAAACTTCTGTTGTCAGAATATCTCAAATATGTATCATTATTGGTTGATTAATGAGGGGTTCTTGTCATTTGATTTCATATCTTTCATCTACATTACGAAATTGTCTTTTGATGTGAGGCGGTTGAATATTTCTGATTGCAAGTATAAAGCAAGATCCACAGCAGGCCTTTACAGGCTGCAGTTCACTTCACTAGTGTTTCTGAACGTGAGTAACAGTCATGGCAGGTGTGTTGCTCATGACCCAAGGAAGAAGAAAGGGCAGTGCCATGTGTGAATGAATTTGAATGACCAATCTCGAGAAAGCTGCAAGCGGCAATACCACAGGCATGTATTGAACAGGTACTGCAATAGGTCATACTAGACAGAATTATATTAGCATTAAATCCACTTTGGACATCACCCTTCAAAAGGGGAAATTATAGCTAATAAATTAATTCAGTATAGATCTTGTGACATATTTTCTTGGCTGGTAAACACAATGAATGAATAAATCAAATGAATGCAACGAAAATGGTGATTTACAATAAATGCATGGATGAGGACCACTGCATGTCAGAAAATGCAGATATTGATATGAGACCACAAAGTGCATGGGAAATTTAATTGTGAGCTACGGAAACTTGACAAATGAAAACCAAATCACACATCTAGTTGAAGAATGTGCCCAAGTCATGGGGACCATGATGCCTACCTGCCTGGGTAGCTGACATACCATTTGATGCAAAAAGTGTATAATACTGGGAACATGGAACAGCCGAACCATGCTCCAGGTTTCATGACATAATTGCCAAACAAATAATTCCTAAGTCTTGTCTTGGGCTTGGCATACCCAGATGGACAGGGATATAAAATTGGACAGTGGATGAAGTGAGGGACTGAAGCATTCAGATGGTTAAGCCACTATGTTAACCAAGGGCACTGGAAAGGCTCTAGCAGCATGGAGACCCACATCTTCATAACATTCTAAACCAAAGACAAGAGAGTCAAAGCCCACACAAACCACCCACTCAGAGACCTGAGTATCCTGATGGGTAACTTCATGGCCAAGGTTGGAAGCCAAAATGAGGAATATAAGGCAGTAATAGGAAAACATGGAGGGAAGAAAATGAATGGTGTAAACTGATACCTGTGTTAACAATAATCTAGTGTTTGAGTGAAGAGTATACCCCTTCAAAATAACTTGGTAATTATCAGACCATGTCATAGAAAACCAAATTGACCACATTAGTATCTTCAAACGTTATAATGTTCCAACAAAATTATCAGAACAAGAAGAGGAGAAAAAGCAGCTTCAAAATACCACCTTCTGGTAGGGAAATTAAAAATATAAGGCAAAACAGACGCCACTGTTTATTAAGATGAAGGAGTTAATACACAATCACAAAGAAATTGTTGGGTATATCCTCGATATACCCAGCTCGATGCATGGGTGGAGTATTTTAAACAAGTTACATTACAATGCTCTGCATGTATTGTGATTGGCTATGCAATGCAGGTGGATCATGTGTACATCAATCATAATATTCTGTGTCCATTTCTATTATTATATCTACCTTTTAGCCAGTCCCTCAAAGTACAATATTTTTTATCGTGCAGCTTTAAGATGCAAATTTGAGTTGGTAGCAGAACGTATGTTACGAATGTTTTAAACTGCCTCATTATCTTAAAAAGAAAGAAAAAAAAACTTTGTTGTAATGATACTTTTTTGTGTTAAGACATTGCACAGTTAGAATGCCACAAGAGAGAAATCCTGCAGTAAACCAAGGCATCATGCCTGGATTGCCTCTTAGGAAAGGGTGCTATACTTACACCATTTAGAGCTAATTATCAGCAAAACCTCTCCATTATCTACTGACCTGTGCCTACAAGGCAGCAATTATTTATTTATTTCAGCCCTCATAGTGAGCACATTGTAATCAGTTTAATTAGACTAAATAGACTTCCTCCATCTTCTCTCCGGGGCTTGGCACACAGGTCTGGACCCAGAAGGGCACTGGAGTGACCCACAAAACTATATTATTCTTGCACTGTGATAAATGGAGTTCAAGATTATGTTGGATAAAGAGTAGACAAATGCTCCACGTATGCGGCAGCCGGGGTAGACTTTACTGAATGCTAATATATGCAGTGCTTGGAATTTGGCCATGCATACTTGCTTTCTAATGTACCACAAAGGCTACATTTATGCAAATATACCATTTGTCTGGTGAGAGGCTCCCTGAGAGAGAAGCAGACTTCATATCAGGCTGGAAAATAACTCATCACATTAGTTTTACACTCTAATCTCACCAGTCTAAGAAAGCCCTATGACACTGAACAGGCAGTTGTTTTTCTGGCCCCTCTCTTCCTCATGATTAGGCCTGAGCTTCGATAAAGGAGCCTCACTGAAACTGAGAGGCCAAAGAGTTTTCATCCATCAGTGTAGGCTAAAAAAAAATTAAACAAGAGGAAAAGAACAAAAGACCTACTAATACAGCTTAAGAAGGGATGAACGGATGACCTGAACCATGTAGTCACTATGTTTTAATGCATGAATGACATGATTTCCTACCTAAATATAAGGATATTACATCGGGTTGAGCTGAATACTCTAAGAATCTGGTAATGTACTCCTACTCTTAAGTATCCTACAAGGAAGACCCTGTTTACACTTGTTTTTAAAATGCATTTTGGGCAATCGGATCACAAGTTGGCAGACACATCTCCTTTTATCCC
This sequence comes from Centropristis striata, assembly GCF_030273125.1. Lineage (NCBI taxonomy): Eukaryota > Metazoa > Chordata > Actinopteri > Perciformes > Serranidae > Centropristis > Centropristis striata. Next base: position 24,637,145 of record NC_081524.1, on the reverse strand, counting down.
AAAGGCTGTACATGACAGTTGATGCAAACACCCATTCCCCGTCTTTGTACAATAATATGTGAATACAGCAGCAGTATGTATATTGCATTGCCTCTCCCATCAGCACACCAGACTCATGTCTGAAGTGAAGATAATCAACATCTGTATCAGAACAGCTGACCACATATTGCTTCTTGTTGTGCAACATCTCCAAGACGTGACTTCTGAGCAGGCAATAAATATAGGCACATTTCAATAACTTTATTTTTTTATGTAGTGAGGTCAAAATATGGTCCCTAGTCACAATAAGCAGCACACATACTATCACCAGTCTTTTTAAGAGTCCCTTAACAAGAGCTTAAGCCTATCAGTGTAATTTTAACTGAAATTAAATTTCAAGTCTCTATACGTGAATCAATGTGACATTTATGTCAGTTGCATTTTAAGTGACATTAATTCAACTTAAGCGAGTGAATATTCAAGGTGTCAAATATTAATGCACATGGGTTTACATTACAGCCAATGGAAAGCCAGGTGTATAGGGTTGTAGTTGCAAAGTGAATTAGATGTGCAATGTGAAAATGTGTTGGTTTGTACAATATGTGCAAGATGAAGCACTCTTATAGGTATTGTAAAACAAGATGGTTATTTTACACTACTGAGTCCAATTACCAGCTATTTAAATTGACATATAGGTCACATGTATGTTTTCAGTTATATCAGGGGCCTTCTCAATATTTACATGCATATGGCATATTTGTTTTAATTATTTGCCATTATATTTTTATATAACCTATATCAAGTTAATTGCCTATCTACATAAAAACTACACATAAAAAAGGATTCTATAGTTTACAATTCTAATTTCAACCACTGTTTAATAGTTCAAACTGCAACTGATAGAACAATTATAACACATCATCATAAATTCTACTTATCAGCTCTGGGTGTCATAAAACTGCAACATCACACTCCATTCTAGGGTAAGTCCTTCTCCTTGCTGAAAGTCAGTTCATAAATCATTCTACAGTCCTTCTCTGAGGAAAGAGTATTTTTAGTCTGACAATCACTTCCAGTGTGTATCCTCTGTGATTCTGAGATGGCTGATCACTCTCAGTCCATATTCAGACCGACATTATCGAATTACAAAGGTTGTGTTTTTTACAATGGTAGCACATATAATTCAGATGTGCTGAGGTGAACTTAGTGAACTGGAAGTGCAGCTCCGCATCATGGAATCCCATTCAGTAATGTTAACTGCTGCAGCTAGCCAGTCCCCTGTAGCCGGTGCGGACTGTCATAGTGTTGCTGGCCGTTCCTGCCGCCTCCCACATGGCCGGCAGCTTCATGTTTCCAACCGATTCTCCCCACTCAGTAACATATCGGCTGACAAACCAACTCTGAACACTCTGATCATCACGTGGTAACTTTTAACACTGCTGGCTAAGGATAAGAGTAAATACAGTAAAGTGGTTATTCACGTCGGCAGTAATGACACCTGGTTACGTGCTCTGGTTGTCGAGGTGTAGCTTTGTAGATAAAGGGTAAACTTTCTGGGAAGACCTGATCTGATTTTGAGGGATGGCATTCATCCCACTTTTGTCGGAGCCACTCTCATATCTAGTAACGTGACCAAGTTTATTTGTGGACCAGAACCATGACAGCTCAGAGCTGAGTCGCAGTGTCAAACACTTCTCTGTGCTTCCATTAGAGCTGTCACTCATCCAAAACCCCATAGAGACTGTGCCTCCTGATCCACATTAAGAATTCTTATCATAATTCTCTGAGTTTTTATTAGTTTAGTACTAATTACAGATAATACAATTATTGTAGGTGATTTTAATATTCATGTTGACGTTAATAATGATAGCCTCAGTTCTGCTTTTATCTCCTTATTAGATTTGATTGGCTTTAATCACAGAGTTCATGAAGCCACTCATTCTTTTAACCACACCCTGGACCTTGTGATGACAATATGGGATTGAAATCCTAGCCTGGGTATACCCATACTGCCTTGCGCGCTCGAATTTAATTTCGAACCTCCATCCAGTCTGGCAACCAGAGCCAGACTGGACATCAGCCCATAACATCAGTGGATATGTGTGGCTGAATGACATGAGGGGGAATAAAGCGTGAAAATAAATAATCTTGCAGAAAGCGAGAACTGGAGAAGCAAAGCAGCAAGCAACACTCTCTCACAGACACACACACAACAAACATCCATTTCTGTTGCTCTACTACGTCATCTGGTATAACTGATCTGATTGGCTAAGAGCTACCTACAGACGCTTTTGATAGACATTCTAAGTGCCCAATAAACGGCTCCGGAGGATCGTAAACCACACCTCCTCTACGGAGAAAAGCACTGTCGGTTGCCAGACTAGACCTCATTTGAGAATAGTCTGGTGTTAGCCAGGCTAATAGAGTCCTGTTTTATCAGACCATTATTTAATAACTAATAGTAGGTATGTGGCGAGGTTGGATTTACTACTAGAATCTTTACAGTACAATATTAAAATGTTGCCGACAACGCCAGCTAGAGGTTCTAAAAGGAGCCTAGCACTCCACTACATAAAATATGCACAGGTTCTTTGGGTATCAGGTTGTTACTGAGCAGAGAATAAGACACAGAGGGCAAATATAATGGTATAAAACTTTATATAAAAACTGTATATTAAAAGTTGTCCCTGCCCAAACTCCAGGACCATTGGCCAGTCTCTAGTCCTCCTTTGGTCCACTCGGCTGTTCAAAGTTCCTTTTCCAAAGGGATGAATTGGGGCCTCAATCCGTGGCACACCAGACGACGTCCCAGCACACAGTTCTATACAGCAAACAAAAATATTACTCAAATAGTCCAAGAAACAGGACCCAAAGTTCAAAAGGGTTTGCACTGCAATTCACACTCAAAAGAAAAAGGGGACTCATAGGTGGCCTGTGGATTATTCACCCCAGCTATAGACAGGACTTTGAGGCCTAGTCCAATCAGATATGTGGGACAACTTAATAAATCTAAAATGTCGCTATGGAGTAGGGCAAAAGTTCCATCAAATACTAAAACTAAAGTCAATAAAAAATGGCAGACTAAATGGCTATTGTGTGCTTTCAGATAAACACAAAAAGACCAGTGGGGGAGCGGTACTTATCTCAGAGAGGGGGTGATCGCGACCACACCCCTCTGCCCTCCGCTGTCGCCTTCCCCCTTCCTGGTCGCAGCAGTAGCGTCTTGGCCAGGGATCGTCACTGGTCCACGTCGTCGGTCCCCTCAGAAGAAGCCAAGGCTAAAGTCGTCCCGCCAACCGTGGTTCCTCCACCGTGCTGGTTGCTGCTGCCCACTGCTTCGGCCCTCTTTGTGCTCCAAACTGCTCTCTGGCTCTCCACGGCTGCCTGCTCCTCACGGCTGCCTGCTCTCTCGATCTCCTGCTCTCTCGATCTCCACGGCTGCCTGCTCCTCACGACTGCCTGCTCCTCACGACTGCCTGCTCCCTCGATCTCCACGGCTGCCTGCTCCTCACGACTGCCTGCTCTCGCTCCTGAGCAGTCTCCCAACACTTTTATCCCTTCCCAGGTGTCCCTCCATGGCAATCAACCCCAGGTGTCTCTCCTTGGCTTGATGAGCTCTGCTTCAGTCTAGTCCCTCCCACCTCTAGATTTCAGAGTGAGTCTGTTTCATGGGCGGGCCCAGGGAGACATGCAGAGGAAAAACAGCAAAGCAATACACAAAAACACACTAAAAACTGACCCCGTCACATCCCCCCATAGCCAAAGGTTGGCAGTCTCTGCAACCGTTAATGTCCAAACCGGGCTGGTGGGATGCCCCGGTTAGATCTGGCAGAACGCCGTACTGGTTCCACCTCGATACCTATGGGGATGTTAGGAGCAGGAGCTGGAGCAAGTGCATTGTTTCCAGGCCCAAGAACACAATAAAACCGAGATCCCTCATCAGGTCTCTCTGTGCTAACTGGTGGGGCTACATGCCTGTAATGTAAGGGGGGGCCTGTACACAGCTTAAGAGAGTTCCTGTGCAAAACCTTCTCTCTTCCTCCCTTCTCTGGTCGTACCCTGTACACTAGGCCTGAGTCTCCCACTGTCTCTAAAATAAGGTGAGGGTCTGGATCCCAACCCCCATGTAACTTCCCTCGTCCTTGTCTGTTCCTATCACGAACCCATACTCGCTCTCCAGTCAATAATGGTGTCGCATTAACCCTTTTGTCATATCGCTGTTTTGTCCGTTCGGCTACTCTGGTCATATTTTTGTGTGCCATACCATAAGCGTACGTCAACTTTTGGTGATGGTCTCGAACCCAACCACCCAGCCCACTGTTTGATTTCTCCTGTACGACCCCTAACCCAACGTCTACTGGAAGTCTGAGGTGTCGGCCGAACATCAGGTAAGAAGGAGCAAATCCGGTGGCAGAGTGGACAGTGTTGTTATACGCTTGTAACAACTCGGGAAGGTACTTTGGCCAGCTATTCTGTTTCTCGGCCTCCAGAGTACGGAGCATGGTAAGTAGGGTCTGATTCATCCTCTCTACTCTTCCATTGCCTGAAGGGTGGTACGGAGTAGTCCTGCTTTTAGAAACCCCATATAGATTATAGAGCTGCTTCATTAAATCTGACTCAAAATTGGGGCCCTGATCAGAATGAAATCGAGTAGGGCAGCCAAAAGTCTGAATTATCTGAGACCAGATGGCACGTACTGTGGTCTTTGCTGTCTGGTCATGAGTGGGCATAGCCCAGGAATAGCGAGTGAACATATCTGTCATGACCAGAATGTTCTGGTACGAGTCATTGGGCCTGCCGAGGGAGAGGAAGTCAAGGGCTATTACCTCTAAAGGGTACGTGACGGCAACTGGCTTTAAGGGAGCTCTTGGCTCTGTTCTATCCTTCGGCAAGCTGCAAACAACGCACCCTGACTGGAAGCCCCGTACCTCTTCCTCCATGTCAACCCAGAAGAAGCGGCGTCTCAGGGTAGTCAATGTCCTCCCAGCCCCGGCATGTGCTGCTGCTTCGTGGTGTTGTCTCCAGACCTCTTGACGCTTGGGACCTGGGCAGATAATCTGTAACATCGGTTCATGGGTGTTAGGGTCAACAAATCTGCGACACAAAACTCCTTCGTGAACGCAGAGCCTCTTGTACTGTTTCAGCAGTTTAATGGTGCCAGCGGTGAGTGTGCTCCATTCAGCTCCATCAGGACAGGAGCCTCGCTCCACATACCTCTTTGTGGCTCGAATGTCTGCGTCGGCCTGTTGCTCTACCACCCAGCCGTTATCCTGCATCTGGGAGTCCTCTTCTGGTTCCACTGCTGCTATAATCACGCCTGCAGCACTGGTCGATTGCTGCTCTGGTGTTGGACAAGCTGCAGGAAACCGGGAGAGGGCATCTGCGTTGGTGTTCTCCCTCCCAGCACGATACTTCACCTTAAAGTTAAAGGATGCCAGCTGGGCCACCCAGCGCTGTTCCACTGCCCCCAATCTCGCAGACTGTAAATGAGCCACAGGATTATTGTCTGTATACACAATGAACTCTGCTCCAGTCAGGTAATCTTTGAATTTCTCGGCAATTGCCCATTTAAGAGCCAACAGTTCCAACTTGAACGAGCTGTAGTTAGCATCGTTGCGCTCTGTGGGATGTAGGCTTCGACTGGCATAGGCAATTACTCGCTCCTTACCTTCCTGGACTTGAGCCAACACTGCCCCCAACCCTTGGTTGCTGGCATCTGTGTAAAGTGTAAAGGGCTTGGAGAAATCAGCATAGGCTAGCACGGGAGCTTTGGTTAGTGTTTGCTTTAGTCTGTCAAAGGCAGTCTGGACTTCAGTTGACCAACATAAGGGGCGGGAGCTTAGGCGCTTATCATTTGGTATGCCAACTAAAAGGGAGTTTAGTGGTCGTGCGACCTTGGCGAACCCTGGGACAAACCGTCTATAATACCCGGCAAGGCCTAAAAAGGCTTTCAATTGTTTGGCTGTAGTGGGCGTAGGCCAATCAACAACAGCAGATATCTTTTCTGGGTCTGGCATAACGCCCGTGTGGTCCACTACATGACCCAGAAATTTCGCTTGCTTGTGAAATAGTTTGCATTTATCGGGACGAAGCTTCAGGCCGTGCCTCCATAGGCACCCAAACACTTCCTCTAAGTGTTTGAGGTGTGTGTCAAAATCTGGGGAATAGACAATGATGTCATCTAAATAGACTAGTAGGGAGTCTGTAATTTGACCGTTGAGGCACTGCTGCATAAGCCGCTGGAACGTCGCTGGGGCATTGCAGAGGCCGAAGGGCATGCGCTGGAACTCGAAGAGAGCTAATGGGGTTGTGAAAGCGGTTTTTTCACGGTCCTGTGGGTCCACCTCTACTTGCCAGTAGCCGCTGGCGAGGTCCAAGGTGGAGAACCACTCGGCCTTGGTCATCGAGGTCAGGGTCTCTTCAATCCTAGGAAGTGGAAAAGCATCTTTATGTGTGACAGAATTCAACTTCCTATAGTCAACACAAAATCTCCAGCTGCCATCTTTTTTCCTCACCATAACAATGGGGGCTGCCCAGGGGCTGGAACTTTCAGTGATAATGCCTTTTTGCAACATACCTGCTAGGAGGGCCCGCATGTCTTTATACAGCAGAGGGGGCAAGGGTCGGAAGGGGCTGCATCGCCTGTCGGAATGGAGTGTTTCACTGCGTCCGTCCTGCCAAAGTCTTCTTCATGCGTGGAGAAAGCTTTCTCCCACAGTTTCAGCAGTGCTGCCAACTGACCTTGCTCCTCCTGAGTCAGGTCAGGCCGGTCAGCCAACTTCAATACTTCGAACACTTGGTCCTCCCCTGCCTCGTCGCAGACGTTTACCAAACCCACCTCCACTACTCCATCAGCATCAGGCTTCAGGCTGACATCACGGGCTCCATGGATGTCTGTCTCGTCCACCTGAAACAGCCTACCCAGCTTCTGGTAGCGTCCTATGGAGACAGGGAAATCATGCAGATTGCGTATGCGGATGGGGAGTCGGCCTTGTCTTACCACAGCTAGTGTCCGTGCGACAGAAACAGCGCCAGGCTCTTGGAGCGTTTCCACCAGCCCATGATAGTCGTGCCCCTGTAGCCCAGCTTTAGCACGGCCCCAGGCTACCACTTCACTTCCGGCTGGTATGGTGACCCCTCGGCGTTGGGCTGGCCAGATGTAACCCAGGAAACCATCCCCCGAGGTTACCAGAGTTCTGCGGCACACAGCAAAGGCTGATCTCCAGGCGTTCTGAAATTTTGGGTTCTGACAGGAGAAGGACACTGACCCATCTGGCTCATTGAATACAATATCCCAGCATGCCCGCACCACATTCATGCCTATAATGAGGGTGTTTGAAGAGAACTTGTCTTCTACAATAAAAACCCCTCGCTGGCTCACTTTGTGGCCCTCAATGACAAAGTCCATGATAACATAACCCAGACAGGGGATACGAAGACCATTGGCGGCTTTCAATTTAATCATGGCTGGAAGTTCTTTAACCACATATTCAGGGAAATGTTGTACAAAAACGCTATGTCGTAGCAATGTGGTCTGCGAACCTGTGTCTAACAATCCTGTCATTGTGACTCCTCCCATCTTCACCTCAACATGTGGGCACTGTCCAATCAATGCTTCAGCTGGCTCTAGTAATCCCTCCTCCTGACCTAACCCCACCGCCCGAGCCTCAGTAGTGGGGAAAGTTAGTTTAAAGGTGATGTTGGTTGGTTGTGGTCTCTGCAGAAACGAGCAATGTGACCTACTTGGCGACAGAGTCTGCAAATAGGCTTACCATCTGCGGACCACAAGTTTGAAGAAGCGGGCACCTGGCTACACTGTCGCTCTGGCTCGCGTCGCGGTGCGTAACCCATCTGCCTTGGTGGACTTCTCGGCTTGAGTTCTCTGATGAGTTCTTGTGTCCAGTCTCTCAGCTGGTCTTTCAACTCAGTCATGATTTCCTGTTTAAGGTCCGCTTTCCAATCTGCTTTCTGTGGGTGAGAATTAAGATTATTACTCCCCCCAACAGCTGTGCACGTTACCTCTGGCCATTTACGTCCACATCCATCCTCTTCTAATAGCAAAGCCTCCTGTTGAAGGGCATCAAAATTTCCATCTGGATGCTGACGGGCATATCTCCTCAAGGTCTGGGCTAAGTGTCCTTCCTCCAATCCGAGCAGAAACTGCTCTTTCAGGTGGTTGTCAGTAGGGGCGCCGTCTGGGTCAAGTTGTTGCAGCCTGCGGTGGAGCTCCCTTAATCAGAGAACATAAACTCTTAGAGGTTCATCAGACTTCTGCCGGCACCCATAAAACTGTGTTCGGATCATTGACACCGGAACCTGTCCACAATAAAGGCCATCGAGTGCTGTGAAGATTTTTGCTGTTGTGTTACGTTCATCCTCTACCAACACATTGATGTGCCTCTTTGCCTCCCCTGTTACTGCCCCCATTAAAACACCCACTCTCTGCTGTTCTGTTTGCCGTGCATATTGCACCAGTCCTTGTAATTGTTCTTTCCAGTCCCCATATTTAAGTTCTCCATTTGGACCCCCAAATTTTGGCACCCATGGTGCACCCGGGAAAACAGGCATCATCATCATCATTTTGTTTAAAATGAGAATCAGAAAACAATCCTTGGTCTTAAACTCTGCTCCGATCCTTGCTTCTCTCCCATCAATTTCCAACAACTAACCTCAATGATCTCTTCATCTAAACCAGGGATGGGCAACCTAAATGCTGGAGGGGGCCACAATTTTTCATGGACACTACACTTTCATGCTCAAATGCATGTAGTTTTACTGAGGGCCACTTCAAGTGACGGTGCGGGCCATATGCGGCCCCCGGGCCTCCAGTCGCCCATCCCTGATCTAAACCGTCAACCTGTCTCTTAGACCCCATCCCAACAAGGCTGCTTAAAGAGGTCCTTGAAAGAAGCTGTAATTCAACCGCTTCTTAAAAAGGTCAATCTCTGTCCTGGTGTTTTAGCAAACTACAAACCAATATCTAACCTCCCTTTCCTCTCTAAGATCCTTGAGAAATCAGTCGCAAATCAGCTTTGTGATTTTCTACAATACAATAGTTTATATGAGGACTTTCAGTCAGGATTTAGGACTCATCATGGCACAGAAACAGCACTGGTAAAAAAAAAAGACAAATGACCTTTTAATTGCTTGGACAAAGGACTTGTCTCACTTTAGGAAATATCATTAGAAAACATTTGCTCAACTTTCATTGTTATGCTGACGACACACAGTTATATTTATCAATCAAGCCAGATGAAATCGATCAGCTTGCTAGACTTCATGCATGCCTTTAAGACATTAAAACCTGAATGAACCACAATTTCCTAAAACTCAGATAAAGATGAAGTGATTGTGCTGGGACCTGAACACCTCCAAAAGTCATTATCTAAAGATTTAATAACCATCGATGGCACCCCCCCCCCACCAAACTTCAACGACTGCCTTTTTTCACCTACGTAACATTGCAAAAATCAGACATGTCCCAAAAGGATGCAGAAAAAGTAGTTCATGCTTTTGTTACTTCGTGGTTAGATTTCTGTAACTCCCTTCTGTCAGGCCGTTCCAGTAAATCCCTTAAAACTCTGGGTTCAGAATGGTGCGGCTCGTGTACTGAGAACCAGGGAAAGAGATCATATTTCTCCTGTTCTAGCTTTGCTGCATTGGCTCCCTGTGAAATCCAGAATTTAATTTAAAATCCTTCTCCTCACATACAAACTCACCATATTAGCAACTATGAGTAACAAAAAGTAGACAGGGAGCCAAAGCCTTCAGTTATCAAGCTCCTCTCCCATTGTCAATACGGGAGGCGGACACCCTCTTTTTATATAAAAGTAAACCTAAACTTTCTTTTTTGATAAAGCCTATAGTTGGGGCTTATAGAACCTGATAATGTAATAAATTCCCGATAATGTAATAACCCCGATAATGTAATAAAAATCTGCACTTGAGTCCATTGAAAATGTAATAAAACCTGATAATGTAATAACTTCCCGATAATGTAATACACTTTTTACCAATAATGTAATAAAGAATAACACCGAGCACCTTTAGATTTCAAGAAGCTGTTCAATGCATTCATGTGTCATGGATACCTCGTTTGTGAAAAACGGATGAACGGGTCAAAAGTTAATAAACATTCAACTTTGACCTATTGGTGGCGCTAGAGCTCTTGAGCTAGAGTTGCCTACACAGTATCACCACTTGAACCCAAGTAATGGGTGGTCTGCTGTTAAATTATTACAATATTGGGGAATTATTACATTATCAGGACTTGCGAAATTAAGGCTAACCTGATAATGTTATAACCTTCCATTAATGTTAAACTTTATTACATTATTGGTAAAAAGTGTATTACATTATTGGGAAATGCACTTTATTACATTATCGGGAAGTTATTACATTATCAGGTTTTATTACATTTTCAGTGGACTCAAGTGCAGATTTTTATTACATTATTGGGGTTATTACATTATCGGGAATTTATTACATTATCAGGTTCTACAGGGCTGGTTGAGCCTTGTTTTGGACCAGTCCGCTATAGGTGTATTGTGTCGGGGGACATTATATGCCGGGCCCCTCTTTTTCTTGTCCCATTAATACATGTTACTTACTCGTATCTTCCCAGAGTACTCACACCAACTACAGTACTTCACCAACTGTGTTGCTACTGGCCAATGGTGTCGTGGACTATTGGTTCACCTGCTGCTGTGCCCCGCCAGACTCAGACTCCCACTACCCACATCACCATGTCTTGGCCTGACCTGCCGCTGCCAAGATCGCTGTGGTGGTTCTGCTGGAATCTATCCTATTGCTACTAATATGTCGGTAGTCATTTAGTCCTGTTGTCCTTGGTTTTTTGCTGCTAATGTTGGAGGTCTTGAAGCCTCCTGGTACATGACAAGTCTCCAGTGAGTTGCTAAAAATGTCAGTGAACACCAGAGATAACTGATCATCAGCATAGTGCTTTAGGGTGGAAGGAGGGACAGAGTCAGGTCGAGCTGATTCGCAGGGGGTTTGTCTTGAAGAGCCTTTTGACATCCCTCTCACTGTGGGGGTGGAGGGTGATGCTGAGGTAGGCAATAGTTGAGAGGCAGAGGCCCCTGCTAAGGTGGTGGAGGTGGAGTTCCTGGGCTGGTGAGGGGTGTCATGGGGTCATTCTTAGAAGGCAGCACAGCAATCGACTACCTTTCTCCAGAATTGCATATTGCACCTCTAAGTCAGAACACTTTGACAAATATCTCAGTTACACCTGGAATTGACGTGATCTGTATCTGGGTAGGAAATATATAGGATGCAGAATATGCATGTGAAATAAAAAATCCAGTCTTCAGTTACAGTGACACTAATGAGTCTGTCCCTGTTTTCTACAACAGATCTACAACACTTTCTTTGTCTTGTTTTCCTCTCTTTTCAGCTGCATCTCACAGTCTTTGTTCCAGGGCATAAACCAACAATTTGATTAACCTGCAGTTCGTTGACTGATTTGGTCTAAAATGTCCAATGTGACGTCTTTGAATGCTGTGTTTTGCTATCCCCAAATTATTTAGCTTATCATCATATTACAAAGAATAACAACATATCCCCAAATGGGACAAGTTTGAACAAGAGAAAGAAAAATCTTTGCTTGAAAAGCAAACAAAGACAGAAAATTGACAGAAAAATAAACAGGGACGATTTAAATAAAAAAAGATCAGTGAGTAATTGTTACAGTGTGGAGATTGTTCATGAGATAACATTATGAAAGCCTAATATATCACTTAGATTATGGGATTACACCAGAGGCAGCTCCATTTGCTGAATGAAGACAATAAAATATTGATAAAATGTTCGTGTAGTTTAAATTATTTTGGTACATCTGATATAAATTGGTGGTACCCATCCCTGCTGAATGTTCTATATCACTGATAAATGAAACCAACTGAAATCAGCAGCTCTAGTTGACCTTCCAGCTGAAAAGTACAGTGCATGTTTTTACTTCCTATCAGGAGGATTATTATGGTCCGGCCATTAATAATAATCCCAATGAAATAAGTATTTTCAGAAGCAGTGTAGTTGGAACTAGTTTTGCTATAATCCTCTATGACTTTCAATTGATGGCTCACAAACAGTTTTGTTTTGTGTTTCCCTGGAGTACCCAGGGTTCTCTCAAGAAAAGATTGTGAACGTCAGGGAAACAACTCCAGGGGATTTATTTGTCACAATTCTGACCACATCCAAGGTAATATTGCATAGTCTGGTCAAACTGGGCCTCACATCTTCCATACAGTGAGAACTGTTGAAAAAGAAAATGTTATTGTGATCATTTTGACAACAATTGCAATATGATTTACAAATAGGAGGGAAAGATTGATTTTGCATCATTAATTTCCATTGAAAAACATAATTAATGATCATGGTGTTCAAATATGTAGGTTCAAAGATTGAACCCTGGTTCACAACTAAACTGGCTACAGCTGAGGTTGGGAGAGGAAGAAGTGTTCAGGACAGAGGCAGTGTTGTGTTTTCATATTACTAGGTCAATATTTAAACACTGCATAGCTTGTTTCTTCTTCTTTTCTTTTCTTTTTACTTAAAAATCAGTTGTATTAGAATCACTTAATTTTATATTAAATATATATATATATATATATACACACAGATATATATATATCTTTTTCTTTATAGATTATTCATACTTTTGTAATGTATTTTTTCTTACTACAACCGATTTTTTTTTTAAAAAGCTGTGACACTGAGCGAAATGTAAATATGTATGTTTAGAAAAACTAAAATTTAATCAGTTTGATCATAATTTGTATTGTGTTCGTACAGATTTCACTTGAATCTATGCCAAAAAAAGATTAATTATTGCATTATGTTTTAAAAACACTGTAAAAAAAAAAAAAAAAAAAAAAAAAAACTGTTGTTTTTATGTTAAAAAAATGGCAGCTGTGGTTGCCAGAACTTTACCGTAATAAATACAGTGCAACTTTTTCCAATATTACAGTAAAATGATAAAAGCACTGTTGATTTCACGGTTAAGATTGTCATTTGAATCCATATTTTACCGTAAAAAATAAAACGTTTTTCCATCAAAAGAAACACTGTTCTGCCATATGATTGACCAGAAAATACTTTATGAATGCCGCATAAATTAAAGATTTTATCATTAAATATAACAGTATATTTTTTTAGAGAGTGTTTAGTACATTTAACAGTGAGAAAAAGTATTTTTACATAAAATAAATGCAAAAATTACAGTGATGCTTGTATATATATTACAGTATACAATGACGGTATTTCATTGTTACTGAAACTGAATTACCCATTTATCATTTTGCGGTCTTTTATTGTCATGGTTTAGCAGTTTTTCACTGTAAAATCTACAGTTTTTACAGTGTACTGTTTTATTTTAGATATCCCAACTTTTTTGGAATCAGGGTTGTACTTAATATACATGATTGTTGACTATGGTTTTCATTTTTTCTTATGTTTATTGTTATGCAGTAAAATACTAAGGTAAATTACTTGTATGTGACAACCAACCAGCAATGAATCTGATTCTGATTCCCCAGCTCACTGTTGAGCCATGCTGAATTCTGCCAGTGCATCCTTCATAATTAGGCCCAAAATGCCTGGATACCTAACTCTCCTTTATGGTTGGATCTTGCCTATACCCCCATATGCCTTTGCTGTTCTAGGTTCCCATTTCCTTGTTATTGCTTGAGCTGGTGGGGTCAGCAGGTCGGGTTTTGTTTGCTGCTTTATCCAAGAAGGTAGCATACACTGGCCATCTCCACATGGCCATTAGATGCTTTCTCTATATATATTTATAATAAGGTTCCAAAAGTGGGAGAGTGGAGTGGTGACTTTTTTTAAAATGAGCAGATCCACAGATCCATCTTACCTCAGCCATAATTAGACATAGTCCAATATTTCTAGCCAAAATGCTTTTTTTTCCTGAATACATAGTATCTGTACAAGGTGTGGCATAGGTTTGTGAAAGTGCACTCCATGCTTTAATTTTTATTTTTTTTATTTTTTAAATAACCACAATTTGCAACATGTGCATATTTATAATCTAGGTCAGATATGTTTGGACCCAAGCTTAATGTAGAATCTAAACATGTCTTCATAGCATATGTTCAGCATAGAATTTAATTCACCAATAGCACCACTAAAACACTGAATGCATGTGTTATGCAGTATCAGGCCATTTTTCTGCATTAATTACAACCTTTTTTTGAGTAACAGTTACAGTGCACAGTCCTCCAATATCCAATTAGGGAGTGTCTCACTGTGCAAGTATGCAGTCTGGACCAAAGTGCAGTGAGCGGCAGGATGCTGAAAAGGAGTGGATGGGTGCTACTGTAAATAATGTCAGTTGATAGCCCAGCTGACAAATGGGGACATATGATTCGCTGGGCCTCCTGGTTTCAGCCACTCTGCTGCTAGGGTATGAACCTATGGTCGATTCGGCCACTGTCCCTCTCCTCTGATAAAGACAATGGAGATGTTTCCCAGCCTCTTTGCCATATTCTCTGTTTTGTCCATCCATTCACAGCCAGAGGTTTCACAGGCAGGTGACTGGCATTCCCACATTGCTCTATCCCCAGTGCATTTATCTGTAATAAGAACGCCGATCTCTGTCACTCTGGATATCTAAACTGGTTTAATAGACACAGTCACAGAAGTGGGTCAGTTCTCTTCTCCATGCAGACCTGAGAGGTGACAGAGGTGAGTACTGCTGGCTGTTATTTGACTCTGTACGCCTTCCCACTAAAGACAGGTTAGATGGTGACAGAGCCTTCTCTGCTGGGTCCATTGTGGAAGTCTTGCTGTAAGAGTAAAGTTAGAGCACAAGCAATCAATGCATTGTTTCTGTTTAACAGGTTATGATTTTTTGTAGTTTATAAAAGGGGTGTGACGAGATCTCGTGCCACAAGATCAAATTAAACTTGACGGTATTTCTCTTCGTGTTAAAAATCTGTCTTGCAAGAATTGTGAGCTATCCAAACTTCTATTTGTGACCTGTGGGGGCAGTAAAAGGAAAAGAAGAAGAGGAGGAGAAGGAGGAAGCAGCAAGCAGCAAGCAGCCAGAATGACGCCGCAGGGGCCAGCGGCTCGTTAAGAAGAGTAAGAAAGAATCGAAGCGGCACAGTCCTGCTGCAGCAGTCTCTCCCAGCTGCAGAGCTGGAGTCTTCAAATTGCTAATAGGCTAACAGTTAGCTCTGTAGCACTACAGTGTATATGTGCTGCTGCTGCTGCAGGAGGTGGGGGCTTTTTTGTAATGGAGAAACGCAGAGTGAGCGGACATTTGAGAGGGCGTGGCCTGAGACTATTCCGGTGGCCACTCCTCCCCCTAAAGGAAACACGACTTATATTGTTTGCACTTGAAAAAACGAGAGAAATATTTTATTTATTTTATTTAAACTTTTATACATTTTTAGTTTTAGTTTCAATTTGTGGAAGAAGTTTATGAAAAGCTCATGCCTACATCATGCATGTAAAGAGTTACAATAAAACATTTCAAAATGCATGTGCAACTCGGTTCAATAAAAGTCTGTTGGTCCAGTTATATATTGTGTCATTGTAGTTTTCTTAAAATCTTGTCCCATTCTTGTGAACCCAGTATTGTGTTTCGTCTCATCTCGTGAGCAGAGTGTATTGTCACACCCCTAGTATATAGCTTATGTTTGTTGGAAGCAAGCTGCCATATTTAGACAAACCATTTTCTTGGCACTCACTGCCAAGCAGTGAGTTTATGTAAATGGTTTGTCTAAATATGTTTCTTATTAATTTTGCATTCTCTTTAGATGTCCTGACCACCAGGTTGGAAACCAATGCTTTAGATAATTGGGTTACTAGGTTTGGTTGTCTGAACACTCATATTAAAGAAAACCAATGATCATAGCTATAGGGCACTATTTTGGTATTTTCCTTTTTTGGTATCTTGATTACTTGCCATATGCTTCAGAAGAAGGATAGGCAGGAGACGAGAAGGTGTGTCGGGCCAATCATCTAGTCTGGACTGCTATCATCAGCCCATAGTAAACCTGTGTTCATAGTTTCATCATAATTTCTGGTGAATACACACCCACTTACTTAAAACCAGACAACCCCTGCATTCATGTTTCTATTACTCAATTCCATTATATAATTTCACAACCAAATGACACTTAATGCTACAGAAAAAAATATTATATTAGCAAATCTAATTGTAATCAGATAATCTCTTCTTCTATTCTGGTTACTCGTTTTTACAGCTATCTGAGTCAGCAGGTATCTTTCTACTATTAGAGTCATGCACACTGTGTAGCCACAATGACATATGTCAAATTCACTAAAAGTCTAAATTTGTTCAAAACTCAAAACTTGAACTCTAGCAACCTCTGTGGACCTGTCTGTTACCTACTTGTCTGTTTGGAAATCTGAGTGCTAATTCAGAGCACCGATGGGTTTGATAACGTCCACTGTATTTGATGAGTGTTCCTGAAAGTCAAGGATAGACCTACCATTGGCATGTCAATAAAGCGCCTCTGTCTTTTTATGCCTTTTTATGCCCATCCACATCAATATATCTTCCCATTTCATTTGTGGCTCTGGCATCACTCTGGATCAGATCTTGCAATTAAAATGTACCAAGACTGTGTCGCTGTCACAACTTGTCGTTTCTAGCTGAATGGTGTTTGATTCAAGGAAATGGATGAGAATAACCATGGATATGGCATAATGCTGCTTTCCTTTGTTCATACATATGATGATGTATGGAATAAGAAATGAGAGACAGCATTGGAACAAGAGTGAGCAGGGAATAGTGTGCAGGTTGGGAATTAACTACAACAAATATATATATATATATATATATTTTACAAATAACACTTGAAATGATGAAGGTACTCACAAATGAAAAGGTAGTACCACATCTCACCGTTCCTGACTCCAGCATACAGACCATGCATCTGCACAAGCCGACCCACGACCAAAGTCATACAAGTGTGGCCAGAGGGGGCTTCTGAACAACTGAGGGATTGCTTCAGTGATACAGACTGGACCATATTTGAAGACAACATTGACACCTACTCATCCTCTGTACTGTTTTACATCAAATGCTGCATGGAAAACATCACTGCCACAAAACAGATCTGTGTGTTCCCTAACAACAAGCCGTGGATGACCAGGGGCGTCCGACTGCTGCTAAAGACACGCAACACAGCTTTCCAATCCGGTGATGCGCAACAGTACAAGGCTGCAAGGGCAAACCTGAAGAGGGGAATCAAGGATGCGAAAGCAGCATACAAACAGAAGATTGAGGACCACTTCAGCAGATCTGACCCCAGCCGGGCATGGCAGGGGATACATCACATCACCAAGCAAAACAACACCAGCAGCACTACCAGTGGAAGTGTATTGGAAGCAGAGCAGCTGAACCGGTTCTTCGCCCGCTTTGAGGCAGAGGGATTGACAACCACCAGTCCAGCTCCAGACACCAACAGCCAGACCCTCGTCCTTCAGCCTGCCGATGTCACCCGCACTCTCCGCAGGATCAACACACGAAAGGCAGCCGGCCCAGATGGCGTCCCAGGACGGGTCTTCAGAGACTGTGCCGTAGAGTTAGGTGTCCCCACCTGCTTGAAGACATCCACCATAGTTCCAGTTCCCAAACAGACTTCAATAACATCTTTCAATGACTACAGGCCTGTAGCATTGACACCCGTAATCATGAAGTGTTTTGAAAGGCTGGTTCAACAACACATCAAAGCTGCCCTGCCACCCACTCTGGATCCCCATCAATATGCATATCGAGCCAACAGGTCAACAGATGACGCCGTCTCCACAACCCTCCACTCCGTTCTGCGCCACCTGGAGCTGCAGGGGACATATGCACGGCTACTATTTGTGGACTACAGCTCTGCCTTCAATACCATCCTCACCAGCAGACTGTTCTCCAAGATGTCCTGCCTGGGTATACCACTCAACCTCTGCCTTTGGATTAAGGACTTTTTAACAAACAGACCACAGGCGGTCAGAATGGGCCCGCATCTTTCCCCCACCCTGACACACAGCACAGGAGCCCCACAGGGTTGCGTGCTGAGCCCTTTGCTCTACTCTCTGTACACACATGACTGCACTCCATCTCACACTACTAACAACATAGTGAAATTTGCAGATGACACAACTGTGGTGGGACTGATCACCAAAGGTGATGAGTCTGCATACAGAGAGGAGGTTCAGAGGCTGACAGAATGGTGCTCGGAAAACAACTTGAGCCTCAACATCAAAAAAACAAAAGAACTGATCATAGACTACAGGAAGAAACAGGACACACACACCACTACACATCAACGGAGAGAGGGTGGAGAGAGTGTCCAGCTTCAAATTCTTGGGCATACACATCTCAGAAAACCTATCATGGACAACAAACACCACAGCAATAGTAAAGAAAGCACAGCAGCGGTTATACTTTCTCCGCACACTCAGGAAAGCCAATCTCTCACAACAACACCTGAGGTCCTTCTATCACTGCTCCATAGAAAGTGTGCTCACATACGGCATCCTGTCATGGTATGGTAGCAGTTCTGCTGCAGACAGGTAGTCACTGCAGAGGACCATAAAAACTGCCCAAAACATTATCAAACAACAGCTACCTACCATGGACACCATCTTCAACTCCCGATGCTTGCAGAAGACACACAACATTCTGAAGGACTCATTCCACCCTGCTAATCATCTGTTTGAACTGCTGCCCTCAGGGAAACGTTACAGGTCCATCAGAACACGCACCACAAGATTCATGAACAGTTTCTATCCCGCAGCTATCACCATACTCAACTCAGACCTGAAAACAAACTCACTGGTCAAACAGCACTAATCAAGACATCCACACCTAACACAATGCTCTGCACTTTATATATTTATATAATTACAGTATTGTTTTAATTAAATTGATGGTACAGTGAATGAATGACATGAATATACTGTGCTAAGTGCTGAGAGAATGAGAATGTATCTTTTCTATTTACTATTTATTGAGATGAGATGATAAGAATGTATCTTGTTATTTTGTGTGCTTGCTTGCAAAAGCAGACTAACTACTATTCACCGGGACTATTTTTATTCTTCCGTTTCTTCCGTGTCATTTTTCGGTCGACTCCCAGAGTTTTGGCCACACATACACAAAAAAGGTATCAAATCGACCGGCTCGCCCATGACAAGTGTGCTATGACTTTTATAAGGGTTTCGACAAACGGTTTTCAAATTATTGGGCAAAAACACGTCAAAAAATCCCCCCAATGTAACCCTATGGAGAGTCTAGAGTGGTGATGTCATCAAACAGTGTAGAGGGAGAGAACGAATTGTCAAAAAATAAATTTGAAAACTGCGCTCCAGGCCGCAAATTTCACTCTACAGAAATAATTTATACATAGAAACGTAGGAAAATTTGTCCTCTAACTCACAATCCTCTGGTCAAGCTGTCAGAGTTATAGTTTGGGCGCAGGACACAGAGATGCACAAACAAAACGCACCAACTGCCTCATTGGCTCCCATATTAAAAATGCAGGAAGATTTCTCCCAAAAAAAAATTTAACAGTTTTCTAAAATCGCTCTAACAAAGCTATTTTTTCATTTTTCTTAAAAAAAAATATATGTAGACGTTGAGGAAGAACTCAGGACGCTCAAAGTGAAGTCAGATCAATGATAGGTATTATGGTTTTGCCAAAAATGCTCTCTGTTCGAGGCCAGAATTTTCAGTTTGTCCACCTCTGTCTGTGGAACTGTCTCCAACAGCAGTTAATTTCAGTTGATTGCCCTGCTCTTATTGGTCGACTCCACCTGGCCACGTGGTTGCTTAGCTACCAAAGCCTCCCCCCTCCAACACAGACATTCTAACTGTTTACTCTAAGTAAACAGACTTCATAAAACATGAGACCTTATAACTTGACCATACATTGTCCAATCTTCCTCAAACTTGCCAAGCATGATGATGGTTCATCACTGACCACTTATACATAACAATGTTTAATAAATTCCCGCCCTTTTTGATTAGCCACGCCCCCTTTCATAACTAATGAACCGTTTCTCCTAGATACTTGTATGAGGTGTCTGTGAACTCAGGACAGAGTCCCTGTTTAACTGCTGATTCAAGCCACGCCCCCTTTGAGTGACCACGCCCCCTTTTACTAACTTGTGAACCGTTTGTCTTACAGACTTGTATAAGGTGTCCGTGAACTCAGGACAGAGTCCCTGTTTGACTGTTGATTTGAGCCACGAGAATGATGGTCCAGAGGCAAGCACACAATCAAAATTTCTTTAGAAATTTTCTAGTTTACTATTTATTATGCTATTTTTATATGAGTCCAGTACCTGAGTGCATTGAATTTCGTTGTATTTCTGTGCAATGACAAATAAAATCTAATCTAATCTAATCTAATCTAATCTAGTACAAAATGTAAATCATACTTTGATGTTTCATTTTTACCTCTTAATCTTAAGATTTCATTCTTTTTTTTTTTTTATACAAAAATTAACTGAAACATGATATGGGATATGTATTCATGTTTCCCTGTATTTTTTGTAGTGAGTAACTGTTTACCCTCAATTGGACAACGCCAGTTTGTAAAGCTGAAATGAAGAGGTGCCTGCTAAAATGATAAGTCTGGTATTTTTCTATATTTTCTGTCAAACAAAACCCAACAATTAATTGATCTTACAAACACCTTGTTTACAAGAAACATTTAGTAAACCCTTTTATTACAAAAGGGGAATATTGCTTTTTCTGACGTTTAAGATCATAAAATACATGTTAGCATGTGTGGTAGCGGGGTGTGGTTTGGCGTCAGCTGCAGGCGAGAGATGGGGGAGTGGTTTGTAGGAACAACACATTGCACAGGTGTAACTTGGTAATAATTAGACCTCTTTTTATGCAGTAGCTGGCCACCAGTATCTGCTGGACCTTGAGCGCTCCAGACGCAGGTGCTGGCTAAGCTGAGTCCCCTCCACCAACCTCGATTCATGGTGTGGCGATGCACAACATGAGGGGGGTTCCACGCCACCAAATTGGGACTTGTCGACCGGCCCTTCTCTTACGCCTGACAGCTGAGGTCCTGTCAACCCCTCACCCACCTAGCGCATGGGGATGTTCACCAATACCTTGTGGTTCCAGTAGAAATCAAGTTTAAGGGGACAATCATAGTATAAAGGCAAGTTAGCTCCATTCTGGCACAAAATCTAATTTTAGGCACAGTTTCACCTGGGCTTCATAAATTGATGGGACAATGTGTGGGGGTGTCTTCACGACCGATAGGGGCATGTAGGATGTGTGCTGTGTCTTTTTAGCTGCTGTTTGGCAGAAAACCAACCAGGGTTCTGGTCTTGGTGAAAGAAACCTGGGAGGAGGGTCCGGGCAAGTAAGAACAAAATTCAATACTTCTTGGACCTTAGAGCAAAACTTAACACACACTGGCAATTTTCACAGAAGAATTTGCTCAGTGCTCAGGAACGACAACACGTCTGTACAACAGAGGGGCTAAGCTCAGGCAATTTTCACCAAGAGATAAAATGCTTGTATTGCTCCCTTCATCCAGCTCCGAATAACTGGTGGCAAGGGCCCTTTGCGGTCACAAGGAAAGTGGGAGATATTGATTATGAGGTTGTGCACACTGACAGGGGAGGAGCCACGCAAGTTTGCCACCTTAACCTCTTAAAAGCATGGAGAGAAGCTGAAACTGTGTCGCTGTGAATACCTGTTTAGGGTCACCAGAAATGGCAGAACCAAAGAGATGCAAGATTGCAAGTGAGTGCAGAAAATTTCAGACTCTGTGGAAAAATTAATATTTTTCCTAGAAACCAAGGGCAAGTGTGTTTGTTTAATTTGGAATGAAACTGTTGCAGTGATGAAAGATTACAATGTACGACAACATTATGAAACTAAACATCAGACCTTCACGACCTACACTGGTGACGAGTGGGAAGACAAGGTGAAGCAAATGACAGCTAGCCTGCTAACCCAGCAACAGTTGTTTTCCGTGCTAAAACTCAAAGAAAAACTCAAGAGAATGCCACAATAGCCAGTTATGAGGTAGCTCAACTCATTGCCTTACATGGCAAATCTTTCTCAGATGGTGACTTTATCAAACAGTGCCTCACTAACGTTGTGGGAATAATGTGTCCAGAGAAAATGCAGGATTTCAACAATGTTAATTGTTAAGTTGAAAACTTGTCAGCTAACTTAAAACAGCAAGTCTCAGGTAAAGTTTGTGTAACCCAGGTTACTAGGCATTAAACCAGTTCATCAGTCTATTAGTGAAATAAATAAATAAAATCATATTTTTATGTGGCAGAAGGAATAAATAGGATTTAGGATTAAAATCTTAAATATGTCAATAAATAAATAAATAATATTATTTATATATAATATAATGTTTATTTCAATCTGCTGGAAAGAGTATTTTTATTTCATTTCAAGTGTGGTGAATATGCCTTTCTGAAAGTGTACAAGATTCAGTGACATGAGGAGTTCACATGATGTAGTGTAACCAATCAGGCGCTGTCAGGGCCTACGTGCTGCGGTGTTTGTTTGTTTTTTTTCTCTTTGCCGAACCAACGTGAAGGCGGCTGCATGCTACCTTTTTCCTGCACATGTTAACGTTTTTCACCAAGAGAGCAAGATATTCAGACTTCTTCGTTAATATTTTTCTTTGCCGTGGAGAGCGAGATTCACCCTTTTTATCGAGAAGACGAGAGAGCGTGAGTAATGTTAATTAGCAGCCCTGGCGCTGGCTTAGCTGCGCTAGCCACATTAGCTTCGCTAAATTCATTTTGTAAAGATATATGGTGCTGAACTCCTCTGTCCCTGTTTCTTATCAAATGTAGCCTGGATTGATGAGAGTCCTGTGAAGCTGTATTGCCCTGTGAACCTGTGTTTTGCTGGAGATTGTGTGTGTTTCGTGGTTGAACCTCTGGTGAGTAAATTTCATTGATCTCACAGATGAACTAGGAGATGTGCATATATGCTAGTAGTAATGTGGGATGAAGAAGCATTAATTTCACGTATGTTTTGTTTAAAGAAAATGTTTAATTAGTTTTGTTTAAATGTTAAAGTGGTAAATTGCATTTCCCTCGCTCACTATGTGTTTCTGTGAGTGAGTGGCGGTAAAGAAAAGGGTAAATGAGCAGAAAAGTGATGGCTCAGCCATTTTATTTCATGTTAGTGTTGAAAAATGCATTCAGTTAATTGATGAACAGTAAAATGGTTATAATGATAAATGAGAAGTAATATTGTGATATATAGGAATGTGTATATGTTTGTTTATACAAATGTTTATATACAGGAGTATATTTTGTTATAAGAATATTATAGTAACCCTCTTTTTGGCCCTTATAGGCCGGGTCTTTTTTTTTTCTTTTCGTGACATGGTTCCTGGTTCCAAGACCTGTGTGGAAATTTCCTCTACTGAGATTCTTCTTATACTGTAAGGTGGAAGGGAACTCGGTTGAGGTGGCGAGCCATCCAAACAAAAACAGAACTGTAACTTTGTCATTAACTTTGTGATTTTGGGGATTCAATTTTTGTGAATTGTTGTTGACACCTGAAGTGTTTATTGATACTCATCCATTTTTATTTCATTTAATATTTTTCTACCTTTAAAAAGAGTTTCTTATTCAATACAAAAGAATACTACATAAAAACCTTACCTGGTTGTTTGTGTGAATCATTTACTCTTACACTCAATGCAAAATTGCTAATACCCCCTTCTCCTAGAGCGAAACTAGACTTCTGATCTTCTGGTCCGTAAGAACATTGATACACTGATGAAAACATATCTGTACTACTTAGCCTTTACCACTAGTAGTAGGAGCTGAGATTGGTTACAGAAATTTGGCGAGCCAGCCAGGAGAAGGTGGAGTATTATTGAGTGACAAGAGTAAAAAGGTAAGCAACAATATTGTACAATGGAAATAGTGAAAGATGCAGGGATAAATGTTCGTAACTCAGTTATTGTTAATGGGTTAACTCAAACTGAAGTAGATGAGGAGCTTGAGGGTCACCTAAAACACTATGGCTCTATTAACAGAGTACTCGTTATTGATGCTCCAAAATCAGAGTATCATCTGTGCTCCATTGTGGAATTTGCAAATAGCTCTGCAATGCAAACATTAAAGCCCATGTTGCCCATAGAATATCAGAGCTCAAGTGATGCAGATATTATCTTTAATGTGCGCTCCTTAGATAGTGTTTACACTGCCGCTGTTAGCAGCAGTGCCACCAAGGGGTATCTCGAAGAACTGCAAGCCATTGCTAATGAAAGTGGGAGACCATTTCAAGATGTGCTCCAGGAAGAGCTGATGAAAATGAGCACAGGGAAAGGCGTAAACCTCCCTGCTGACACTGCACCAGTCAAAGACTCCCAATTAAACAGTCATGACACAACTGATCAGGAGGCCGAGAATGTTAAAGCGCCGTCACAGGTGATGCAACAGCCCTCTCTTCTGCTTGGCTCTGTCTCACCCGAGATAGTCAGGAACTTACCAGCTGTGTTCCCACCATCTCCTCCACCCAGACGTGGCCAGCGGGAATTGATTGGTGACGCCCAAGCAGTATCACAAAGGCTTGAGACTACTATTGAAAATCCACAGGTAACATCCTTGCCTACCAGTGTGAATGATCAGTTGCAGCCTGCTGTGTTGACAGCGCCATCCCCTAGCATAACTGCTACTTTGAACACTCCACACCAAAGATCCCTGCCAAACAGAGTTGGTAGTAATGATGGCACTACTTCAACAACACATTCAGTACTCACCATGAATGATGTAAATCCTCCTGCCAATCAACGAGTCGTTGTTGAACATGTCATGCGAGCTAATGAGGCTATGTCTCCCATGCACTCTTCATTTCGCCTCAGACCCTTCTCTGGCAAGACTCCTCGCCCAAACAACGAACTTGACTATGATACCTGGAGAGCAAATGTTGACATATTCTTGACAGATCCCTCCATGTCTGACCTGCACAGAACACGCAAGATCTTAGACAGCTTATTGCCTCCAGCTACTGATGTCATCAAGCATATTAGCCCTCAGGCTTTACCATCAGTGTATCTTCAGCTACTTGATTCAGTCTATGGCTCCGTTGAAGATGGAGATGAACTGTTGGCCAAGTTTATGGGGGTACTGCAGAACAACGAGGAGAAGCCTTCTGACTATCTTAACCGCTTGCAAGTTGCTCTGAGTGCTGTGGTCAGGCGAGGTGGTATCGCAGAGAGTGAAAGAAATCGCTATCTCTTGAAGCAGTTCTGTCGAGGCTGCTGGAATGACGGATTGATCGCTGATCTCCAACTTGGACGAAAAACAGATGCACCGCCCTCCTTTGCTGAGCTGGTGCTACTCATCAGAACAGAGGAAGATAAACAGGCAAGTAAACATAATCGTATGAAACAGCACCTTGGACTACACAAGTCGAGTCCTGCTGCCCCAAAGCTGAGAGCTACAGCACAACAGGTGGCTGCATACAGTTGTGCTACAACTGAGAAAGAGGTTGCTGAGACTGAAGTCTTGAAAAAACAGCTTAACGAGATACAAGCTCAGGTTGCTGTGCTGCAGACTACAACTCCACGTAAAACTAAAGCCAGCTGTCCTGATACAACTGAAATCGACACATTGAAAAAACAGATTGCTGACATTCAAGCACAAGTAATTGATATGAGGAAAGCAACTCAGGAAGCTAAAAGCGACCCCCCTGAAGCAACAGAGATTAAAACATTGAAACATCAGCTTGCCCTCCTTCAAGCACAGGTGACTCCACATCACGCTCAGAGTCATCAGGCACCATCGCCTGCATTCTCAAAAGATTTCTCCATGAAAGCTCAACACCAGTTTCCCAACAAGAGAGTAAGCAGCCAGTCCAGTTCAGGGCCAACAGCAAACAGTAGGCCCCGTCCATGGTATTGTTTCCGCTGCGGTGAAGACGCTCACCTTGCAGTCCATTGTAGGAGTGAACCAAATCCCCTTTTAGTTGAGAGAAAGAGACAGTTTCTTAAAGAGAAACAACAGCAATGGGATGACAGCATTGGCATCCAGCAGTTAAACTGCTAGAAGCCCCTGTTGCAGGGCAAACAGGGACTAAAAGACTGACAAAAAGCCCTAGAAAGACAAAGAGAGTGGCCAGCAAGAGTGCTAATGCTAACACCGCTTCCACCATACTGCCACCAAAGCTGGTTGGAACAAAATGTACTGCTCAAGTCTCTATCGAAAGTAATAAAGTTAACTGCCTGCTGGATACGGGATCTCAGGTGACCACTATCCCGTTGTCATTCTTCCAGACTCACCTGTCCCATCATTCCTTGAAATCCATTGATAATCTTTTGGATGTAGAGTTGCCAATGGAGAGGCCGTGCCTTATCTTGGCTATGTAGAATTCAACCTGATATTTCCAGAGGAGTTCTTGGGTGAAGAGACTGAGGTCCCTACGTTAGTGTTGATTGTCCCTGATGTGAATAGTGTGCCCCAAATCCTCATTGGCACCAATTCACTAGATGTCCTCTATTCCAACTATGTTGAAAGACATGATAGTTGCCCTCAGTCATCCCTCCCTGGCTACAGTGTGGTTTTAAAAATCCTTCAAGTACGACAAAGGCAGGCAAGTACTGGACATCTTGGGTTGATAAAGGCACGCAGCAACACTCCTGCAGGCAGTACAGTTGTCGTGGAGGGGCAGGTCCACATGAGTGGTGCTCACCAGGAGAAGTGGGCTGTTGTAGAGCCCGTATCTGTGTCGTCTCTTCCTGGCGGATTGTTGATTGCAAGCTCCCTGTGCACCTTACCTGTCAAGCGCTCCTGCTCAATGTCAATCCTGCTCAGAAATGAGACACAACATGACATCACAATCCCTCCGAGGTCAGTGTTAGCTGAGATTCATGCTGTTCAACAGGTAATGGGGAGAGAACCTTCAGCTGATTCGACCACTCCTGAAACCAAAAGAATGGAGTTTGACTTTGGAGATTCCCCTTTACCAGGAGAGTGGAAAGAGCGAATCACAAAGCTGCTCAATAGCACACCTGAGGTCTTTTCTCAGCATGACATGGATTTTGGTCATACCAACAAAGTGAAACACCACATCAAGCTGAGTGACAACACTCCTTTCAAACACCGAGCCAGACCCATCCATCCACATGATGTGGATGCAGTCAAGAAACACCTCCAAGAGCTGCTAGATTCTGGTGTCATACGTGAGTCAGAGTCCCCCTTCGCATCCCCCATAGTCGTTGTGCGAAAGAAAGATGGTTCTGTGCGGTTGTGCATCGACTTCAGGAAACTCAACTTGCAGACCATAAAGGATGCATACGCTCTACCAAACTTGGAGGAAGTGTTCTCCCTCTTGACCGGCTCAAAATGGTTCTCAGTCCTTGATTTAAAATCAGGCTATTACCAAGTCGAAATGGAAGAGGCCGACAAACAGAAGACTGCGTTCGTGTGCCCGCTTGGCTTTTGGGAATTTAACAGAATGCCACAAGGGGTTACCAATGCACCAAGTACGTTTCAACGGTTGATGGAGAGATGTATGGGAGATCTCAACCGCAAGGAGACGCTGGTCTTCATTGATGATCTCATAGTCTTCTCAGACACCTTGGAGGAACATGAGTCAAGGTTGATGAAAGTCCTCAATCATTTGAAAGAGTTTGGATTGAAACTGTCATCAGAAAAATGCAAGTTTTTCCAGACTTCTGTTAAATATCTTGGTCACATCGTCTCCCAGCATGGAGTTGAGACAGATCCACAAAAGATTGAAGCCTTAAAGACCTGGCCAGTACCCAAGAACCTCAAAGAGCTGCGCACTTTCCTTGGCTTTTCCGGCTACTACAGCCGGTTTGTGAGGGACTATTCAAAGATAACCAAACCCCTAAATGACCTCACAGCCGGGTACCCACCCCTGAGAAAACACAGTCAAAAACAAGAAAAACCTTCCCTTTACTTCCATCCGAAGGAATCCTTTGGGGAAAGGTGGACTCCAGAATGTCAAAGAGCATTTGAGGAGATCATTGACAAGCTCACCACAGCACCTGTCTTAGGGTTTGCAAACCCCAAACTCCCATATGTCCTTCACACTGACGCAAGCACAACAGGGCTAGGTACTGCCCTATATCAAGAACAGGATGGACAGATGAGAGCTATCGCCTTTGCAAGCAGAGGATTGACAAAAAGTGAGGCGAAATACCCCGCTCATAAATTGGAGTTCCTGGCTCTAAAGTGGGCTGTCACTGCTAAGTTTAGTGACTACTTGTACGGCACTGAATTCACTGTGATCACCGACAGCAACCCCTTAACTTACATCCTCACGTCTGCGAAGTTGGATGCCACAAGTTACAGGTGGTTGTCAGCTCTATCGACATACAACTTCAAGCTCCAGTATAGAGCAGGAACTCAGAATCAAGATGCAGACGGACTTTCTCGCCGGCCACATGGAGAGCTCCAGAATGACGCTGTGTCGAGGAAAGAGTGTGAACGGATCAAGCAGTTCACTTTGAACTACCTGAAGGATCAGAAGGCTCCAGATGTTGTTCTTCCAGATGCAGTGAGGGCCATCTGTGAGAGGCATGATGTTGAGTGGTCTCATAAAACCTCCACATGTCCAAATCCATCAGTCACACTTGTCGAGTCTCTTGCTGTCCATGCTGATGCTCTGCCCAGTGGTTTCCAGCATGAAGATGATCATGGACTTCCTGTTATCGGTCATTGGACTGAAGAGGAGATAAGAGCAAAGCAAAGAGATGACCCTGATCTCAGAGTGATCATTGAGCACAAGGAGTCTGGAGACACGCCCTCTCCTTCTCTGAGACAAGAGCTTCCGGATCTTGTTTTGTGGCTCCGAGAATGGAAGCGTCTAGAGCTAAGAGATGGAGTGTTATACAGAGCACGGCAAGAACATGGGCGAGTCACGCACCAGCTTGTGCTACCAACTGGACTTAGAGCCACACCATTGAGAAGTCTACATGATGACCTGGGTCATCTAGGCATAGAGCGGACGCTCGATCTTGTGAGATCACGATTCTATTGGCCTAGAATGTCTGCATATGTGGACCAGAGGATCAAGATGTGTGAGCGTTGTGTGCGCCGAAAGACTCCAACTGAGAGAGCAGCTCCCTTGTTCAACATCAAGACTAGCAGACCCTTGGAGCTGGTCTGCATGGATCTTCTATCGGTGGAGCCTGATAGGAGCAATACAAAAGACATATTGGTACTGACGGATCATTTCACTAAGTACGCTGTCGCGATTCCAACTCGAAACCAGAAGGCACAGACTGTAGCTAAGTGCTTATGGGAAAACTTTCTGGTCCACTATGGATTTCCAGAGAAACTTCTGAGTGACCAGGGTCCAGACTTTGAATCTCGCACCATAAAAGAACTGTGCTCCATCGCTGGCATTCAGAAAGTCAGGACTACTCCTTATCACCCCAGGGGAAATCCAGTGGAGAGATTCAATCGAACCCTCCTCCAGATGTTGGGCACTCTGGAAAACAAACACAAGTCTCATTGGAAAGAATTTGTCAAACCTCTAGTGCACGCATATAACTGCACACGAAATGATGTGACAGGTTTCAGTCCCTACGAACTAATGTTCGGCAGACAACCCCGGCTGCCAGTTGATTTGGCGTTTGGTCTACCTGCAAACAGTCAGCCCAAGTCACACTCCCAATATGTGCATGACTTAAAGGGTCGCCTAGAGGAAAGCTACAGAGTCGCCACAGAGAATGCCTCAAAGACAGCTGAGCGCAACAAACACCGTTTCGACAAAAGAGTTGTTGAATCAACTCTTGAAGCAGGAGACCGTGTCCTCGTGAGGAATGTTCGGATAAGAGGAAAACACAAGTTGGCCGATAAATGGGAATCAGACGTTCACATTGTGGTCAAACGTGCTGGTGATCTACCGGTGTGTACTGTCAAACCAGAGCGCAAAGATGGACCACTTCGCACATTACACCGTGACCTTTTGCTTCCGTGTGGTTTCTTACCGGCGGCTGATTCCGAGCAACTTCCGAGGCAGACTATCAACAAACCTAGAACGAGGAGACAGTCAAGAATGGGAGTCACAGATGAATCTGAGGTGGCAAATGACAATTCAGAGTCAGAAGACCATGACTACTGTTATTACTCACCTAGGCAGACATTGAACGCTGACTTTATTGAAACAAGACTTTTGACCCGACCAGAGACAGTACCTGATGAGCAGAGACATCCCGAGGAGACAAAACAACCAACCCTGTCTTCAGTTGATATGCTTCCTGTTCCTGTTGACCTGAAGGAAAAGACAAAGACTTCGATCATAGAGCAACAGGGCAGAGGAAAGAAATGTGTACCTGAAAGAGAGACCGTACAGTTGGTACCTGTGGAAATCATTCCACCCAAACCAGAGAAACCCCCTGTTCTCAGAGATATGACCTCCAATGAGCCAAGCTCTGACAGATCAAATCATTCTGGAAGGATAGGAAATTGAGCAGTTGTTGAAACAGAGGCTGAGGTCATCTCAGAGCACAGAGAGACCGAGACAAATCCCCCCAAAGCGAGAAGAGTTCTATTTGAGAGTTCTCAGGACACTGTCCCAGACCTTTCAACACAAGAGCATGAGATCTTACCTGTTCAGCTGAATATGTCAGAGTCTCCCTCAGAATCAAACATTATGAGTGAAAACCTTCCTGTTTCTTCAGACCTGTCATTCAGTGACAGCAACAGAGATGAAGGATGCTCTGTCAGTGAACCTTGTAAGGAAGTGACAGTGGACAGGACCAATGAGGGAACAGCAACTGAGACATCAAGGAGAAGAGACACCCCTCCAGTTAACATGGGAGAGAGTGAGTGGTGCACTACCCCCAGACGTTCCCAAAGGCACAGAGAACAGCCTGAACGACTCCAGTATAGTCAACTGGGAAACCCCTTATTGCCTATAGTCCAGTCACTCTTCCAAGGCCTCAACCTTGCTTTTGCAGATGCACTCCAGAACCCCAGCTATGCAGAAACCCCCCAAATAACCCCTAGGCCAGTTCATAGTCGTGTGGGTGTAATGGGACATACACACCTTTAAGAGGGGAGGGTGTAACCCAGGTTACTAGGCATTAAACCAGTTCATCAGTCTATTAGTGAAATAAATAAATAAATTCATATTTTTATGTGGCAGAAGGAATAAATAGGATTTAGGATTAAAATCTTAAATATGTCAATAAATAAATAAATATTATTATTTATATATAATATAATGTTTATTTCAATCTGCTGGAAAGAGTATTTTTATGTCATTTCAAGTGTGGTGAATATGCCTTTCTGAACGTGTACAAGATTCAGTGACATGAGGAGTTCACATGATGTAGTGTAACCAATCAGGCGCTGTCAGGGCCTACGTGCTGCGGTGTTTGTTTGTTTTTTTCTCTTTGCCGAACCAACGTGAAGGCGGCTGCATGCTACCTTTTTCCTGCACATGTTAACGTTTTTGACCAAGAGAGCAAGATATTCAGACTTCTTCGTTAATATTTTTCTTTGCCGTGGAGAGCGAGATTCACCCTTTTTATCGAGAAGACGAGAGAGCATGAGTAATGTTAATTAGCAGCCCTGGCGCTAGCTTAGCTGCGCTAGCCACATTAGCTTCGCTAAATTCATTTTGTAAAGATATACGGTGCTGAACTCCTCTGTCCCTGTTTCTTATCAAATGTAGCCTGGATTGATGAGAGTCCTGTGAAGCTGTATTGCCCTGTGAACCTGTGTTTTGCTGGAGATTGTGTGTGTTTCGTGGTTGAACCTCTGGTGAGTAAATTTCATTGATCTCACAGATGAACTAGGAGATGTGCATATATGCTAGTAGTAATGTGGGATGAAGAAGCATTAATTTCACGTATGTTTTGTTTAAAGAAAATGTTTAATTAGTTTTGTTTAAATGTTAAAGTGGTAAATTGCATTTCCCTCGCTCACTATGTGTTTCTGTGAGTGAGTGGCGGTAAACAAAAAAGGGAAAATGAGCAGAAAAGTGATGGCTCAGCCATTTTATTTCATGTTAGTGTTGAAAAATGCATTTAGTTAATTGATAAACAGTAAAATGGTTATAATGATAAATGAGAAGTAATATTGTGATATATAGGAATGTGTATATGTTTGTTTATACAAATGTTTATATACAGGAGTATATTTTGTTATAAGAATATTATAGTAACCCTCTTTTTGGCCCTTATAGGCCGGGTCTTTTTTTTTTCTTTTCGTGACATGGTTCCTGGTTCCAAGACCTGTGTGGAAATTTCCTCTACTGAGATTCTTCTTATACTGTAAGGTGGAAGGGAACTCGGTTGAGGTGGCGAGCCATCCAAACAAAAACAGAACTGTAACTTTGTCATTAACTTTGTGATTTTGGGGATTCAATTTTTGTGAATTGTTGTTGACACCTGAAGTGTTTATTGATACTCATCAATTTTATTTCATTTAATATTTTTCTACCTTTAAAAAGAGTTTCTTATTCAATACAAAAGAATACTACATAAAAACCCTACCTGGTTGTTTGTGTGGATCATTTACTCTTACACTCAATGCAAAATTGCTAATACCCCCTTCTCCTAGAGCGAAACTAGACTTCTGATCTTCTGGTCCGTAAGAACATTGATACACTGATGAAAACATATCTGTACTACTTAGCTTTTACCACTAATAGTAGGAGCTGAGATTGGTTACAAACAATCGATTTTTACTTGACTGCATGTGATGAGAGCACAGATGCCACGGACACTGCACAGCTGTTAATTTTTTTGCAGGGAGTTGATGATAATTTTTGCATTACAGAACCGCTTGATCTTCAGAGTCTGAAGGGGACAGCAACTGGTAAGGACATTTTTGAAGCTGTGTCAGATACAACTGACCAGATTGGATTTAAATGGGACAAGCTGTGAGGAATTACAATGGGTGGGGCTCCAGCAATGATAGGCGTGCTCAAGGGAATGGCATCCATGGTATGCGCCAAGGTGCGAGAGAGTGGAGGTGTGGCTGTCAAAATGCACTGCATTATCCACCAAGACAGTCCAGCTTGGCGATGTGATGAGCGCAGTTGTGAAAACTGTCAACATAACTTGGGCATAAGGGCTCTACCACAGAGAATTTCAAGCGTTCCTCTCTGATGTTGACGCAGATTATGGGGACCTACTCTACCATTCTAATGTGCGCTGGCTCAGTCATGGCTCTGTGCTGCAGCGATTTTATTCCCTTAGATCAAATATCGACACGTTTTTGAAAGAAAAGGGCAGACCTCAGCATGAGCTCAGTGACCCTTTAGGGTTGGTAGATCTGGCTTTTTTTTTTTTTTTGATCTCACTGATCATCTCAACATCCTGAACAAGAGACTACAAGGCAAAGAGCAGCTTGTACCACAGCTGTATGTGCACACAAAAGCAGCTCCGTCTCTTCGAGTCACAACTGCGCAACTTCAATATACCACACTTCCCCTTGCTGACTGAAATCAAATATGCATTTCCAAATGCCAAGCTCTCTACTAAAATGAGAGAATATGTATGTGTGTAGTCATATCTTTCATTACAGAATTCAGTCAGCGCATCCATGATATTTTCATCATTGAGAAGGAAATCACACAGTTTGCGGCTCTGTTTTCAATGGATGCAGAATAATTGAAAGTGAGTCTGGAATTAGAACTGATGGAAATGCAATGTGATGATTCTCCGCAGAATCAACATCAGCTTCTCTCCTTACCTGACTTCTACCTTGGAAAGCTTGGAAAAGGGTTTCCTCTGATGAGATGTCATGCAAAACCAACGATGAGTCTGTGTGGCTCAACATACACATCTGTGAGCAGACATTATCTCTGTTAATGCTGAACAAAAGCAGATTGAGAACCAGAATGACTGACAGTCATCTCCGTGACATCCTTCGCATCTCAACCACCAAACTTACTCCTGACCTGCCAGCTATCCTTCAAAACAAAGTGCAGCATCACTGCTCCCACTGAGCGCAACATTCTTCCCATTAAAGGTCAGTTACAAATATACACACAGTTTTCATGTCTTAATAAGCCCAGTTACTTAATAAATTCAGTTAATTCAAGTGGATGACATTTTTTTAGTTGATGTGTTAACAATCCCAATTATTTATTTGTGTAACAAGTTTGAAATATCCACAACCCCTATGGGTTGGCCAGATGTGGGGATATTCATTTTTACCGTCACGAAAAATGGAGCACTAGCCATGGTGGGTAAGTAAGGGGATTTGTTAACATTCTTGATTGGTCACCCCCAATCATGAAGTTTCATTTCATCATTAACTCAATGACCGTTCCGATCTTTTCTGGAGGAGATGAACAGTGCTTACAGGGACTTGCCTCTTCACTGCCGTTTGATGGCTCAATGGTGGAAAGGTTTTGGAGTGGTTTGTGGAGTGTATTGATGTGATCAGAGCCTTTTTGGCAGAGAAGCAGCTGAACTACCTTGACCTGACAGAGGAGGCATGGCTTGTGAAACTAATGTTCCTTACTAACATCTCAAGACACCTCAACACTTTCATCCTTTAGCCGCAAGGTGCAGGCCAAACAGTCCTGGCCCTGTTTGAATTTTTTAGCAAATGCCTTCCATGTATCACAGTTTTTTCGCGTGACATCCCATCAGGAACCCTTCGTTACTTCAGCTACTTGAGGGAGCTCTCCTCACATCAACCTGTTGACCTCAATGAAGTCAGTGAGGATATGCAAGAACTTGACACAAAATTATCTTCAAGATTTCAAGACTTCCAGCAGAATGGCCCAGTGTGATCATTTTTGATCGATCCAGAAATGTTTGAGGAGAAAGAATTGCCATTTTCTGTGTTTGAGTGGATGGGAATTGAGGATTTTGAAATGCAGTTGATTGAACTCAGTGCAACATCCTTATGGGCATCTAAGTTCACAGAGCTCAACACTGGAAAAAGAGAAACAGACCAGGGAGCACCCATTGTGGCCTGTTGGGAGAGTTTGCCAGTAAAATTCTCATGCCTGAAGAAAGTGGCCTTGGCTTTACTCTCTGTATTTGGCTCTACTTACATCTGTGAACAAATCTTCCCCCACATGAAGACCGTGCCAAGTCCATCTCGCAGCCGCCTGACAACAACATTCAGAGGCATGAATGCAACTGAAACTATCCACCTACAGGCTAGACATCACACAGCTGAGCCATGACAGACAAGGACAGGGATTACACTAAACTACTGCTACTTCTTCATGCCTGTAAGTTTTGTGTGCGTGTGTGTGTGTGTGTTCAACACAACGCAGATTTATAGGTGTGCACTATTACATATAAGGGTCAAATAAGGCACTTGGCAGTAATGTTCACATTACTGCTTACATCACTGCTGTTTGAATACTGCAAAAATACTGTAAATACAGATCATTTTCAAATTATTTTATGAAAGTATTGACACTTTGGGCATGAGGGTATTGTAAAGTTTTGTGAGTCAGTTGAGCCAACTGTTGATCTAGATAGTGAGTGCATTTCGATCAGAGAGTTGGCTAGCCCTGTAAGTCATCACTTCAGGAAGCATGTAGCTTTCTTCTGGACACATAAGCAAATTTCACCATCTGTCAGACTTCATCTGTGACTTGAGGAATGGAATTGTAAAACCTACTTAAAAAGATATATTGTACAGTACTATCTACATGATTTGCTGAATATATCAGACAGATAGTGTTCAGGCTGTGGGACAAGCCATTACATTGTTGTTCACTATTTCTTTTACAGCCTATACCTTTGCCATTGATTTACCTTTTTGAATGTGTTTTAATGCCCTAGGTATCATTTTGATACCCACAGGTTGGAGACATCATCATGTAATATTAATAATGATACATTTTATTTATGGCCGCTTTCCAAGTCACTCATGGTCACCTTACAAACTCAGCAAAAAAACATTAGATAAAAACAAGAACACAATCAGCTACATAAAAACAACAGAGCAGAGTGAGGATGACATGGTCAAACAGAAAAGGCTAATCTAAACAACTAAGTTTTAAGTTGTGATTTGAAGGTGGAGAGAGAGGTAATGTCAAGAATTGTTTGTGGGAGAGAGTTCCAGAGACAGGGGGCTGCACGGCTAAAAGCATGGAGGAGGAGGATCAGAGGGTCCTGTAGGATGTGTAGGCGTGAAGGAGATCAGAAAGTTACAGAGGTGTGAGGTTTTGAAGAGCTTTGAAAGTGAGAAAAAGTGTCTTGTAATCTATGCGGTAATTGACAGATAGTCAGTGCAGTTGTTGGAGGACAGGAGTGATGTGATTTATGGAGGGGTTCTGGTGATGATCCAGACAGCTGAGTTCTGGACCAGTTGGAGTTCATGGAGAAGCTTGAGAGGTAGACCAGAAAGGAAGGAAATGCAGAAGTATATATGGGAGGTGACAAGGGCATTAACAAGGATGCCGGTACTGTTAGGTGTGAGAGACGGACGGAGACAGCTGATGTTATGCAGGTGGAAATATGCTGTTCGAGAATGACACCCAGGCTCTTTACTCAGGGGAGAGGGAGGGACTATGCAGTCCTCAATTTTTATTGTGAGCTGATCGGTCGTGGCCAGAGTGGATTTGGAGCCAATGAGGAGAATGTCAGTTTTATTGCTATTGACTGTCTCACTGAAGTTAAATCCTGGTTCACTTATAACTTTCTCAAACTAAGAGAGGGATGAGGGTGAAAGGACTGAGATGGGCTTGGAGGACAGATAGAGCTGGATGTCATCAGCGTAGCAGTGGAAGTGGAATCGGGCTTGTAACTGGGGAGTCGCCGGTTCGAATCCCGGTACTGACAGGTCTAGGACTGAACCTAACCCCCCTTCACAGCTCCCCGGGTATGTGCTGCCCACTGCTCCTTGCATGGTATGTTCACTTGTGTGTAAAAAAAAAAAAAAGGATGGGTTAAATGCAGAGGTTGAATTTCCCCATTGTGGGATTAATAAAGTAAACTTCTTCTTCTTCTTCTTTAAGAGGGTGAAAGGGAGCTCCGGGGCAGAAGGTGGCGGTAGTGCACCTATTGCTAGTTGCTAACCACAGGTAAAACGTAAAAGGAGAAGAAGAAGTCTGGAGTGAGGGGCAGGCTTGAGAAACTCTGTGCTTACGCTACTTGGCAATTACAGTCTAGAGAGATACTGGACGGGACACTAGACGGGATGGGAGAAAAGAACAAAACTTTTCAGGAAGTGATTCATTCTTTCGAACTAATCATTTGCAAATTAGTCACTAGTTTTAACTGTTGACAACAAAAACTTTCTACTCGGTTTTGTGAAACACTCCCAATATTTCTTATGTTTATCAAACAAAAAAAATTTGAACAATTTATTTCAAATAAAGGGCCATAACACCCTCGGAGGCTGCCTCTTGCTGGCCACAGTTTCTTGTACCATCCTGCAAGACTTGTTCTGCTGTACCATCAGTTGCTGCCAGCACTTCTGTAAAATGTACTTCTGTCTGGTGGCTCTCCACTCAGCCTGACTGACTCTCCACATTTTCCTGTCATCAGCATCAGTCTCTTCATCACTCATAAGGTATGCAGTGATGTCTTTCAAAAACCTGCAGTCCTTCTAAGCACTTGCTCTGCATCTGCCTTGTGTGATTCCAGAAACTGAAACAGAAAACGACAACTGAAGGGATTGCACTTTTGTGATTGCTAATAGTTGGCAATAATCGTTAGGTGGGTGTGATAACTATGTGGGGGCTGGAAGACATAGTGTTAGTGCAGTTTTTATAAATTAGAAGTTACTGGTGGAAGTAATAGTTCTAATAGTTGTTTTTGTGAAGTACCATTCACGAAGGATGTCACAGAAGATAAAGGTATTTGAAGATACCTAATAACTTGTTTTTGTTCACTTTGAATATCTATAGTTTTTGGATGGTGGTAGAATCCTGTGGTTAAAGCCTCTCGGTGTAGGATCCAGAGATCAGTTTCCTCCAAGAGGCTCAGGTTTTTAGAAATATACGATGTCTATGAATCAGAAGTTGTTCAACTTTAAATACTACCAATATTATTTTATTACTTACTTTAGAAACTGCCACATTGTCTTTTATCACACAAACTCTGACTCTCGCAGACTCTTTTGATCACCTGTATGCATAAATGGGTGAAGGAAAAAAGGAAAAAATGGAAAAGGTCTATGGAAAACATCAATTTTGTATTTTTGTGCTGATGTCTGTTTGTAAATGCCTTTTCCAAACAAAATAAAAAATTACAACAACAAAAAACTGCCACATTGGGCCATCAATGAAAAATCACTTGATTATTTCTGGTTTGTAGGCAAATGAAAGCCTAGTCCAATAATAATAATAATAATAATACATTTTATTTGTAAAGCACTTTCCATTGTTAAAAGCACTCAAGGTGCTACAGAGTACAACAAGATTAAAAACAGGTTTAAAAACCAAAGCACAACGATACATTTAAGAAAAGGCTTTTTAAGAGAAAGGTTTTTAGGCCTTTCTTAAAAGAGTTTGTTGTTTGTGGAGCCCTCAGGTGGTCTGGGAGGGAATTTCACAGGTGAGAAAGGCTGAGCAGAAGGCCCAATCACCCATAGTAGAGAGCTTAGTCCTCGGGGGCTGTAAGGTGTCTTTCTTTCCTGAGTGGAGGTTACGTGAGGACGTTTTTGGTGTGAGGAGTTCTTTGAGGTAGGTGGGGCATTTCCATGGATGCACTGATGGGTTAGTAGTGAGATTTTGTAGTCGATCCTGGATGAAAATGGAAGCCAGTGGAGTGAGTGAAGAATGGTCGTATTTACGCACACTCATCAGGACCCTAGCGCCGCTGTTCTGGATGTGTTGCAGTTTTTGTAGGTAACATACACACTCATTTGTCCAATTCAGACTGTTGAATGGCCAGAGAAGCTTCATATGACCTTTCCAAAGCAATTTTGGATTGACTGCTCCATAAAGAGACAAGTTCACAGCCAGCATGGAAAAGAGGAATGATTACAGTCATCAATAACATTTTGAAAAACATACCAGTAATGTATTAGGGTAGACATAAATAAACCCATGATCTATCTATTATAGGTTAATATCAAAGGTAAATATCAAATTCACAAATTGAGAGCCAAATCTATTAATCTCACCTAGCAAAAATGTACTTTGCTTGAGGTAGTTTTGTTTATTTGGATGAAACACGCCAACAAGTGATCGATTAGAGATGGCTTTTCAATTTGTGATAAAGTCCTCAAAGCCCAAAGGCCTGCAATGGGACTATTCTAACACTTGGTCTGCTTGCTCAAACATATTTATCCAACACTAAAACACAAACCACTAACTACTGATTTCACTGATCCATGTTATTAGCTTCCAATTGTACTGACAGGCTATTAATCTCAAATGTTTCATTCCTTTTTTCATTGTGTTTTCCTCCCCTGTCCAAACTGCAGTGCTCTATCAGCACAGAAATTAGCAGTCTGGCCAGCTTTGTTTCTGGACTTTAGTATGAAATTGAGTGTCACTGTTGAATTTATCATCTCTAAACTTCTTATCTGCTGCTCAGGACAAGTCTTTCAAGAACAAATTCTGTCTGGCACAAAGGTGATAAAGATTATATTACAAACAAAACAAAAAACAAAGCCCTTAACGTTTGTTTGTTTTTTCAGTCCCTCCTGATGTTCATGCTGTAGCATCTCACCAGCTCACGCCGACATCATTTTTAATTTCTTCGACCTCAAAGTTTTATTTTAAAATGTTAATTTATATCTAATATCATTGCCTTTCTCTCAGTTTTTCCTATGTGTACTGACTGCACCGATTTACAGTATTTCTCCCATACAAAACTAATACAGTCATTGTGCCAAATTGAAAATGTTCAATGTTGTAAATGACACAGGAAGGAATAACTTGATATCACTGCATATGACTTTCCAACCTGTCACAATGCTAAAACTGTAGATATAATTCATTCACAAGTGAAATAGATGCAGTACAGCTTTCACTTGTATTTTACAGTGAGAATGTTACTTTCTGTTATGTGCCAACATAAAACTAGAGAAACTAGATTATTCTAGGTCAGGGATGGGCAACTTAAATGCTGGAGGGGGCCACAATTTTTCATTGACACTACAACAGGGCCACATATAGGACCGTGCACTTAACCAGATATGATGAAACTGCTATTTTAAATAGGTTTATAGTGCAGTAACTTAACATATTTCATGCTCAAATGCATGAATAACAGTAGAAATAGGAATACAAAAGGTTTGAAGCAAATAAAAAACAACCACTTATTGTGATTTCTTTTCTTTTTTTTTCAGAGCAAGAACAGCAGACCAACATTAATTAGCATTTTTACACTGCATTTTTAAGATTGCATGCTCATAATGCATGTAGTTGTACTGAGGGCCACTTCAAGTGAGGGTGCGGGCCGTATGCGGCCCCCGGGCCTCCAGTTGCCCATCCCTGTTCTAGGTTATACTCCAATAAATTCTACATTATCAAACAATTTTAAAATTTGTAGACAAAGAAAAACACATCTTCCTCATGTATTTTAATAAATGTGTTGGCACGGGGCTTTATCCAGAGAAAAGTCAGGGTCATCTGAGAAAAATGTCAAAACTTGTCTCAAAGTTGATGTACATTTCTAGTGGATTACTATGTGATGCAAACACCTTATTTTACATGTCACAAAACTTCTCAGAAATTTTGCAACAAGTAGCAATTTGTACTAGGAGGATGTTGTCACACTGGATGAAACGATCAATTGACGCAGCTGATCATTCACTGCCGTTTCAATCTGAGTCAACATGCAACAAAAGCGGGCTAGGACTGTAATCGGCCTGATATCGTTCAGTCTGTACAGACTGTGCAGCCCTGAGCATGTTTGTTAACATAGACTCCACTGGAGGAGGATGGATGTGTTTAAAGCAGGCAGGAAAACGTTTGGCAGCCTCCTCTGTGTATGACTTGGTCAACATAGTAAAGACAAGCAGTCCATATAGTTACTCCAACATTCAGAATGTCCTTCTTTGTCCTTTACACTGCCGTGAGTAGTGCTGCATGTGAGAGAAGATTTTCCCAGCTCAGTATAATAAAAAGCAAGTACAGATCCTGCCTGTCAGACTCTCGCCTCTCATCTCATCGATGCACATCCTTGTGCATCGATGTCTTGTCAAAGATGACAACAGAGACAACTGGCCCAAAGCCAGCTGTTGACGTATGGATGCAAACAGCTAATCGCAGGCTCTACCAGGGAGAAGGAACTAGGCCTACATCATCATCTACCATGTCTGAAAGAGAGGAAGCCAGTGAGGAGAGCAGTCGGATTGTAGTGATGACCACAGCTTGTAGTAGGATAACTGTCCTGCACAAAGGATGAGCACCAAGCGTCACCTTTAAAAACTAGACCAAAAAAGTTATGTGCACCCTTGATTTTTATACACAAACATACTAATATACTATATTAACTGTCCTTAGACAAAATCCAGATGATTATTGGATTAGTAGAATAGACTGCACCTATATAGCGCTTTTTCTAGTCTTTGCGACCATTCAAAGCGCTTTTCACTACAGAGTGCACTCGTTCACCCACTCACACTCACATTCATACTGGTGGCCGAGGCTTCCCTAAACGGTGCCACCATTGGGGATTAATTCATACACCAATCAACGCAGCATCTGGAGCCATTTGGGGTTCAGTATCTTGCCCAAGGATACTTCGGCTGCCATGGACAGGGATCGAAACACCGACCTTTCATTATTCTGTTAACTTCAGGCATAAGGCAAGAGGGGAAAATAAAGGCTGTTGATTGATGGCTGTTGGAAAATGTATTTAGAAGGACAATGACCTCTATTTGCTGAGGTAACAGAAATTAATTTCATTTAGGTTTAAAGATGGTGCCTGAAAGGGAAAAGGACAGTGGTCTGGTGTTCCAGTTTGGTTGCCATGTAGGAGAAAAGGGTTATTCTTGTCTTGACCATTGCTGTTGCAGGATGTTGTAAAATCTCTCCAATTTTTTGTTGCTTTCCAGCATTCTGTGAAGATGCGACTGTCTGCATTTGAAACATGCAAGGAACTCTTCCCGACCAAACAAAAACTGGATATTCTGTGTTGAAATCCATACAAAGCACCAAAAAAAAAACCTCTCTTGGATTCTTTAATAGTTCAATTCAGAGGCTGTGCAAATCCATGTTCCTTTTACATATTCTGTTTGCGAAATATGTTTTAAGATTGCAGCTGTACACAACACAAATCATGGTTGTACATTATGGTTGTTATTCAGCAGGACTTTTTAATGGGTAAATGCAGTTAAACATGGATGAAGTCCCAGCTGATGACAGATAAGGTGTCTCCAGACTATGACAGATTGGCTCCTGGAAAATCACCTGTATCCAGCACTGAATTTCCATTGTATCACTCCGATAAGAAAGAAGTGATACCAGATAACGATCTGTGTCAACACAAACTAAATTAAAAATGTAGAGACTTAAGAGTTGATAGTATCTCAAAACATAATGCAATTTATTCTGTTAACATTACATGTTTAACTTCAGGCAAAGGGCAGGAGGGAAAATAATGGCTGTTGATTGATGGTTGTTGGAAAATGCATTTAGAAGGACAATGACCTCTGTTTGCTGAAGTAACAGACATTAACTTCATTGGGTTTACTGTTTATTTCAACGCTTTATCTTCATCTACATCAGAGAAAAAGGAGAAAATGGGCACCATCTTCGATCTCGGCCACATGGAAAAGAAAGACTGTGACTGTGTCCCCATCTCCATCTTTGTATTATATGGAGCACTGAGCCTAGAGAAACAACACACTGGCCTAGAGGTTAAAGAATCAGGCTTGTAACCGGAGGGTTGCCGATTCCAAACCCAGGACTGACAGGCCAAGGGCATACTAAACAAGGTGCCTTCGTATAAGGTGAAAACTGCTAGAATTCTTTCCTAACTTGCATGTTGACATAACCTATTGAAATTGCTCCGTTTACAATTATTTATGCAAGTGAATTGCCTTTTTGGTGTCTTTATCATAATCAAAAACTCACCAAACTTGAAATATATGTCAATCCTGGTGAAAATGTATGTATTTTAGCGATCTAAGAAATGGGCGTGGCAAAATTACTCACTAGTACCTCCTCAAATCTACAGGTTTGTCATAGAGACATTAAATTTGGTACATATGTGTATCATGGGAAAAAATCTCAAGAACCTATACCCGAAAAACAAACAGGAAGTCGGCCATTTTGAATCTAATATCGCCATTTTCATGTCATGGACTTTAACAAACTCCTTGAGAGATTTCGAGTTTTCGACTTCAAACTTGGTCAGTACCATCAAAAGGCCTTTGGGATCAAAAGTTATTAAATACTTGGCAGTTTGTCACACTGTGGGTGTGGCATGTCGGCAAAATATGGTGTTTTGCCATAAAACATTGTCCAATATGTCCCAAATTTCTCAATTGTGATGAGGGTCCAGCCCTGAACATCTTACTTAAATGAAAGAAATTACAACAACAAAGATAAGTCAACAAATCTTTTTTTATTAAAAATAGGGAGGGGCAGTAGAAGGGTCGAACAAATCCAGCACCTTCACTGGAGAATGGGGTTATGTCCCATGTAAAAACAAAAGTAAACCATGTGATTCAAACATCACTTAACTTCTGTATATCACGTTTTGTACATCACATTTTTACATAACTATGTCACTTCCTGTGGTGCCTTGTTGATTTTGCCAAACTGCCTTGTGGATGCCAGAGGTCAGGGGAGAGTGGCCAGACTGGTTTGAGATGATAGAAATGCAACAGTAACTCAAATAACCGGTTACAGCCAAGGTATGCAGAAGACCACCTCTGAACATATAACACATCAAACCTTGAAGGAGATGGACTACAGCAGCAGGAGAACACACTGGGCGCTCCTCCTGTCAGCTAAGAACAGGAAACTGAGACTACAATTCACACGGGCTACCCAAAATTGGACAATAGAAGATTGGAAAAATGTTGCCTGGTCTGATGAGTCTTGATTTCTGTTGCCACATTCAGATGGTAGGGTCAGAATTTTGTGTAAATAACATGAAAGCATGGCTCCATCCTGTCTTGTATCAA
Organism: Centropristis striata; assembly: GCF_030273125.1. Taxonomy (NCBI): domain Eukaryota; kingdom Metazoa; phylum Chordata; class Actinopteri; order Perciformes; family Serranidae; genus Centropristis; species Centropristis striata. Next base: position 24,593,147 of record NC_081524.1, on the reverse strand, counting down.
CGGTCCAGGCTTATGGTGCTGGTGTAATGGTGTGGTGTATATATTCTTGGCACACAGTCCGCTAGTACCAATTGAGCATTGAGATGATTTGAGCTTTGTGACATGACGCGTTATCCTGCTGGAATCAAGTCATAAAGGGATGGACATGGTCAACAACAAAACTCAGGTAGGCTATGGCATTTAAACAAACTGGTTTCTTGAACATGAGATTTAAGAATACCCTAGAGAGACCATTATCAGATTTTTCCACTTTATCATGTTTAATCTACTATGAGGGCATCAAGAGGGCACTTTTGCATAATTTCTTTCTAGCATAGGAACTCCATGGAGTCCTCCATTGTGGTTATTGTTAACTCGACTCCACGGAACGGCAGCGTAGCGAGCCAGTCGTGTACACACGAGATAACGAGAACACGCGATAATCCTGAATTTACGGGAGACCACGAGATCCTGTGATAAACTGTGTGTATAAAGTAAACAACAACAACAATCAACAGCTTACTTTGCTTCTCTGACGTGGAAGATCTGTTGATCCGACCATCTATCCTTCTCCCCTCTCCCTCATAAATGATTGTATGCTGTTCCACTTCAACAATCAGACTCTTGTCGTCCATGTCGCCGATCCTCTGAGATGCTTTGATTGATTGATTGCTGATCTGGTGTCCCTGGTCATGACATAATGTTGATGTGAAGTAGTTTTAGGCTGCATGCCACGGCGCAGCCATTCCGCTGCCGTTACGTACCCGATGGAAATCAGGCTTAACACCGTGCCCTGAGCGGTAGGCGGTTTTGTGTCTTTAGCATATCTCAAACTAGAAAATTTCCTCTGGCGAAATTCTGAAAGGGCCACGGGGGCTACTGCCGGTGTGTGTACACTATGATGAGATTCTTCAGAGATTTCAAACTATGCCCTTTAACCTCAAAATGTGTGTGTGTGTGTGTGTGTGTGTGTGAAACGTGTATCTGGAGGAGTGTGCGCGCTTACGCGCGCATTTGTGTGTGTGTGTGTAGCGAAAATCGCATGAAGTTACCTTTGTGTGTGTGTGTGTGTGTAATTAAAATCACATAAAGTTACCTGTGTGTGTGTGTGTGTGTGCATGCGTGCGTGTGTGTGTTTGAAGCATGTGTATGCATGTGTGAGGAGTGTGCGCACTTACGCGCATGTGTGTTTGTGTGTATATGTAACTGTAATCACATCAAAGATCAAAGGCAATCAGATCAAAGCAATCAACAGAATTAACTGACACCTGTTCCGGCACAGTGACAGCAGAGGTGGACAGACTGAAATTTCTGGCCTCGAACACAAAGCATTTTTGGCAAAACCATGATACCTATCATTGATCCGACTTCACTTTGAGCGTCCTGAGTTCTTCCTGAACGTCTACATATGGGGGTTTTTTTTCAGAAAAATGAAAAAATAGCTTTGTTAGAGCCATCTAAAAAAACTGTTACATCTCCCTTTTTCAGAAATCTTCCTGCATTTTTAATATGGGAGCCAATGAGGCTGTTGGTGCGTGTTGGTGGTGCATCTGTGCATCCTACGCCCAAACTATAACGCTGACAGCTTTACCAGAGGATTGTGAGGGAGAAGACTAATTTTCCTACGTTTCTATGTATAAATTATTTCTGTAGAGTGGAATTTGCGGCCTGGAGCGCAGTTTTCAAATTTATTTTTTGACAATTTTTTCTCTCCCTCTACACTCTGGCGATGAAGTTACACACTGTGACACGAACATTCCGTGCAATACACACCCATTATGACCTCAGAATTTCTCCAAAAATTATCATGGTCATTGAACAGGGATTGATAAAAAACTATATGACCCATCATATAGCACTGGTCCCTACAGCTATTGCTGTATGGGACCAGTGCTCGGTGCGATTGCCCCGTGGTACTAATTAAATAAAATAATAATCCATGCATTTTTGAACAACATTTTTGTAAAATTTTGTAAAACTAAGGGCTTGATGTAGAGAAATAAAAAAAAATAATTTCCATTGTTTCACAAGTACGAATGGACCCCTGACTATTCAGCTGAAAACAGCACTATTTAGATGTAATCAGCCTTCTGGAGGCTGTAGGGAGCTTCAGAGCCTCTAATGGCAGACCTTCACCTCTTGCTGCGAAACAAATGATCAACTTGTCTACTGTACTTTCTTGCTCTTGAAAACATCATTAAGCGCTTTTAGACAGTCTGCAGTGTAATTTTAAGGCTGGACTCCAGTCTGGCTTGTAGGCTACGTGTTTGCCTGGTGGATTTAATGAGCCTGGTGCGGAGGGTAGTTGGATCATTGATTGATTGAGACATGGGAACCCAGCATTGCTGAGCAGATGTTGTGCTGATCGATTTCAGGTGTGATCCTGTTCTCTGCTTCAGCGTTGCTCTACAGAACCACCAGTCCCCACCCCCACCTCCACCACTCCGCTGCACCACTGACCACTCTGAGTAGTCAATACCTGTTTAGAGTCGGCATTTAAGGTCTGCTTTCTCTCCACCTGCCACTTTACTTTATGAAAGTCCCTGGCCTTTGATTTCTAGCTGTACACCTTCAAACAGAGTTATTGATTACTGTCGCATTATCTCCCCAGACCTCCAGATTGCTTCTCTCTGCTCAACACTCTGTGGAGTTGCTGACCTGTCCCTGAAGCATCTCTGGCTCTCCAGCAACTGATTTGCTGTGGGCATGCCTGAGGATGAATGGATAATGGGATGCTTCTCATTGACTTGCCCATGCTGACGCTGAGTAGTCTAACGTAACAACAAACTCAAATACAAGCTAATAAATATGAGAATTGGGAAGTGTGTGTATGGGCTTGCAGTGCTACGCTTGCATGCCTGAGTGTGTGTGTGTGTGTGTGTGTGTGTGTGTGTGTGTAAGTATGTGAGTGTGAATGGTAAATCCTCCAATTTGGATGACAGAGAGGCAGGACTGTTTTGCTCTAAATTAGCTCCCAAGAGTGAAGAGTCTTCCAGTTTTTATCCCTCCCTGTAGGTATGTAACGCTGAGGAGCTGCCAAACACACATGCACTCTTGGTCACACACACACACACACACACACACACACACACACACACACACATACACACACACCTTGAGCACCACATGCTCTAGCAAACAAACAGTGTCCACATACTCTGGCAAAAAGACACATGACCACTACAACCATATGTGATGGTTGGACATGTCATTCAAAAACCGCTTTTCTCTTCACAGGAAGAGAACCACAGTAACAGGAATGAGACTGAGCTGTCTTCACTCCATGTGACATGATTGGTATTAAAAGTTGTTTTTAATCTAGTTTAATCGAGTTGTTTTAGAATTAGGGTTGTCAATAGATAAAAATACAAATAAATGAATCTTATATTTTGAAATGAATGAATCTATGTAAAAAAAAATATTATATATATATATATATACATATATATATATATATATATATATATATATATATATCCCCCCTAATGTCTAAAGCTTCTTAAATTGCATATTAAATACAAAATAAATCACCAAATCAATGAACAACAAAGGGCATATATATGTTTAACTGTTTAATCACATCATAAACAGATGCACGTTCAAAAGAAAAGTGCAGTGTGGCCAGATAATAACTTAAGACAATCTTTCATATTTCCATGGTAAACTGCATGACAAAATGCATACAGGTAGTAATTAATGCCAACAGTGTACTGATATTAGATTTTGTGATTAAAACAACTTTAATTGTAGGCTAATGGTAGCTTGGGGCTACCGAACGTCTGTTTGGATCACCTCTGACACACACATGGAGAGTTGATGTGGGGGCAAGACCAATATAGACAGGTAGGCACGTTTGTCTATCATGCAGTAATTGTTTTGAAGCGGAGAAGTGGGGTGGGCAGCTCAGGAAATTCAGTGCGAGTGCGAACGCATGCGCATGTCTCAGAGGATGATGGAGAGGAGGGCTCAGGGGAATGAGTGACTGACTGACAGGTGACAGACACTCTCAAAACGCAAAATAACTTTATATTATGAAAAATTAATATATACTTTCAGTAGCTTGACATGTGACGTTAGCACAGCACATGAGAGTCTGGCGGACCACCATAGTCTATGTCATTAATGGAAACCCTGACTAACTCAGCCTGTCCACTGCAGGTTTTGTGGCTTATGTTACGTGACGTCAGACAAAGGAAGTAGGTAAACACAATGTGTTAATTGCATTAATATTTTTTGCCGTGTTATGTAGTTCAAAATTAATCGCAGAGATTAATGTGTTAATTTTGACAGCCCTATTCAAGATCAGCTAAGCTTTGTACAGAATAGGTGTCTCTTTTATACGCTTTGTCCAGATGGTGGCCGCTAGACATGGCGTCATTTTCACACTTTGAGTTATATTTGATTTGGATTACTTCTTCTAATCAGGCGGCAATCTCCGTGTCTGAGCATGGAGGCAAACCAGGAAGTGCCTTAAGCCTGCATTCTACCGAAAATTCCAGCAGGGGGTGCCAAGTTTGGCTGCAAAAAAATCTGCCCATTCATTTCAGTGCAAAATTTGAAAACTTCTCACTTGATTTATTACCTCAGAAAAAAATCTTCTTCAAGACAATTCAATGTCCTGCTCCATGTATTTTTTGGCTTACTGGCCATGCCAGAGGAACTGGGAGTACTGTGTCCACCTCCACCTCCAAAGGGTTGCTTCTCGAAAAGTCCAATGGTCCACATATACCAACAAAAACAAGAGTACTCATTTTTGTGCTAACATACATTTCACTTATCACTGCCCAACAATTATTACAATTTTCTTCTCTCTGGGCACAATCGGGCATAATATCACAGAAACACTACCCCCAATAACCCCTCTTAGAACTGCCATTGAAAATCCATGCACTGCGACTATTGAGCCACAGCCAGTCAGTCTATAATTTCCTGTTCTCGGTGACAGAAATGAGCTTCAAAATTGTATTTATTGTCTGAATTTGGCAAAAAGATGAATTAACACAAATAGGGGAAACAAAATAAAAATGTATACACAAGGAAACAACACAGTATGATTTTGTTGTTTTTACTGTGCATTATGATCAATAAACGTATTGGTTTATTGTTGTCAGATGTAAAGAAGGTGTGGTTTTGACTCATTATCTGCTATCACCACACTATATTATGTCCTTTTTTTTCACCAAAGAAATTAAAATATAATAGCCATAAATAATGAAACTGAAAATGGCAAGAGCATTGTAAAACTGTGCAGTTTATTTTGATAACATTTTCTGACATACAGTATTGGAATATTGCACTGAACAGATCTATTGTTGGGTCAATGGTGGTGGAAGAAATACAACACTGTAAAAAAAAAACCTCCACTGCAAGTGAAAAATCTTGCATTCAGAACCTTGTGAAACCTTGTTAAAAATTTGCTAATATAAAAAGTATAAATTTTACAATGTTCCTTGTCTTTGTTTTACTATTACATATGACGTTTTTGGATTCATATTAAAGCTGCAGTAAAATATGTGTTTCCTTATATTACACGTTAAAGTTTAACTCCTTTGTATCCTGCTGGGTAATTTAATCAGCAGTAATGCATCATATTCTATAACTCATCACCATTTGTAGCGTGGCTGTCCTCAGAAAAAGTCAGAATAACAGCTGTTTACAACTTTGCATTGATGACTTTTCCAGCTGATCCAATATTTCAAGAGTTTGTTCAGTTTATCACAAACATTCATAATCAATACATCCACTGATACACTGTGGGTTAAATGTTGTTTATGTATGTATTCATGGAATCTTATATATCCATACAGGACGGCACATAGCTCTTTCTCTATTTTGGCCGAAGTTTTGATGCGTATGCAACTGGTCGACCTTCTTGCATGATTGTTGCACCCAGACCATGTTTTGATGCATTCACTTGTAGTGTCACTTTCTTTTTGGGGGGTCAAAGTAGGCTAGCACTGGCCCAGGTATAGCTGTGATCTTTCTGTTATCTGAATGCTGTTAGCTGTTATCTTTTTGAATGCTCTGTCATGTGTTTTGTCCCATCTGAACTCTTTGTCTCGTTGGAGAAGATGTTGGAGAAGGTTTCTCATTGGTGCGCTCACCTCAGCCAAATTAGTAGCAAACTTGGCAAGATAGTTTACCATGGCAAGAACTTTCTCAAGTTCAGCTTCATTTTCTGATGAGAGCACGTGGATTGCTTTCACCTTTAGGGGGTCCATTCCAGTCCATTATCTGTGAGCTTGTGTCCAAAGTAGCTGACTTCACTGACACAGATGTCGCACTTGTCTGGGTTGAGCTTTAGACCTCTTTCTCTGGTCTGACAGAGCATGGCTCTGAGGTTGCCATCATGCTTCTCTTTTGTCTTCCCAAACACAATGACGTTGTCTACAATACCAACCACTCCCCCCAAGACCCTCATTGTTTGAGCTCTAGAATTCTTCCTGGGCAGACACGATGCCAAAAGGGAGTTTGAGGAAGTGCAATTTTCCAAATATGCCTCCTCACTGAGCTTGATGGCCCAATACCCAGATCTAGCATCCAATATGCTAAAATATTTTGGCTCCAGCCAGCTTGTACGTTATGTCATCGAGTGTTGGGGGCATGTTATGGCATCTTTTTCCATC